>NC_138769.1:724030069-724372569 GCF_965119305.1 Pelophylax lessonae | reverse complement strand
CAAAGCCCCGACTGGTGGAGGGCTGCAGTGATGGTTGACTTTCTACAACTTTCTCCCATCTCCTGACTGCATCTCTGGAGCTCAGCCACAGTGATCTTTGGGTTCTTCTTTACCTCTCTCACCAAGGCTCTTCTCCCCCGATAGCTCAGTTTGGCCGGATGGCCAGCTCTAGGAAGGGTTCTGGTCATCCCAAACGTCTTCCATTTGAGGATTATGGAGGCCACTGTGCTCTTAGGAACCTTAAGTGCAGCAGAAATCTTTTTGTAACCTTGGCCAGATCTGTGCCTTGCCACAATTCTGTCTCTGAGCTCTTCAGGCAGTTCCTTTGACCTCATGATTCTCATTTGCTCTGACATGCATTGTGATCTGGAAGGTCTTATATAGACAGGTGTGTGGCTTTCCTAATCAAGTCCAATCAGTATAATCAAACACAGCTGGACTCAAATGAAGGTGTAGAACCATCTCAAGGATGATCAGAAGAAATGGAAAGCACCTGAGTTAAATATATGAGTGTCACAGCAAAGGGTCTGAATACTTAGGACCATGTGATATTTCCGTTTTTCTTTTTTAATAAATCTGCAACAATGTCAACAATTCTGTGTTTTTCTGTCAGTATGGGGTGCTATGTGTACATTCATGAGGAAGAAGAATTTACTTAAAGGATTTTAGCAAATGGCTGCAATATAACAAAGAGTGAAATATTTAACGGGGTCTGAATACTTTCCGTACCCACTGTATATATATATATATGTAATATAAATGTTATGTGTTTGTGTTTTGTGCAACTTTTGAATTTCCCTCCCAGTTCCGCTCCCATGCACCATTGCTGCTGCAGGGAACGGAACCAGGAAGTCATCAGACCGACGGACGAGTGTCGGGGATATCGGCTGGCGATCACAGCAATGGGAGATCATCGCTGGATCGCCAGGAGAAGGTAAGGAACGCCGCTGCACGCTCTGCACATCTACCCCGAGCGTGACTCGGGGATACCGATCCTAGCATAAAAAATCTACCCCGAGTCTCGCTCGGGGTTAACGCTAAGGGTGTTAAGGACTCTCCTATAAAAATAGTTCCTCTGTTACTCGCTCTAGCTTCTGGGACTCTGTACTTACAAACTACTTCTGATAACACCTTTATCTGTGGCCTTTGCAGTAGCATTTGCCACTGGCCAAACTTCTGGCCATCCAGAAAACATGTCCATACAGATAAAATGCATACTCGTAAGATCCTGACTTGGGCATCTGGATATAACTTTTTGTAATCTCTGGAAGGAATGTTCAGCTTTTGGTAACACCTTTAGTAACAAGTAAAACATGAAACGGTCATTGTAAAAACAACTGTGGTGAACCCTGGCCCAATACCACACTCATTTACTAAGATAGCCATAACTGCCTTTGACTTATGCATACCTCCCAACTGTCCCGGATTCTGCGGGACTGTCCCGATATTTGATGTAAGTCCCGGCGTCCCGCAGATGTTGGCTGGAGTCCCAGATTTTCCTATTTTCCTCATTGGGCTCCACTCAGTGGTGGTATAGCCAATGGGTGCAATGTGTGCTCTCACACATTGCACCCAGTGAAAATTGCTGTCGGAAGGACACCTCCGCTTCTACCTCCCCCCTCAGACTTCTTTGCAATGACTGGTTGTCAGGACCACCCGCGTCCTGGCAACCGATGACGCGCTTTGCGGGTGCGCACTGCAGAGCAAACAGCCTCTGTGCACAGCCGCTCCACCTCCCTGCTCCGCCCCCCGACTTCTGACTTCAAGTTTCTCCAAGTAAGGTAAGTGCGGGTGGGAAAAGGGGTACAGAGATGTATGATATCAGAGCGGTACTTTCACAGGCTGTGGAGCTGGCTCCCCTCCTTCCATCACTCAGCAGCACTGTGGATGGCGATCGGGTGATAGAGGACCCTGCATGCAGCCCAGTGAGAAGATTCTGAGGACTGGCCCCATTCCTGCCCCTGTCTTCTTTCACTTTGCAGCACCGCTGTGATCCTCCCCTGTCTCTGTAGTGTAAAGTGTAAACAACACTGCCGCTGTACCGACGGAATGTGCTTTGCACAAGGTAAATGAGAGAATGTTTCCCCATCACTGCACACAGAACTCCCCACACCGTTCCTTCTGTCCAGCTGCTCACTGTCTCCTCTCTCCCAACTGCTTGTTTGGTTCTCAGTCACTACACCCCCAGCAGCCCCCCCCCCCCTTTCATCCTCAGCATTTCCCGGTCTGCAATCCTTTTATCACTTTTTAACCCTTTATGCCAAGCAATCCTCTCACCAGTGATCCATCCCATCTGCCAATCCTGACAGCATTCCATTCATACAGTACCTCATTGCTCCTTCATCCTGCCAGAACTTTTATTTTCCTCCACTTCAGGGGCGTAACTACAGTGGTCGCCATTGCGACCCGGCATGACGCATCAAGGGGCCCATGTGGCTCCCTTCTAAACCAGGAGAGGGGGGGGGGTAACATATAGACTATAGAGGGACCGATGCCCTCCATGTTCTTCCTGCAGCTGCTAAATGCCTGCAGGAGGGAGAGGAGGAAAAGTAGGAATTTAGCGGCTGCAAGAAGAACATGGAGGGCCCCCAGTCCACCCATTGTGTGACAATAGCGAATAAAAATTCGCTATTGTCACACAGATCCTCCTCCTGGCCAATCAGGAAACCATGCCATTGGCCGAGGAGGAGGCAGAAGGACTCAAGGAGACGCCGGGGGACAGAGGAGAAGCCGCTGCAGGTAAGTGCACCGGTCTCATGTGGGGGGGCACGGCACGCTGGTCATTCTGCATTAAGGAGTCACGAGGGTCATTCTGCATTAAGGGGTCACGCTGGTCATTCTGCATTAAAGGGGTCACGCGGGTAATTCTGCATTAAAGGGGTCACGCGGGTAATTCTGCATTAAAGGGATCACACTGGTTATTCTCCATTAAAGGGGTCACGCTGGCCATTCTGCATTAAAGGGGTCACGCTAGTTATTCTGCATTAGGGGTCATGCTGGTCATTCTGCATTAAAGGGGTCAGGCTGGTTATTCTGCATTAAAGGGGTCAGGCTGGTTATTCTGCATTAAAGGGGTCAGGCTGGTTATTCTGCATTAAAGGGGTCAGGCTGGTTATTCTGCATTGAAAGGGGTCACGCTGATTATTCTGCATTGAAAGGGGTCACGCTGGTTATTCTGCATTGAAAGGGGTCACGCTGGTTATTCTGCATTGAAAGGGGTTACGCTGGTTATTCTGCATTGAAAGGGAGCACGCTGGCCATTCTGCATTGAAGGGGGCAAGCTGGTCTCTCTGCATTGAAAGGGGCACACTGGTCTCTCTGCATTGAAAGGGGTCATGCTGGTCATTCTGCATTGAAAGGTGGCACGCTGGTTATTCTAGTGCTAGGGTGGGCATTTGGGGTGGATGGAGCTAGGGTGGGCATTTGAGGTGGATAGAGCTGCTGGGGGCATTTGGGGTGTATGGGGGGGGGGTGTATGGAGCTGGGTGGGCATTTGGGGTGTATAGAGCTGGGGGGGGTGGATGGTGCAGAGTCCGACCCCTGCATTCTGTACATTACATACTCCTGTCTCCTGCATTCTGTACATTACATACTCCTGTCTCCTGCATTTTGTACATTACACTCTCCTGCACTATATACACAATACTGTACATTATATACTTCTCACCAAAGTCTTCATTGTCTCAACAGTTGCTGGTTGCTATGCAGTCTCTGACTATTTTAATGAAGTTCTTCTTTAAGGTAGGCTGAGCAATCAAAGCATATTTTATGAGTACATGGAAGTCTGGGTTTTGTTTACCCTATCCCTTAAGCCCCTCCCACTGCTAAGCAATTGGCCACACCCACAATTTGCCACGGCGCACTACGCGCGCCGCACGTTTAGTTTCTTTTGCCGTGTCCCTCATTGCGAAGTTCAAAAGTTGGGAGGTATGCTTATGACATGGTCCATCTGTCAAGCTGGAGGGAAAAGAGTGTCTGGCAGACATAAAAGATCACCTTTTCCAAAGTCCTGTTTCATAAGAAGTTGCCCCCCCCCCCCCTGTGGACCACTTGTTCTTCTCGATCTGGGGTCCTTAAAGTTGAAATATTATTCCCAGCTCTACTAGGCCAGAACTAAGGTGGAATCTGTGATTTGCTCAGACCCAGCAAGTGTCCGGGGCTGTAATGCAGAATCCTTAGTCGCCTGGTCTGCTTCCATGTGTGAGTTTTAATGTTAGCATGGCTACCTCACCAAGAAACTGGAAGGCTGAAGACAGCCAATCAATAAACTTAGCATGTTTGATTGGTTTACCTGCCGAAGTAAAAACAAACTTCTGGCCCTTCAAATGGAACCAAAAGCTCTCTAAATCTCTACTATCTATATAAATGTATAGTCTTTTGATAGCTCACAGGCTTTGCTAAAGCATGGAACTTCTTGAGCTGGGGAAGAAGGATCCGCTGAGAGTCCTTCTGGGTGATAACTGCATGCTCAGTATGGGTATTGCCATTCTCAGTATAAAATCAGGATCAAAATCTACAAAAATAAATCAAATATCTGAGTCTTTAGGGAGTGTGTCCTGCACTGGAATCACAGCAGCTGATTCCTACCTCATTAGTGTAAAACATGTCATTTTTCTTTGTCCCTAGCCTCCTCCTATACAGGCAACAGGGTGGTTGGATTTCAATGTTTGCAATTTTCATTGTTAGATTTGTACATAAACAACAATATAAATTCATATTTTGTAAACCTTTCATTAAACAAATATTTAGTTTGGCTGATTGCAATATTTGCTGCACAAAATGTGGGACCATTAAAAGGTAATTAATTGACCATAATAATGTCTGCAACTTTGTCCAATAGCACGTTGCTACTACTACTTTGATATAGCCGGGTGAACCCTTTATTACTGGGTCCAGCTTGCATGGAATATATTACAATGGCTTGTCCTTTCTATCAAGCTGTTTGTGTAAAAACTCTAGTTTCATGTTTAAAAAATTCAACCTTTTCCTGGCAATATATAAATTCTCATTGCTCACAAAAATGTGATTCACTTTTGTGAGATACGTGTATATATATATGTATGTATGTATATATATATATATATATATATATATATATATATATATATATATATATATGTAGCACTGCCCCCTAAGGAGCTGCTGAGTGTGGATTCCCCTGGGTTACCCATAGCAACAGACCGTAAAGCTTATCACTTTAAGACTTGGCTCAGACAATGAACAGTCCAGGGGATTTGGTTTTTGTGTTTTATTTCGGAACTACAATGGGAGAAGGGATGAGTGGGATACTCCAACTTGAACTATGCACAAATTCTGAGGACACTAACTGTAAAGAGTGCGGCAAGGACACTGCTTCACCTTGCCACTGAAGTGAAGTGGAAAATAGGTTCCTGACTGGATTTCTCTTCAGGGTCCTGACTTGGCACCCCCCTTTATTACTTCCCACGCATGCTAGCCCCTTGTCCACTGACTCTCCACTGGAGTGGTCCCCTTCCTGGGCTGACCCCTGGCAAGCTTCCCGGTACTCACGGACACTGTTTTTCCCTGGGTTGCTCTGCCTTCAGCTCCACTTGTCAGTATCCTGGACCTCCTGACTCAGCATCAAACACTGGATCCACTAGGCCGACTGCCTGTGACCACCTTCCTTGCTGACAGGAGGAGAGACCAACGTCACCCTCCTCCTGGGACCTGGCTTCCTGCCCAAAGATGCCCTGTCACATGTGCCCCTGACTATTATAGCCTATCCCAGGATGCACCACCCTTGTGCCCTCCCACTGGGACAGCCACAAAAGTCTGTGTGTCACTGGCTGGGTTTCCTCCACTGTCCAACAGGCTCCCCTATTGGATACAATGGGGACACTCCCTCAGACCAAGTGAACCACACATGGACACATGTAACAGGCAAATATAATAAATACATACAAAATCTGCGCTAATTCATGTAAAATTTTTGATCCAAAAGGGTATAAAACACGATGTAAAACTGCTGAAAGGATATATGTAAATATAAAAAAAATCTATATCCTTAAAATCAGTACAGATGGATACATCTGTACAATTGGATAAAAGGAGAATGAAGTAATCTTCTACATCTAATACGGAAAAAGTGTGTAAGCAAAGCAATCTCTATTATCCTGATGTGAGTGAACGGTACATATGGATGAAATGTGTGCAAATCTGTTGAAAATGAATCAAGCAAGATGTAATGTATCCAAAGTGTAGATAAAGAATGTTGATATGTAAATCCAGAAAATTGGTATAAATAGATAAAAAGGATAAATGAATAAAAAAGTTGCAAATAAGTGTACAGATGGATAAAATGATGTATATATATCAAAATACTTCTTATCCAAATTAAATAGATAGAAAAATATAAATGTGCATGTGAATACCATCAAAGAAATAAATATATATAAAAAAGCATAATATGTAGTCCATAAAGTGACTGCTGAGAGGTCATGAGATATAGCAGGGGTAGGCCTGAAAGGTGAGGAGAAGCAGAACTGTGTCCCTTTTGTGTGGCTTTTAGGTGCTCTTGCCAAGGGGCAGAGTGATGGGAGGTTACATGCCTTGTCAAGCATGGGGTACCCAAATGGCTGGTATTTTTCCCACGCTTGATCTGCTTGAGGCAAAGTTTGCAAATTGCAACAGTGTGATCGGCTGCATGTGTGCTAAAAAAGGGCCAGACAGCTGACATGTGGAAAGTGGGCCGGGAGATAAAAGCTCCACAATGTGATGGAATAGGGTGGCCGCTCTCTACTCTTCCATGATTGCTGCCTTGATGGGGTTGTACCTCACCTCAATTTCCTCCTCTGCTCTATCCAGCACACAAGTCGTGTCAGTAACCTCATTGTCTAGCTGTGGACAAGGAGGCAGAATAAGCCGCTCTGGCAGCTGTGGTGGACTGTGCACTAGTCTCTGCTTGGGTGATAAAAGATGAAGAGGATGAGGATGGTTTATTAAGCCAGTCCTCCAATCATGTGCATGCTGTGACTGGATAACACAGACAACATACTTAAACAGAGGAAATGATGCCCTGCCTAAGGACTGACCACGTCCATCTTTGCCTGTGGACACAGACACTGCTGGCCCCCTCACAGTGGCATGGGAATGTCTGCCTCTCCTTATTAGCCTCCCAGATATGATGGGGGGGGGGGGCTTATTACCAAAATGTTATAGAGATGGGAAATGTGTGCTTTGATGCACTTTAATCACTGGAAAGTGGCATTTGGTGCAGTTTAACTTGAGGACTCACTACGGATACAATCCACTGACACACTATAATATACTGCAGTAAAACTGCACTGGCGCACTTCAATATACTGCAGTAAAAGTGCATTAGGCACTTCAATATACTGTAGTAAAAGTGCACTAATGCACTTCAATATATTGCACTAAAAGTACACTAACGCACTTCAATATAGTGCAGTAAAAGTACACTAGAAAACCTTCAGCCTTTAGAACTACTTTAATGTGATGTATGCTGGTGTGAAAAGGGTGCAGCATGCTGTGTTGGCCAGCGAAGATCACACAGAGGTCGAGATGAGAGAGAGCAATGTATTAAGGAAGTATCAACAATGTACAACTAGGCCTGGTGGGTAGGCACTGCCAACAGGAGCCACTTACGAAACTATAGCAGAAGAGCGTATCCTAAGAGGGCTTCTACAACAAGGAGCAGGAATGCAGCCTGGCTGGTCCACACCCAAATGAGAGGCTTCCAACATGGAGATAGTATGGTCCCTGCACTTTCTCTACTCCTCTGGAACCTCTCCCTGCCACTGTCAGATGGGGAACCTGTCTCTACACTAGCCACTCACACAAAGCTTGCTGAACCTGTGAGCCAGAGTCTTAAATAGACACTGCCCTGACCCAAGCTGGTCCCCAAAGTCATGTGGGGCAACAGCGTCCAATCGGACAGCTGTCCCTATGGTGACTGCAGGAAGTAAGAGGAACTGTGTTCCTCATGACTTCCTTCACCTACTGCAATGCCGCTTCGGTTGAGCGCCACCTACAGTGGGGAGTACTGACTGCACCTGCCTACAATTTTGATAAAAACATTTTAAGCCTTATTCTTTAAATACATAAACAAAATAAGGTATTATCCTTCAAGGATAAGTGCAATTAAAATCAAAGTGAATGGGTCCTTCATACCCACTTCCCCTGACCTAACCTAACCCACCCTTCCCCTCCACAGATGCATACTTACCTTGATCTGACAGCTGTCGTTCCAGTGTCTGTTTACATCCAGTGCCACTCTTCACTGTCCTGGGGACACCTGTGAATTATAGAGCCATGGACTTCAATGGGATTGTCTTGGACAGCCCCATAAAGTCATAGCCTTCTATGTGGTATGTGGTATGTAGACTGTCAGGAAGAAGAGGTAGCAGCAGCCGCCACTCAGCAGTCTGACGACAGTACCCAGATCAGCCCAAGGAGGTTGGTCCCCCACTAATGCTGCCTACTTCGAGATCTCTAATGTTAGTGGTGGGGAAGGTGACCTCGATGATGACGTGTCTATGGACATCAGGTGGGTGCCCACAAGAGAGGTAGAGGAGGTGAGTCCCAGGACGCCGGCACATGGCTCCGCAGTGTGGGCTTTTTTTAATGTGTCCACTGCTGACAATAGTGTTGCCATCTGCAGCCTTTGCAGTCAACGCATAAGTCACGGTAAGCCCAACACTCACCTAGGGAGGACCGCCTTAAGAAGGCACCTGGACTCCCATCACTGAGCCCAGTGGGAGCAAAGCCATCAGAACCCACTCCAGGCTCTCACCGTAGAGCCTCTTCTCCTTCTCCTTCTCCTCTCTCCTCACAATTGTCCTCCACTCCACCTACCATCATGCCGTCCTCACGTTGTTCTGGAAAAAGGCAGGCTTCCGTGGCCCAAATGTTGAAGTGTAAAAAAATGATGACGCCGGATAACCCTCTTGCCCAGCAGTTGACTGCTGGCTTGTCGGAACTGATAGCCCGCCAACTACTGCCATATCAACTGGTCAACTCGGATGCCTTTTGGTAAATTGTTGCCATCGGAACACCACAATGGAAGGTCCCAGGCAGGAAATATTTCTCGCAGAAGGGCATTCCAGAGCTGTATGGCCATGTTCAGCGGCAAGTGAATGTATCTCTGGCACACAGTGTCGGTGCTAAGATACATCTGACCACAGACACATGGACTAGCAAACACGGGCAGGGAAGGTATATAAATTTTACTGCCCACTGGGTGAACCTTCTGACGGCCGTCAAGCATGTAACCCATGTAGATTTGGTTTTACTGCCACGGATTGCATGCAGGCCTGCCTCTTCTTCTCCTCCTCCTACTCCCTCCTCCCTCTCCTCCTCGGCTGACTCCTCCTTTTCCGCTGCTACCGTCTCTTCCACTGCGCCTCCCAAGATCCCCAGAACCTATTCAACATGCCAGGTGAGACGTTGCCATGCTGTGCTGCGTCTGTTGTGCCTGGAAGCCAAGAGCCACACTGGTCCTGCACTCCTTTTAGCTTTGCGTTCACAGGCAGATCAGTGGCTGACACCGCTCAATTTGACAGTTGGTAAAGGGGTGTGCGGCAGCAGTGCCAATCTGCTGAGCGCGCTGAAACAGGGCAAAATTACACACCTGCCATGCATGGCAGGTGTCATGAACTTGGTCGTGCAGCGATTCGTTGCCAAATACCCTGGGGACCAGGATATCTTGCGGCAGGCCAGGAAAATCTTGGGCCATTTCAGAAGAACTTACACAGCCATGGCTCGCCTTGCTGACATTCAGCGGCAACACAACCTGCCCGTCAGGCGTCTTATTTGTGACTGCCCGACGCGATGGAACTCAACCTTGTATATGCTTGATAGGCTGCTCCAGGAGAAACGTGCAGTTAACGACTACCTGTATGAACTCTGTGATAGGACAGGTTCTGGGGTGCTTGGATTAACGGCGTATGTGGACGCTCTGAAGAGTGATGAACCCCTGGACTACTGGGTGGGCAGGCTTGACCTCTGGCCAGAGCTTGCACAATTTGCAATGGAACTGTTGGCTTGCCCCCCGTCCAGTGTCCTGTCTGAAAGGACGTTCAGCGCAGCACGGGGGATCATGTCCGATAAGCGCACTCGCCTAGCTCATGACAGTGTTGACTACCCGACATTTATAAAAATGAATGAGGCATGGATCTCAGAGGAATTCAACACATGTGACCAGTAGACCATGTTTGATTACAATTCCTCATGACAGGCCACAAATATCCGCCAGACCGCCATCCACCCACAACAACTTGTCTTCGGTAAATACAGCTGCATAAAAGTAATTTCATGTCCATTGAATGCCTAATTTTTGGGGCCTTTCATGGCCAACAGTTATTTTTTCTGTCAATGCCTAATGTACCTTCAGCCACAGACTACAACGTTCTTAGCTGTCAGGTAAACCCATGTGGGCAAATTTTTAAGGCCTGGAATGGCCGACACTTACTTATTTATCCTGTGAAAGCCTAATGTACCTTCAGCCACAGAATACAACATTCTTAGCTGTCAGGTAAACCCATGTGGGCTAATTTGTGGGGCCTGTACTGGCCGACACTTACTTCTTTATCCTGTGAATGCCTAATGTACCTTCAGCCACAGAATACAACATTCTTAGCTGTTAGGTAAACCCATGTGGGCTAATTTTTGGGGCCTGGAATGGCTGACACTTACTTCTGTATTCTGTGAATGCCTAATGTACCTTCAGCCACAGAATACAACATTCTTAGCTGTCAGGTAAACGCATGTGGGCTAATTTTTGGGGCCTGTACTGGACGACACTTACATCTGTATCCTGTGAATGCCTAATGAACCTTCAGCCACAGAATACTACATTTTTAGCTGTCAGGTAAACGCATGTGGGCTAATTTTTGGGGCCTGTACTGGCCGACACTTACTTCTTTATCCTATGAATGCCTAATTTTTCAGACTGGAATTGAAAATCAATGGGTCAGTAAACGTTCCGCCAAATTGTGGAAGGGATGCGGACCCATTTTACAGACGTGTGAATTGACCCTATATGTATTTGACATGTATTTTCCGGCTGCTGGCAGTTCTGGCTGATTTAGGAAAAAAAAAAAAATAATAATTTTTAGGGCAACTTTTCCAATAGCAATACTTCTGTTATGACAGTGTCCATGTGGTGGGACTATTTGTGCACAGCTAGTAAGTATTTTGTGGCTTAAAATATGACCTAAATTTTTTTAAAGTTCACCTCCCATTAAAGTCAATGGGGCCCGCCGCGAACATTTGAGAAAGTTTGCGGCTATCGTTCGCGAACCACCCAGGCCGATGTTCGTCCATCACTACCCATTAGCAGTATCTGCTCCATTGTGCAAGGAGGAAAAGGATGAGCACTGCCAGAGCCCTACATAATGACCTCTAGCAGGTCACCGGTGGGAATGTCTCTGACCAAACAGGGTGGCCTGAGGGTCCGACATCCTCTAGTGTGCCCTGTGCTCACTGCCTGGCACCGTGGAGCTCGATTGGCATTTGCCATTGAACACCAGAATTGGCAGGTCCATCACTGGTGCCCTGTGCTTTTCACAGATGAGAGCAGTTTCAACCTGAGCACACGGGACAGATGTGAAAGGGTCTGGAGAAGCCGTGAGAATGTTATGCTGCCTGTAACATCATTCAGCATGACCAGTTTGAAGATGGGTCAGTGATGGTCTGGGGAGGCATATCCTTGGAGGGACACACAGACCTTTACAGGCTAGACAATGGCACGCTGGCTGCCCTTTGGTATCAGGATGAAGTCCTTGGACTTATTGTCAGACCCTACGCTGGTGCAGTGGGTCCTGGGTTCCTCCTGGTGCATGACAATGCTCAGCCTCATGTGGCAAGAGTATGCAGCCAGTATGCAGCCAGTTCCTGGAGGATGACGAAATTGATACCATTGAATGGCCCCCATACTCGCCTGACCTAAATCCAATAGAACACCTCTGGGACAGGTTGCACCTCAGTCTGTTCAGGAGCTCAGTGATGCCCTGGTTCAGATCTGGGAGGAAATACCATAGGACACCATCCGTTGTCTCATTAGGAGCATGTCCCGACGTTGTCAGGCATGCATACAAGCATGTGGGGCCATACAAACTAAGAACCATTTTGAGTTGCTGCAATGAAATTTCAGCAAAATAGACTTTGATTTTTGTGTCTTTGAATTCAGCTCTCTGTAGGGGGATCATTTTCATTAAACAATGTGGCATCCTTTTGTTCCTAACACATTACCCAGTCCATACCAGTATAGATCCTAACACATTACCCAGTCTATACCAGTATAGATCCTAACACATTATCCAGTCCATATCAGTATAGATACCCAGCATGAGATTTTTTCCCCATTGAGATCTGATGTGTTTTCAAAGTGTTCCTTTAATTTTTTTTAAGCAATGTACATACCTTTTCTGAACTGCCACGCAACGTCAGAAGGGAGCGGTGCCACCGAGTGATATAACCAGATGGCCCTGCCCTTGCCTGTAAAAGGACTGTCAAAGCTGAAAATTGGGCATATGGTGGGTAGCCTCTTAAGAGGCAAAGCATTTTTTTATATTTTTCTATTTTTCGGGTCTGGCGGGCGTCGTGATTAACGATGGATCAGGGGACACTATTCTTTTTTTCTTTTTAAAGCGGAGTTCCGGGCACAAAATCGACGGAGTTCCGGGCACAAAATCGACCTAATCGATTTTGTGCCCATCCGCTTGCTTTGCTTCACCTGAAAAGGAATTGGATAGTTAGGATTATTTTTTTTTTACTTACCTTGTAATTGTAGAAAAAAATACTCACCTTTTGTCACTTCCTCCCTCTGTGGCCTCTCTTCCAGTTTGCAATGATTCCTGGGAGCTGAACGTCATCGCTCTCAGGAATCAATGCGATGGCACCGGCCCCGCTTGTCACTTCCAGTGCGACGCCGCATTCCCTGCTAAACAGCTTCTGGGCATGCGAGAGGGGCCCTTGAAGGCGCATTCTGGGAGAAGAAGACGCAGAAGAGGACGCAGAAGAGGATCGCGCTGGCTTCAGCTGCCCACAACAGAGATGGCAACGCTGTGGAAGAAATTTTATAAGTGAGTATTTCTTCTTGCAGGTAAGTGCGAACCGGGACAGATCAGAGGCTAGCCATTGTGGAATGTACTAGCCCTGACTGTCCCGGGAGTATGTTCATTGAAAAAATGTTTTTGTGCCCGGAATTCCGTTTTAATAAAGGACTTGTCAAATTTTAGGCTTCCAGATTCCGATAAGCCCCCCACCCACAGACCACTGACAGATGACACTGACAGATGTGTATGGGGAAAGTGCACTGTTTATGGGGGAAATGTGTCAGCTCTGTGTGTAACATCATTTTTACACACAGAGCTGTCACTGATCTTGCAGATTCCCCTGCTCCCCCATGCACTGAGCTCTCACTGAGCTTAGCGGGGAGAACTGTCACAGAGCCGTCTTTCGGCCATAGTGCGGACGGGAAGTGGGTAAAATGTATGCATTGCCAGATCCGTTTTTGGCTAGAGCAGGGAATGGTTTAAACCCACCTGTTTATTTTTGCTTCCTATTTCTCATCAGGAAGGTTTCTCTTCAATCCTTTTCCTGTGAACACAACAATAAGTAAGAAGAAAAACAATTAAAAACTCCTACGCTATCCAAATGTAAAGTGAAAAAATGGATTTACATGCACTTTAAGAATGGAAATAAAAAGTTTATAACTTTACTAAAAAATACTTTTAGTTCGGATCATCTGAAATATTGCAGAATGTTTTGCGCTAATGAGGAAGTTCTCAGTAGTATTGTCCATGGGGCCCTAGAGCATTTCCCCCGGGGGGGGTCACTGTAAGCTGAAAATATGAGTGATCATTAAAAATCAATTATCTCACCCCCGTGTTTCCTTGTCTCTGGAAGAATATAAAGTGACACTGGCAGACCGGGCATCACTGCCAGCTGCTTTCGTGCCTGTGCCCGGCGCCACCCATTACAAGTGAGTACTGACCACTGAGTGACAGTGACAATACAGCATATGACTATGATAAAGGACTCCTAACCACTTCAATACCGGGCACTTTTACCCCCCTTCCTACCTATACCAATTTTCAGCTTTCGGTGCTCTCACACTTTCAATGACAATTACTCATTAGTCATGCAACCTGCACCCAAATCACATTTTGATCATTATTTTCACACAATTAGAGCTTTCTGTTGGTGGCATTTAAACCCCACTGGGCTTTTAATTTTTTTTTTTTTACAATATAAGCGAAAAAATAGTAAACACTTTTTTTTAGTTTCTATTATACAATCTTGCAAAAAAGTTTGTTTTCTTCATAAATTTTGGCCAAAATTTATACTGCTACATATCTTCGGTAGAAATAACCCAAATTAACCTTATCTACCGCAGCCGCTCCCAGGCAAATCTCCGCACATGTACGGCGGTCGCTTTCGGGAGGCTAGGGGGTGAGTGAGAGGGGAAGTCGATGCAGCGGGCAGGCGGCTCCGATTACCGCCCGACACCCACGATCGTTCCCCACTGAGAGAGAAGAACGGTCAGCTATTGTAAACACAGCCTACCGTTCTTCTCCCTGGAATGATCACAGAGTGCCTGTGATCCTTCCATGTAGGATCACATGTCTCTATGGTCATTTCAGTAGCCACGCCCCCCCCACAGTTGGAATCACTCCCCTAGGCTCACATTTAACCCCTTGATCACCCATAATGTTAACCCCTTCCCTGCCAGTGTCATTATTACAGTAACAGTGCATATTTTTAGCACTGATTACTGTAGTAATATCACTGGTCCCCCAAAAAGTGTCCGATCTGTCCGCTGCAATGTCGCAGTCCCGCAGGAAATCACAGATCAGTGCCATTACTAGAGAAAAAAAAAACAACAACAATAAAAATGACATAAATCTTTCCAGTAGTTAGTAGACGCAATAACGTTTGCGCAAACCAATCAAAATACGCTTATTGCGAAGATGTTTTGAGAATGTTATATAGCAGAATGTGAAAAATATTGTTTTTTTTTTTTTTTTTTTCAAAATTGTCACTCATTTTTTGTTTATAGCGCAAAAAATAAGAATCGCACAGGTGATCAAATACCACCAAAAGAAAGCTCGGTTTGTGGGGGAAAAAAAAAGACATCCATTTTATTTGGGTAAATGTCTGTTAAATTATGCAGTGCCGAATTGCAAAATAGGGCCTGGTCAGGAAGGGGGCAAATCCTTCAGGTCTTAAAGTCGTTAATCACCAATGGGTTTTTATTTTTTTACAATATAAGCAAAAAAAATAGTAAACACTTTTTATTCGTTTCTATTATACAATCTTGCAAATAAGTACGTTTTCTTCATACATTTTGGCCAAAATTTATACTGCTACATATCTTCGGTAGAAATAACCCAAATTAGTGTAAAATAGTTAGACTATGTGAAAGTTTTAGAGTCCACAAAATAGGCTACAAATCATTGAAACATGATCAACTCTGACTACTGACTACCTATCTCATTGAGGCTCTGCAATGTCAGGACAGTACAAATATCCACCAAAATGACCCCTTTTAGGAAAGCAGACAGTCCAAAGTATTTAGTAAGAGGCATGGTGAGTTTTTTTTAAGTTGTAATTTTCTCCAACAATTCTTTGGAAAATGAAAAAAAAAAAGAGATATATATATATATATATATATATATATATATATATATATATATATATATATATATATATATATAATTTTTTTTTTTTTTTTTTTTACACAACATTGGATGTACATTTAATAAACAATGTTAACCACTTCTGGACCGGAAGATTTTCCCCCGTAATGACCAGGTAATTTTTTGCGATTCGGCACTGAGTTACTTTAACAGACAATTGCGTGGTCGTGCGACGCTGTACCCAAATAAAATTGATGTTCTTTTTTTCCCCCACAAATACAGCTTTCTTTTGGTGGTATTTGATCACCTGTGCGATTTAAATTTTTTCGCTATAAACAAAAAAAGTGCGACAATTCTGAAAAAAAAAAAAAACAATATTTCTCAGTTTCTGCTATATAACATTCACATCAAATTTTTTCATAATTTTAGGCCAATTTGTATTGGCTAATTATTTTTGGTAAAACAAAATCCCAATAAGCGTGTTTTGATTGGTTTGTGCAAAAGTTATCGTATCTACAAACTAGGGGAAAGATTTATGTCATTTTTTTTTATTTATTAATTTTTTTTTTTTACTAGTAATGGCGGTGATTAGTGATTTTTAGCGGGACAGATTGGACCCCTTACTGACATTCTTGACACTTTTGGGGGGACCAGTGACAGTGACCAGTGCCTGGCCCCATTGATTGGCTTCCCTGCTGACGAGTGGGCGCGCGTGCGTGCCCCCAGGATCGCGGGAACCTGCCGACCTGCCACCATACATAGGCGGCGGCTGATCGGCATGTGGTTAAGTAGGTGTTGTGTTGTGTTAAGCCTTATCACAGAGAATCAGGGTGATAATTTCCTAAGAGATGTTTAACCACTTAAAGGCAAGGCAAGGTGGCCCGGCTGCACAAAAATCATGTATGTGAATTTTGTGCACGAGATTTCAGGGGTGCACTGCCGGAGCGCAGCTCCCTCTGTGATTGGACACAGCAATCCGGTGGCCATGATGACCGCCGGGACCCACCAATCGTACTTGCAGAATGACAGAACGACGGTCTGCCTATGTAAACAAGGCAGACCATTGTTCTGTCAGGGAGGAAAAGAGAGATCTTGTGTTTCAGCTAAGCTGAAGCACGGATCTCTCTTTTCCTCTAGTGCAGGCTTCTCCAAACCATGGCCCTCCAGTTGTTCAGGAACTACAATTCCCATCATGCCTAGTCATGTCTGTGAATGTCAGAGTTTTACAGTGCCTCATGGGATGTGTAGTTCCACCACAGTTGGGGGGCCGTAGTTTAGAGATCCCTGCTCTATTGCATCCACTCCCCCCCCACACAGTTAGAAAGCACTCCCTTGGGACACACTTAACCTCATGATTGCCCATAGCGTTAACCCCTTCCCTTCCAGAGTCATTTATACAGTAACAGTGCATTTTTTTTAGCACTAATCACTGCATTGGTGTCACTGGTCCCAGTCAAATTTGTCCGCCGCAAGGTGGAAGTCCCCCTAAAAATTGCTGATTGCCTCCATTGCTAGTAAAAAAACAATAATATAAATAGAAAGTACAAAAATGTACTCCATAGTTTGTAGATAACTTTTGCGCAAACCAATCAATATACACTGCTTGGGATTTTTTTTTACCAGAAATGTGTAGCAGAATACATATTGGCCTAAATTGATGAAAAAAATTAGATTTTTTTATTTTTTTAAATGGGAATGTTTTATAACAGAAAGTAAAAAATAATGTTTTTTTTGTTTTTTTTTTTTTTTTTTTTAAATTGTGGGTTTTTTTTGTTTATAGCGCAAAAAAAAAAAAAAAAAAAACGGCAGAGGTGATCAAATACCAACAAAAGAAAGCTCTATTTGTAGGAAAAAAAGACCTACATTTTATTTGGGTACAGCGTCGCACGACCGCGCAATTGTCAGTTAAAGCAACGCAGTGCCGCATCACAAAAGATGGCCTGGTCATTAAGGGGGTAAAACCTTCTGAAGATGAAGGGGTAATAAACTGTGTAAGCTCAGAAAATTCCTAACACTGGTGTAAACTTTGTGTTAAATCCTCTGTTGTTAAAGCCTTCAGTGTAGAAGAGGAATTTTACTGCTCATTGTATCTCAGTATTTGCGGATGATACTAAACTAAGCATGCCAATATCTTCTATGCAGGATGTGGAAACCTTACAAGCGGACCTGAACAAAATAATGGGGTGGGCAACTACATGGCAGATGAGGTTTAATGTTGAAAAATGTAAAGTAATGTACTTGGGCATCAGAAACATGAAAGCAAGCTACTCGCTGTGGGGGGGGGGGGGGGCCTCTGGGTGAGTCTAGGATGGAAAAGGACCTGGGGATACTGTTAGATAACAGGCTTGGCAGTGACATGCCATGCCAAGCCACTGCAAGCAAAGCCAACAGAATACTGGGATGTATAAAAAAGGGGATTCACTCCAGAAATAAAGAGATTATTCTCCCACTCTACAAGACTCTGGTCCGGCCACATCTGGAGTATGCTGTCCAGTTCTGGGCACCGGTCCTCAGGAAGGATGTGCTGGTACTGGAGAGAGTCCAGAAAAGGGCAACAAAAATAATTAGGGGAATGGAGGACATCAGCTATGAGGAAAGACTACAAGCACTGAACTGATTCTCTCTGGAGAAGAGACGATTGAGGGGGGATATGATATCAATGTACAAATACTGTACTGGTGACCCGAGCATAAGGAACAAACTTTTCAGAGAAAGGGAATACAATAAGACACGTGGCCACTCACTAAAACTAGAGGAAAAACGGTTTAACCTTAAAATACGTACGGGGTTCTTCACTGTCAGAGCAGTAAGGATGTGGAATTCTCTTCCACAAGCAATCGTATCAGCAGGGAGCATCGATAGTTTCAAAAAACGATTAGATGGGCACCTTAAAGACCACAACATACAGGGATATACAATGTACAGTTAACAGCAAACCCAAACACATCATAGGTTGAACTGGATGGACTGATGTCTTTTTTCAACCTCACAAACTATGTAACTGTGTAATTGTGGTCAATAACTGTTTCAGGAGAACACTATTAGAGACTGCAGGGTATGTGTTTGCGACAGGAGTCACTTTGGCTGGGGGGCTCGTGGAACCCAGATTACTTTAGAGAGGTCGGGAAACTCCTTGTTCAGCTTCCCCAGCCCCTCTTATGTTTTAAGTCACCCTGTGTCTATTACGGGCACAGGGTGACCAAGAACCCCAGTTGGGTCTGCACTAATCAGACTCGCTGTACAACCACACTGCACTCAGCATTTTGTGTTACCCCGGTTATCCTGGGTTCTCTATGTGTGGTTTGTGTTGAAAGATTTCACTTGGGACGATAATATTTCTGGACAATATCCCTCAAGAGATATATAGAGATAGACAATTTGACTTTTCAGATTGCTAGAATATTGCAGGAGTGTCTCATAGACCCTTGCTAGATAATGAGGTGGGGGTGGGGTTTGTTATTGTTAGGTACCTGTATTCCATTGTTCTATTGTTTCTGTCTCCCTTAAGATCAACCTATTATGGGATATATATGTGTATGTGGATTGGCTGTTAAGGGGGAGGGGGCATTGTCCCACCGTGTATATCTCTTTGTGCCTGTGTGTGAATAAACAGTTTATTTTCTGGTTGACTCCAAAACTTGTACTGTCGAGTTCTTGGGGCAACTATAGCCAAGCCAGATTCACAGATCTCGTGTTCCAGAGCTTAGGAAGCAGCTTCTTGGTGGAGATACCCAGTCGGGGTGTCCAGAGTCCGTCAAATTGGTGGCAAGCGGTTGGATGCTTCCTGCAGTCTGGGACATCCAAACCTCCACCGGGATCCAAGATCGGGATAGCAGACTTTGGTCGACCCAACGGAGATATGGACCTGGCATCAGAGTTCGAGGGGGTGCTACGGATCGCCCTTTCAGTATACCTCAGGACGGTATCTTCGGATCAATACCTGGAGCTCAGGTAGCATATTCGGGTGGAGCTCTGGATTGGAGCCCTCCAGCTTGCTGGTATACGTATACCAGGGCAAGTGCTTTCCAACCCCAGGGCAATGGGCCAATGATCAACGGGAGTTGCAGATGGCATTCCTGGGAGAGTGGCCCTAGGAGCAATGGATATCCGAGTTTGACAGGCTGGTCCAGCAGAAGATAGAGCTGGACAATCAGTATCAGGCTCTTCAATGGCACGCAGAGCAGAAATATTTAGGAGAGACATCAGAATGCTGTCCGGAGGGATATGACTTTGGTGGCCCTGGATTGCTGTGGGAGAGCCTTACAGATACGTTTGTGTTTGGTGATGAAGGGGAACCTACCCTTGAGGACCTGTGAGAATACAGAGAGGCTATGCTCGGTCTCACAGGGGTCTCAGAGCTTAAACCTGATCTAGAATACTTGCTAACGAAAGAACAGCATCTGGAAAGGGCATACAGGAAACTGCTAGAACACATTCACCAGCATGCTTTAGAGTCAGCAGTGGAAACTCCGGAGATTGCTGTCCCCAAAGCTGAAGTGCTGACAACAGGGCAGAGCTCTGCTAGCCTCTTACCTGCACCAGTAACATCTTCTGGATTCCATAGACAGGAGATGGTGAATCTCAATCCCAAGACAGCACAAGAGACTGGGGATTTAATAGACTTTTCTGTTGAGGAGGATTAACCCAGTGAGCCTCCTGCAGAAGAGCTAACTTCAGAGCATGGCGCTGTTGACGTCTGCCCATAACAATCAACTCCGCAGGAGCTCCAGGGAGAGAATGCAATTGGCACCTCACAACTGCAGCTTGAGCTGATATCAGTGGATAGGACTGTGGTATTAACTGACAGCAATCTAGCAGAAGAGCTGGCAACAGGGCAGAGTGCTGCTGGCCTCTGCCCACAACTAATAGAAGATGGATTTCCTGAGGTAGTGGATGGGACTTCGGTTTCCACTAACACAACCCAAGGAAAAGGTCTGGCATTGGTACAGGAGGATGTCAGCCTTGTACAAGCACTGGCTGATTTTCATATAGAAAAAGTGTAGGAGATTACGGTCTCGACCTGGATACCCCCGGGATGCTGGGCAGTCGGCCAAGATCCCCAGGAGCACGATGGAGTGAGCCCAGCCACCCTGTCTTCTCTCCAGTGGCTAAATGGACTCTGAAAAGGACCAGTCCACACTTCTCCCCAGCAGGGGTTATGTTCTACAAGAGAGGCAGAGGTTGGCTGGGTGAGTAACGATCTGTTCAGGACAATTTGTTTGGGGTACAGTGTGAGTGCAGACATTGGGGACCGGAACTATGAACTAACTTCAAAGTCTGAAAGGGGAGATATGTGACAGGAGTCACTTTGGCTGGGGGGCTCGTGGTACCCAGATTACTTTAGAGAGGTCAGGAAACTCCTTGTCCAGCTTCCACAGCCCCTCTTATATGTAAGTCACCCTGTGTCTATTAAGGGCACAGGGTGACCAAGAACTCCAGTCAGGTCTGCACTAATCAGACTCGCTGTACAACCGCACTGGACTCAGCATTTCGTGTTACCCCAGTTATCCTAGGTTCTACATGTGTGGTTTGTGTTGAAAGAGTGAAGGGCCTCTTTCACTTGGGACAATAATATTTCTGGACAATGCCCCTCAAGAGATATATAGAGATAGACAATTTGACTTTTCAGATTGCTAGAATATTGCAGGAGTGTCTCATAGACCCTTGCTAGATAATGAGGTGGGGTGGGGTTTGTTATTGTTAAGTACCCGTATTCTACTGTTCTATTGTTTCTGTCTGCCTTAAGATCAACCTATTATGGGATGTATATGTGTATGTGGATTGGCTGCTAAGGGGAAGGGGGGATTGTCCCACACTGTATATCTCTTTGTGCCTGTATGTGAATAAACTGTTTATTTTCTGGTTGACTCCAAAACTTGTACTGTCAAGTTCTTGGGGTAACTTTAGCCAGATTCACGGATTTCGTGTTCCAGAGCTTAGGAACCAGCTTCTTGGCGGAGATACCCAGTCGGGGTGTCTGGAGTCCGTCACAGTGTTCATCTAGAACCCGATGTCTTCAGCACCCACATATCATGCATATATAATGGCAGAGCAGAGGGGACATCTATGCTGAGAAAGCGAGCAGTAGACCTCAATGACAGAGAGGTGCATATTTCCTACTGCATGAGACCATTACTATCTTATGCCAGTCATACATGGATCAAAATTTGGCTGGTTCAGCAGGGACCAACTGAAATTTGATCAATTAGGAACAAGAAAAAAACAGAGGGCGCACCGGCCTAGCGCCTTACCTCACATAAAACTGCTTTATTAAAAGTAAGTGCAAATTCATACTCACAAACAAAGATCACATAAAGGCATATCAACAATATTGTTGCAGCATCTGGTTTGTCGCATTACAGAAATGAAGTCTTTGCAGCCGACTGCCTAACGCATTTCGAGGACCTGACTCTTTCTCAGAGGACTTTTAGAAAAGTTGTGTATATGTTTTAAATGTGTGGGGTTTTTTTTAGGTTATATTTTAACCCCATAACTCCGTTATGAGGATTAACCTATGATCTATGATCTTTGGGCGGAGAATGGTAGGGGCAAGGCTGATATATCGAGGGCCGATATGCATTTTCCCTGATATAAATCGTTATCAGCCCCTGTCTAAACCACTGGCATCAAAAGTGAGTACACCCCTAAGTGAAAATGTCAAAATTGGGCCCAAAGTGTCAATATTTTGTGTGGCCACCATTATTTTCCAGCACTGCCTTAACCCTCTAGGGCATGGAGTTCACCAGAGCTTTGCAGGTTGCCACTGGAGTTCTCTTCCACTCCTCCATGACGACTTTACGGAGCTGGTGGATGTTAGAGACTTTGCGCTCCTCCACCTCCTGTTTGAGGATGCCCCACAGATGCTCAATAGGGTTTAGGTCTAGATATATGCTTGGCCAGTCCATTACCTTTACCCTCAGCTTCTTTAGCAAGGCAGTGGTCGTCTTGGAGGTGTGTTTGGTGTCGTTAACATGTTGGAATACTGCCCTGTGGCCCAGTCTCTGAAGGGAGGGGATCATGCTCTGCTTCAGGATTTCACAGTACATGTTGGCATTCATGGTTCAATGAACTGTAGCTCCCCAGTTCCCTCAGCACTCATGCAGCCCCAGGCCATGACACTCTCACCATCATGCTTGACTGTAGGCAACACACTTGTCTTGGTATTCCTCACCTGGTTGCCGCCACACACGCTTGACACCATCTGAACCAAATAAGTTTGTCTTGCTCTCATCAGACCACAGGACTAGAGATGGACGAACATCGGCTGGGGCGGTTCGGGAACGTCAGCCGCAAAGTCCGGGCCCCTTTGACTTTAATGGGAAGCGAACTTTAAAAATATTTAGGTCATATTTGCAGCCACAAAAGACGTATTAACTGTGCACAAATAGTCCCAGCACATGGACAATGTCATAACAGAAGACTTGCAATTGGAAAAGTTGTCCTAATTTTTTTTTTTTTTTTTACAGCAAAAAATATATATTTTTATTTTCATAAATCAGCCAGAACTGACAGCAGCCGGTAAATACATGTCTAATACATATAGGGTCCATTCACACATCTGTAAAAAGGGTCCGCATCCATTCCACAATTTGGCGGAACCTTTACAGACCCATTGATTTTCAATTCGAGTCTGAAAAATTAGGCATTCACAGGATAAAGAAGTAAGTGTCGGCCATTCCAGGCCCCAAAAATTAGCCCACATGCATTTACCTGACAGCTAAGAACGTAGTATTCTGTGGCTGAAGGTACATTAGGCATTCACAGTATACAGAAGTAAGTGTTGGCCTGTATAGGCCCCAAAAATTAGCCCACATGGGTTTAACTGACAGCAAATAACATAGTATTTGATGGCTAGAGGTACATTAGGCATTCACATAGGATACAGAAGTAAGTGTCGGCCTGTATAGGCTCCAAAAATTAGCTCACATGGGTTTAACTGACAGCAAAGAATGTAGTGTATTTGATGGCTAGAGGTACATTAGGCATTCACAGGATACAGAAGTAAGTGTCGGCCTGTATAGGCTCCAAAAATTAGCCCACATGGGTTTAACTGACAGCAAGTAACGTAGTATTTGATGGCTAGAGGTACATTAAGCATTCACATAGGATACAGAAGTAAGTGTTGGCCATAAAAGGCCCCAAAAATTAGTCCACATGGGTTTACCTGACAGCTAAGAACGTAGTATTCTTCTGTGGCTGAAGGTACATTAGGCATTCACAGAATTCAGAAGTAAGTGTTGGTCTGTATAGGCTCCAAAAATTAGCCCACATGGGTTTACCTGACAGCTAAGAATGTAGTATTCTGTGGCTGAAGGTATATTAGGCATTCACAGTATACAGAAGTAAGTGTCGGCCTGTATAGGCTGCAAAAATTATCTCACATGGGTTTACCTGACAGCTAAGAATGTAGTATTCTGTGGCTGAAGGTACATTAGGCATTCACAGGATACAGAAGTAAGTGTCGGCCAGTATTGGCCCCAAAAATTAGCCCACATGGGTTTACCTGACAGCTAAGAATGTAGAATTTGGTGGCTGAAGGTACATTAGGCATTCACAGGATACAGTAGTAAGTGTCGGCCATAAAAGGCCCCAAAAATTAGCCCACATGGGTTTACCTAACAGCTAAGAATGTAGTATTCTGTGGCTGAAGGTACATTAGGCATTCACAGTATATAGAAGTGTCGGCCTGTATAGGCCTCAAAATTTAGCCCGCATGGGTTTAACTGACAGCAAATAATGTAGTGTATTTGATGGCTAGAGGTACATTAGGCATTAACAGGATACAGAAGTAAGTGTTGGCCATAAAAGGCCCCAAAAATTAGCCCACATTTGTTTACCTGACAGCTAAGAATGTAGTATTCTGTAGCTAAAGGTACATTAGGCATTCACAGTATACAGAAGTAAATGTCGGCCTGTATAGGCCCCAAAAATTAGCCCACATGGGTTTACCTGACAGCTAAGAACATAGTATTCTGTGGCTGAAGGTACATTAGGCATTCACAGGATACAGAAGTAAGTGTTGGCCTGTATAGGCCCCAAACATTAGCCCACATGGGTTTACCTGACAGCTAAGAATGTAGTATTTTGTGGCTGAAGGTACATTAGGCATTCACAGGATACAGCAATAAGTGTCGGCCTGTATAGGCCCCAAAAATTAGCCCACATGGGTTTAACTGACAGCAAAGAACGTAGTGTATTTGATGGCTGGAGGTATATCAGGCATTCACACAGGATACAGAAGTAAGTGTTGGCCTGTATAGGCCCCACAAATGAGCCCACATGGGTTTAACTGACAGCTAAGAAGGTAGTATTTGATAGTTAGAGATACATTAGTCATTCACAGGATACAGAAGTAAGTGCTGTCCATAAAAGGCCCCAAAAATTAGCCCACATGGGTTTACCTGACAGCTAAGAATGTAGTATTCTTCTGTGGCTGAAGGTACATTAGGCATTCACAGGATACAGAAGTAAGTGTCGGCCTGTATAGGCCCCAAAAATTAGCCCACATGGGTTTAACTGACAGCAAAGATCGTAGTGTATTTGATGGCTGGAGGTACATTAGGCATTCACACAGGATACAGAAGTAAGTGTCGGCCTGTGTAGGCTCCACAAATTAGCTCACATGGGTTTAACTGACAGCAAAGAACGTAGTGTATTTGATGGCTGGAGGTACATTAGGCATTCACAGAAAAAATAATTGTCGGCCCTGAAAGGCCCCAAAAATTTGCCATTCAATGGGTGGACGGCGGTCTGGCGGATATTTGTGGCCTGGCATGAGGAATTTCAATGAAACATGGTCTACTGGTCACATGTGTTGAATTCCTCAGAGATCCATGCCTCATTCATTTTTATAAATGTGAGGTAGTCTACACTGTCATGAGCTAGGCGAGTGCGCTTATCGGTCACGATCCCCCCCTGTTGCGCTTCCAGCTCATCATTCAGGATAATGTCGTCCTCGTTCTCCACGGATAACACCAGGGATCCCAGAAAGGTTTAAAGCATGCTCTTCTTGCTCCTCCTCATCCCCCCCAGCACAATCCTCCTCTGACTTCTCTTCAGACTCCTGCTGTTGATTTGTCTCAGATGGAGTAGCACCCAGTGGGAATTCATCCAACATTGCGACATCCTCATTTTCCTGCTCCTGCTCCTCGACGGCTTGATCAATGACACAACGCAATGCACACTCCAGAAAGAAGGCGTAAGGTATGATGTCTCTTATGGTGCCCTGGCCGTGACTGACCAGTGATCTCATCGAATGGCCGCAGAAGTCTGCATGCGTCCCACATGAGCAGCCACTGGCAAGGTGAAAAAAACCCAAGCTCCCCAGAACCTGTCCTGCCGCAGAGTTCGAACAGGTAGTCCTTAACTGCACTTTTCTGCTCGAGCAGCCTATCAAGCATATGCAACGTTGAGTTCCATCGCGTCGGGCAGTCACAAATAAGACGCCTGACCAGCAGATTGTGTCGCCGTTGAATCTCAGCAAGGCGAGCCATGGCTGTGTAAGATCTTCTGAAATGGGCCAAGATTTTCCTGGCCTGCTGCAAGATGTCCTGGACCCCAGGGTATTTGCCAACGAATCTCTGCACCACCAAGTTCAGGACGTGTGCCATGCATGGCATGTGTGTTATTTTGCCCTGTTTCAGCGCACTCAGCAGATTGGCACCGTTGTCGCACACCACGTTACCAACTGTCAAATTCAGCAGTGTCAGCCACTGATCTGCCTGTGAACGCAAAGCTAAAAGGAGTGCAGGACCAGTGTGGCTCTTGGCTTCCAGGCGCAACAGACGCAGCACAGCATGGCAACGTCTCACCTGGCGCAGTGGAAGAGACGGTAGCAGCGGAAAAGGAGGAGTCAGCCGAGGAGGAGAGGGAGGATGGAGGAGGAGGAGGAGAAGAAGAGGCAGGCCTGCTTGCAATCTGTGGCGGTACAACTAAATCTACACGGGTGCCACGGGTTACTTGCTTGACGGCCGTCAGAAGGTTCACCCAGTGGGCAGTAAAAGTGATATACCTTCCCTGCCCGTGTTTGCTAGACCATGTGTCTGTGGTCAGATGTATCTTGGCACCAACACTGTGTGCCAGAGATATATTCACTTGCCACTGAACATGGCCATACAGCTCTGGAATGCCCTTGTGCGATTAAATATTTCCTGCCTGGAACCTTCCATTGTGGGGTTCCAATGGCCCCAAATTTACGAAAGGCCTCCGAGTCCACCAGTTGATATGGCAGTAGTTGGCGGGCTATCAGTTCCGACAAGCCAGCAGTCAAACGTTGGGCAAGAGGGTTATCTGGCGTCATCATTTTTTTCCGCTCCAACATTTGGACCACAGAAGCCTGGAGGGCAAATCTGAGGAGAGAGAAGGAGTAGGGGCTGGATGGTGAGAGCCTGGAGTGTGGCTTTGTGGGTTCTGACAGTGTTGCTCCCACTGGGCTCGGTGATGGGAGTTCAGGTGCCTTCTTAAGGCGGTCGTCCCTAGGTGAGTGTTGAGCTTACTCCTACTTATGCGTTAACTGCAAAGGCTGCAGATGGCAACACTGTTGTCAGCAATGGACACATTAAAAAAAGCCCACATGCTGAGCCATGTGCCGGCGTCCTGGGAGCACCAGATGTGACTGTACATGGTGGATGGCTCGCTCCTGGTACATTTGCAGTCTGCTTTGTACCGCTTGTGCAATGCAAGTTCTGCCTGCCTCTCCTCCCTATCTGCCAGTCCGTCTCTCCCTCTGAACTCCCTTCCTCTTCCTCTCTTGTGGCCACCCACGTGACGTCCATAGACTTGTCATCATCCACGTCACCTTCCCCACCACTAACATTCAAGATCTCAGAGTAGGCAGCAACAGCGGGCACCAACCTCCTTGGGCTGATCTGGGTACTGTCGTCAGACTGCTGAGTGGCAGCTGTTGCTACCTCCTCTTTCTGATCCGATTCCAACAATGGCTGCATATCGGAAATATCTTGTGATGGATTGGAAAATAATTCCAGTGACTCAAGCGGAGGGTATGTGGTGGTGGTGGTGGTGGTGTCTTTGGGGGTGCACACAGCAGAGAGTGAAGAGGGTGCAGATATAGAGGATGAGGAGGGTGCAGAAGAGGAAGGCTGAGTGAGCCACTCAACCAAGTCTGGTGCGTCCTTTGACGTAATTGCATGCGGCTTTTGAAACTGCACAGTTTGGTTCCGGCCTACTGCTCCTGCCCTACCCCTATCACCCCTGCGTACGTGTCTGCTTGTTCCTCTGCCTGTCATGTTTTTAATTAATCTGTGACAAAAGTCTCTAGAGAATCGCAGTATATCTGGAAAAAGGTAGATAACACCCCGCTTCAATCTGTGGTATTGGGGGGCCACAGGTTTATCACACCAGTTCTACAAATAATTGGCCAGTAACGGTTGTCACTGTGTGTAGCACAGTCAACACAGCAAGAGAGGCCAAATTTTTGCAGGACAAAAATACTCTCTTAGAAAAGAATACTGTTAAATAACACCCCACTTCAATATGTGGTATTGGGGGGGCCACTGGTTTATCACACCAGTTCTTGAAAAAATTGGCCAGGGAGTTTGGCACTGTGTGTATAAGACTTAACTCAGCAAAAGAGGCAATATTGTTGCAGGACACAAATACACTTGTAAAAGTATACTCAGATAACACCCCACTTCAATGTGTGGTATTGGGGGGCCACTGGTTTATTACAACAGTTCTACAAATAATTGGCCACTAACTGTTGTCACTGTGTGTAGCACAGTCAACACAGCAAGAGAGGCCAAATTTTTGCAGGACAAAAATACTCTCTTAGAAAAGAATACTGTTAAATTACACCCCACTTCAATATGTGGTATTGGGGGGGCCACTGGTTTATCACACCAGTTGTTGAAAAAATTGGCCAGGGAGTTTGGCACTGTGTGTGTCAGACTTAACTCATCAAAAGAGGCAATATTGTTGCAGGACACAAATACACTTGTAAAAGTATACTCAGATAACACCCCATTTCAATATGTGGTATTGGGGGGCCACTGGTTTATTACAACAGTTCTACGAATAATTGGCCAGTAACTGTTGTCACTGTGTGTAGCACATTCAACACAGCAAGAGAGGCCAAATTTTTGCAGGACTAAAATACACTCTTAGAAAAGAATGCTGTTAAATAACACCCCACTTCAATATGTAGTATTGGGGGGCCAATGGTTTATCACACCAGTTGTTGAAAAAATTGGCCAGGGAGTTTGGCACTGTGTGTATCAGACTTAACTCAGCAAAAGAGGCAATATTGTTGCAGGACACAAATACACTTGTAAAAGTATACTCAGATAACACCCCACTTCAATATGTGGTATTGGGGGGCCACTGGTCTATCACACCAGTTGTTCAAAAAATTGGCCAGGGAGTTTGGCACTGTTTGTAGTATTGCTGCAGCAACACTCAGTTACCACACCTGTCACAATGCTGCACAGTGCACAATAATACTAATAATCCACTATAATATGCTTTTTACAAAGTATATTATACTGTGGATTACCCCCCCCCCCCTTTTTAGTGCACTGCACAGCAATACCAAAAAATTTGCAGCCCTTTAAATGACTTTTGTGGACATTAACAGAGCGATATGTGTCACTGCAGATGCCGATCTCTAACTGCCCCTAAAGCACAGACTGGATACCTGACCCTATACTGAAGAGACTGTAATAGACCTATACCGACATTGCAGCCCTTTAAATGACTTTTGTGGACATTAACAGAGCGATTTGTGTCACTGCAGATGCCGATCTCTAACTGCCCCTAAAGCACAGACTGGATACCTGTCCCTATACTGAAGAGAGACTGGACCTATACTGAAATACCAGCCCTGAAAAGGACTTTTGTGGACATTAACAGAGCGATTTATGTGTGACTGCTGCCGATCTCTAACTGCCCCTAAAGCACCGACTGGATACCTGCCCCTAACCTGAGAAGATACTAGTAGACCTATACCGAAATACCAGCCCTGAAAAGGACTTCTGTGGATCTTCACAGAGCTATTTGTGTCTGGCAATCTCTCCCTCATGAGCACAGCAGACCACTCCCTACTCTGGCAAAAAGCGGAATGTGAAATGGCCGACAGCTCTGGTCTATTTATAGGGTAGGGGCATGTCCATGTGCTGGAATGTTTTAATTGGCTGTCCCGTTCCACCTGATGGCTGTGTCATGGGTCAAAGTTCTTCTGAATGAAAAAGAAAATGGCGGTGCGGACATCTTCGCGAACATCGGCAAAAGTCCAACTTTTCGCGAATTTGCAAACAAGCAAAATTTGCTGCGAACCGACCCCTGGGCGAACCGCAAGGCCAAACCTGCACAGGTCATTGTTCCAGTAATACAGGTCCTTAGTCTGCTTGTCTTCAGAAAACTGTTTGCAGGCTTTCCTGTGCATTATCTTTAGAAGAGGCTTCCATCTTTATGTAGAGCAACAATTCTTTTTTTTCAGATCTGCAGAGAGTTCTTTGCCATGATGTGCCATGTTGAAGCTCCAGTGATCAGTATATGACAGTGAGAGCAATAACACCAAATTTAACACACCTGCTCCTCATTCACACCTGAGACCTTGTAACACTAACAAGTCACATGACAACAGGGAGGGAAATGGCTAATTGAGTCCTTTTTTGGACATTTTCACTTAAGGGTGTACTCACTTTTGTTGTCAGCGGTTTAGACATTAATGGCTCTGTGTTGAGTTTTTTTGAGGGGACAGCAAATTTACACTGTTATACAAGCTGTACACTCACTACTTTACATTGTAGCAAAGTGTCATTATTTCAGTGTTGTCACATGAAAAGCTATAGTAAAATATTTACAAAAATGTGAGGAGCATACTCACTTTTGTGAGATACTATATATATATATATATATATATATATATATATATATATACAGTGCCTTGCGAAAGTATTCGGCCCCCTTGAATTTTTCGACCTTTTGCTACATTTCAGGCTTCAAACATGAAGATATAAAACTGTAATTTTTTGTGAAGAATCCACAAGTGGAACGCAATCATGAAGTGGAATGAAATTTATTGGATATTTCAAACTTTTTTAACAAATAAAAATTGAAAAATTGGGCGTGCAAAATTATTCAGCCCCCTTAAGTTAATACTTTGTAGCACCACCTTTTGCTGCGATTACAGCTGCAAGTCGCTTGGGGTATGTCTCTATCAGCTTTGCACATCGAGAGACTGAAATTTTTGCCCATTGCTCCTTGCAAAAAAGCTCGAGCTCAGTGAGGTTGGATGGAGAGCATTTGTGAACAGCAGTTTTCAGTTCTTTCCACAGATTCTCGATTGGATTCAGGTCTGGACTTTGACTTGGCCATTCTAACACCTGGATATGTTTATTTGTGAACCATTCCATTGTATATTTTGCTTCATGTTTTGGATCATTGTCTTGTTGGAAGACAAATCTCCGTCCCAGTCTCAGGTCTTTTGCAGACTCCATCAGGTTTTCTTCCAGAATGGTTCTGTATTTGGTTCCATCCATCTTCCCATCGATTTTAACCACCTTCCCTGTCCCTGCTGAAGAAAATCAGGCCCAAACCATGATGCTGCCACCACCATGTTTGACAGTGGGGATGGTGTGTTCAGGGTGATGAGCTGTGTTGTTTTTACGCCAAACATAACATTTTGCATTGTTGCCAAAAAGTTTGATTTTGGTTTCATCTGACCAGAGCACCTTCTTCCACATGTTTGGTGTGTCTCCCAGGTGGCTTGTGGCAAACTTTAAACGACACTTTTTATGCATATCTTTAAGAAATGGCTTTCTTCTTGCCACTCTTCCATAAAGGCCAGATTTGTGAAGTATACGGCTGATTGTTGTTCTATGGACAGAATCTCCCACCTCAGCTGTAGATCTCTGCAGTTCATCCAGAGTGATCATGGGCCTCTTGGCTGCATCTCTGATCAGTCTTCTCCTTGTATGAGCTGAAAGTTTAGAGGGACGGCCAGGTCTTCGTAGATTTGCAGTGGTCTGATACTCCTTCCATTTCAATATTATCGCTTGCACAGTGCTCCTTGGGATGTTTAAAGCTTGGGAAATCTTTTTGTATCCAAATCCGGCTTTAAACTTCTCCACAACAGTATCTCGGACCTGCCTGGTGTGTTTCTTGTTCTTCAGGATCCTCTCTGCGCTTTAAACGGACCTCTGAAACTATCACAGTGCAGGTGCATTTATACGGAGACTTGATTACACACAGGTGGATTCTATTTATCATCATTAGTCATTTAGGTCAACATTGGATCATTCAGAGATCCTCACTGAACTTCTGGAGAGAGTTTGCTGCACTGAAAGTTAAGGGGCTGAATAAATTTGCACGCCCAATTTTTCAGTTTTTTATTTGTTAAAAAAGTTTGAAATATCCAATAAATTTAGTTCCACTTCATGATTGTGTCCCACTTGTTGTTGATTCTTCAAAAAAAAATTACAGTTTTATATCTTTATGTTTGAAGCCTGAAATGTGGCAAAAGGTCGAGTTCAAGGGGGCCAAATACTTTCGCAAGGCACTGTATATATGTATATATAAAAAGTACAGTAAAACTGCAGGAAAGGGCATATATATATATATATATATATATATATATATATATACATACATACATACGTAATGTATGTATGTATATATATATGTACCAAGTGTGGCTCGGGGTTACCGCTTTTGGCACTGAAATTTAACCCCGAGCCACGCTCGGGAATACCGCTAGGAAGGTTAAAAGCCTCCCACTGTTAGTGAAATTTTACCACGCCCACTATTTGATGCAGTTTGGAGAGTGTGTGTGTGTGTTGGGGGGGGGGGTTGTGATTGAGTTCCTGTACCTGTTTTCTGAAAAAAAAGCCCTGCTTATCTCTCTCCAAAGCTCTGAGTGCCGTGTCTTTCTTCTGCTTTGTTCCTCTGTTATCAGCATGATAAATTCTGATAAGTTCTCTGACGCACGAGGTAAAAGCAGCTGGAAATTTGTGTCAGGAAGCTTAGAGATAGATAAGCAGAGAGTTTGTCTATTTACACCACAGCTCTGCATGTTCCTTTGTTCCTCTGCCTAGGTGGAGTGGGGGATGTGCCTTTCCTCCAATCAGCTCTCACACAGTGTATGCTCAGACTCCCCACCCTCTGCTGAATGAGGAAACAAGATTTGTAAAATGATGTGCACTTTCTAAACAGTGTAGCAAGCTGAAGACAGCACATATACAAGTAAAACTTATATAGGAGGTTTTGTTTCATCTCTGTGTAACATCTGAGGCTGTTCACTTCACTGGGTTTACATTCAATTTAAGAAGTATATTATGTGCCTTTTACCCTTTGATAGCTGTTATGTGTCGGCAATGCCCGCTTCTCTCCCTCTTCCTTCCACCAGCATTCAGCTGCTGCAGGGAGGAAAACACAGCCATCGGTTCCACTAAACGCAACCAGCGCTGCCCTTCCTCTCCTGGTTCCTTTTCCTGGTGTTGTCCCGCCCCTGTGTGCTCCCTAGCCCCCCGGAGCCCTGCTGGGGTATGTGTCAAGAAAAAGAGTGGGAAAGAGGTCGGTATATGTGTCATTTAACAGCCTCTTTCCTTTTCTGAATGAACACAATCAGTGATCAGTATAGTTCGCTTAGCACAGAGCACTTCCCATTCATTCACTGTCTAGAGTAGCTGAAGTTGCAGAGAAAAGGAATGGGGAATTTATGTTCTCAATCCTTTTCTCTGTCTCAAATGTGAGACATCAGGGGTCTGTTTAGACCCCTAATATTTCGCCAAAGCCCCCCAATGAGGCTATTAAAAAAAATGGTAAAAAATAAAATAATACAAATAAAAACATCCACTGCTCTACTGACATCATCCACTGCCTTACTGACACCAACCTCTTCCCTGCTGAAACTATCCATTGCTCTACTGACATCATTCTGTGCCCTACTGACACTGCCTACTGCCCTACTGACACCGTCCCCACATGGTCCACCTCCCTACTGACACCATCCACTGCTCTACTGACATTCTCCACTTCTCCACTGACTGACACCATCCACTGTGCTGCTGACACCATCCACTGCTCTACTGACACCGTCCATTGCTCTACTGACATCATCCTCCTCTGCCCTACTGACATTTTCCACTGCCCTACTGACAACGTCCACTACTCTATTGGCACAGTCCACACACCGTTCACTGCTCTACTAACACATCTCTGCTCTACTGACTCCATCCACTGCTCTATTGACACCATCTTCTGCCCTACTGACATTGTCCTCTCACCTCCTGACACCATCCACTACTCTATTGGCACTGTCCACACACTGCTCACTGCCCTTCTGCCATCGTTCACTGCCCTACTGTCACTGTCCACTGCTCTACTAATACCGTCCACTGCTCTACTAACACATCTACTGCTCTACTGACACCGTCCACTGCTCTACTGACACCGTCCACTGCTCTACTGACACCGGCCACTGCTCTACTGACACCGTCCACTGCTCTACTGACACAAACATTGCTCTACTGACACATCCACTGCTCAACTAACACCATCCACTGCTCTACTAACACATCTACTGCTCTACTGACACTGTCTACATCCTGTTCACTGCCATACTGACAATGTCCACTGCTCTACTGACTCACACTGCCCATTTTTAGGTAGTCTAAGTTTACATTTTTACAGTTACATTTGTTTTATTATATTTTTCCTAAGTTTTTTCTTTACTATGTAGCTAGGCCTTGCTAATTAAATTCTTAAAAAAAAAAAAGGTATGGAACCTGGTGATCTTTGATCTCTTTCATGTTTTTCAGGTAGATCTCCACCTCTCAAAGGTTGCATATCCCTGAGCTAAACCATTGCATTCCACCTTTTCTCAAGTGTGAGAAAAAATTTAATTCAGTCTTTCCATGTAACTCAGTGTCCTCAGTGTTGCTTATTTTGGTCTGTACCCTTTCAAGTTTCAGGAGGACATCGTTTTTTGTGAACTGCCCCCAGTTCCCAGCTCTGCCTACTTTTTCTATCCATTATAAAGGATGCTTTCTCTTTTCCCCCTGGATTCCTTCAGCAGTAGGTTTCCATCTCATATTTTTTATTTTGATAATGGTCTTGGGCAGGGCTTTTTTTCTCAGAAGAAAGGGGCAGGAACTCAACCACGACCACCCCCAAAACCCCCTCCCCAAACTGGTCAAAATTTCACTAACAGTGAGAGGGTCTTAAAGGGGGCATCAAGTACCAGGAGTGCATTATGTACAGAGTGCAGAGTTCAGGGGTATGCTATGTGCAGAGTTCAGGAGTGTGCTACATACACAGTGCAGGGTTCAGGGGTGTGCTACACACAGAGTGCAGAGTTCAGCCTTCTTCCACAGCTGTATAGCTCAGCATCCCCCATCCACATCTCACTTTTACCCCTCTTCTTCTCTAGTACCTCCCCTCACACTGTAGATGGCTTTGCCTCTCTCACTTGCAGGGAGATCATCCAGTGGGGGTGTCAGCATTCACACTGCACCCCAGGCACCGGCATCTCCTTTGTCCCCATACTGCACTTGGAAAACACGGGAAACCAGACCTCAAGTGATGGCGGGGAGCGGGGAGCAGGGAGCAGAGGGCCTGAGCCAGAGGCGGTGGAACTGATTTCCACCAAGTTCCAGGTGAAAAAAAGCCCTGGTCTTGGAAGTCCAAGAGGTAGAAAGAGCAATTTGATCATTGAACTCACCGGTGTTTACTCCTGACTGAAATAATGACTTCAGAGGTGGACATACCATTTGTACAGATTGGGCAGCTACACAGGGGCCCTGTGGGAGATAGGGGCCCTTTTCTACTATATGTGGGCAAGCTGTGTCCTAAGTCCTGGGTGGTATTTACTGTCTGATCCCAGTTGCATTTTAGACCATGAGAAAGTTAGGGCTATCCAAAAAACTCCTATCTATCTATCTATCTATCTATCTATCTATCTATCTATCTATCTATCTATCTATCTATCTATCTATCTATCTATCTATCTATCTATCTATCTATCTATCTATCTATCTATCTATCTATCTATCTATCTATCTATCTATCTATCTATCTATCTATCTTATCTATCTATCTTGTCTATATCTATGTTCATAATTGTTTTCACTTAGATGTTTTTGACGGGGTGTCCCAAAATTCTTCTTAAACAGAGGCCTTATAATATTATTTTCAACTGACTTTGAATGAACAAAACCTTTAATAACCAGATTGTTGGCTAATATTGATAACTTACGTCTTGTATATAGAGGGGAAAACTGAAGAACCAGTGAAAACAATGCAGAATAATACGTCTTCCCACCAGTTGCTGCTGACACTCGGCTTCAGAGAAATGGGTTCGCTCAGGTACCTCTACAGTGCATTCGCTCTACTAGTTTATATCAGTGTTATTATTTTGAATGTTGCCGTTATCTCAGTGGTTTTGGTAAACAAGCGTCTACAGCAGCCCATGTATATCTTTGTATGTGTACTGTGCATTAATGGCCTCTATGGCAGCACCTCTTTTTTTCCCAGTTTGATCTTCAGTCTGGTAAACCACATCAACACCATTACTTATACTGGATGTTTGACGCAAGTATTTTGCATCCATACGTACGCGGGGTGTGAAATGACCATCCTTGTCATCATGGCATACGATCGCTTTGTGTGCATTTGCAATCCTCTGAGATACAACAGCATCATATCCTTATTCGTGGTCTTCAAGCTGGTGGCTTTGGCCTGGTTTTACACAATTATCCTGGTCGGTATACATTTGGTGTTGACCATCAGGCTTCCCTTATGTGACACGATCATACTAAAGGTCTACTGTGACAATTGGTCAGTGGTAAGGCTGTCTTGCGTTGACATTACTATAAATAATGGGTTTGGACTTTTAATTGCGTCAACATTTATAGGTCCTATGCCAATGCTTATCATTATCTCCTACATCCAGATCCTTAGAGCCTGTGTAAGGTCATCAAAGGGCTTTAGAGCAAAAGCTATGCAAACCTGCACTCCGCACTTAATAACTGTTACTATTTACACCGCAAATTTGTTTTTTGAGCTCCTGATATATCGATTTATACCTGAAAGCTTAAATTATGAAGTGAGGACAATCATGTCAGTGCAAGTTGTAGCATCTCCTCCACTCTTAAATCCACTCATCTACGGTCTAAAGCTAAAGGACATAAAAGTAAAAATCATTCAGACTTTTTCATTGAAGACTAAGAGAATGTCCATTTGGAAGCACTAACTTTTCTCCAACCAAAACGTATGCTGAAAGATATCAAAAGATTGAATTTGCTGTTGACTGCTTATTTTATTTCTCTTAGAGATTTTGGCATCCAGACCTCTCCCAGGTATCTACTTTACATCCTTCAAAATTCCTATGGAGCAGTAAGATTGGAATAGCATGGGGTTTTATTTCTCTAAGAGATCTTGGCTTCCAGACTTTTCCCAGGTCAGCTGAAATTGTATCTACTTTTCATCCTAAAGAATTACGATGGAACAATAAGATTGGAACACCATGGTGGTGAAAAAATTGCTACTCATGTACCTCACTAGGGATGGGCTTTATGTTTAAGTCGAACGTAAGTTTGGCTCGAACATCAGCTGTTCATATATTCGCCGAACACACAAACAAATGGGGCGCTCGGTGGGAAGTTTGCCAGCCGATGAGCGCCCCATAATGCACTGCGCGATTGAAGTGCATTGGCCAAAGCATGCACCTGACCTGTACATTTTTTTAAAAAAATGGCGTGGAGTCCCCCCCCCCAAAATCTATACCAGACCCTTATCTGAGCATGCAGCCTGGCAGGCCAGGAAAGGAGGGGGCTGAACAAGCGCCCCCCCCCCTCCTAAACCATACCAGGCCACTTGCCCTCAACATGGAAGGCTTATTGGAATATGGAAGCACCCTTTAACAAAGGGGCCCCCAGATCCCAACCCCCCCCCCCCCCATGTAAATGGGTATTGAGTACATCGTACACCCTACCCATTCACCAAAAAAGTGTAAAAAAGGAAAAACCACAGAACACAGTTTTTGACAAGTCCTTTATTAAAAAAAAAAAATGTAAATCTATCATCAATCACGACACCCACTTCGCTTCTTTTGAGGCTTCCGGCCATATGCCGTTCTTCAGCTTTGACAGCTCTTTTATAGGCAAGGGGCGGGCCACCTGGTTACTTCACCCGGTGGCACCGGCCCTTCTAACGTTACATGATGTCATGTGACATCAGAAGGGGGCGGGGCCACCGGGTGACTTAAGAAAGAGGACGCCTCAGAAATGTTTTCAATTTTTCAGGTCAGCGGGCGTCACGATTGAAAATGAAATTAAATCAGGGGACACTATTTTTTACCCGATACCCATTCACATAGGGGGAGGGGGACGGGATCTGGGGGCACCCCAAAGCAGCCTCCCCATGTTGAGGGCAAGCGGCCTGGTATGGATCAGGAGGGGGGGGCGTGTATTACATTGGCATGTAATTTAAATTTTTATCTGTATTGCCGGGAGCTGACAATACATTACAGCCGCACGCAAGTTTAAATGACAGTATTGCTGCAGCAGGCTCTATACATCGTACAGATACGCCACCATACAGGCACATTAAGGGGACACCCCAGGCAAGATATTTAAAGGAATTTTTCATTTTTATTGTTTCATTTTAAGCATTATTAAAATCACTGCTCCTGTAAAAATTATCGTTTTAAGTTTTTTTTTTTTGCATTGATACATGTCCCCCAGGGCAGTACCCGGGTCCCAATACTTTTTTTATGACAATAACTTGCCTATAAGTCCTTAAAATAAGGACTTTTCCCTGTTTGAGATGTTCTGGTGTGAACCAAACAGGGGGGGTTGTTTGACCCATCACTACAGTATACCTATAGACCGCGCAATTGTCAGTTCGGAAATTGCAAAAAATGTCCTGGTCATTAAGGGGGAAAATATTTTGGTCCAGAACTGGTTAACGTTGCTTTCCCTAACGTCTTTACAGGGATATGCATTACCATAACCACTCTACGCTGCCTTTGCCTTCTCCCACTCCTACTCATTCAATCTATTTACAATGTAAGTTAGTGGCAACATGTTATTGCTATGCGTTTTTTACATTCTATTCATTAAGGGTTTAGATAGAATTCCTTTTCAAGGCCTCCCAACTTTCTAAAGTTCTACTTTGTTCTGTAGTCTCAGCACTATGCATTCAACCGTAGTAGATTACATGTCCATATTTTATAACGTCTGTATATGTTTGGATATATTTATCCTTCCTTTTCCTTGCCTTTTTACTTAATAAAAACATTGAACAAGGAAAAAAGAGAAAAAATGTATTTATAATGTATTTTTAAATCTATACAAAAATGTTTTGCCGTTTCATTTCTATTTTAAACTGAATGGGTTGTTTTATAAGGTGATCGCTTTAACCACATCCCGCCCGGCCTATAGCAAAATGACGGCTGGGGGCGGTGGCTCTCCCCTTCCGACTGGAGGTCACATGTCGTCCAGCAGAACAAGCCTTTCGTACGCACGATCCCCGGGAAATCGCTCTGACACACCGCATCTCCGATCACGGGAAAGAGCCTATGACGTAGGTTCTTTACCATGTGACCAGCTGTGTCCAATCACAGCTGATCACAGTGATACTGGGAAGCGCCGGCTACCTGCATTTCTCTGTTCACTGCTGACAGGGAGTGAGTAGAGGAGAGCCAATAAGCAGCTCTCCTGACACTGATAATCGGTGCAGTTTTTATCAGTGCAGTCCCATCAGCGATGCCCATGAGTGCCCACAAGTGCCCCTCTGTGATGCCAATCAGCAGAGGTGAGGGACTCAAGTCACATGACTTGACTTGAGTCAGACTTAAATCACCAGTTTGAGGACTTGGGACTTGCTTGACTAAAATTAATAAAAGACTCCACTTGACTTTGACTTGGTATTCATGACTTGAGACTTGACTTTGACTTGAGACATATGACTCGAAATGACTTTACTTTTTTAAGTTATTAAATATTTGCATTTTCTCAAGATGTGTGAAAGCAAAATGAATGTGCCTGTTATGTTTCTGACACCACAGTCACGAAAAACACCTCAGTGTGTTCTGATTTTTAGGACACTGGCTGTTTAACAATTGAAATACTTAACATGTTTTTAGTGACTGTGGTGTTGAGACATGACCGGACGAAGGATTTTGAGCTGTTTGGGCATTCAAAGTGTTTCTTTAATATGCCAAGAAAAAAGCACTAAGCAGTTTTGTTAATGTTGAAAATAAAACAAAACCTTTCCTGACCACTGACTTTTAACTGATTTAAAGGTGAAAATTGGGGTAGATCAGTATTTTGACTTGATTTGTGACTTCACCAAAATAAATGACTTGACTTGACTTGCTTGACTTTTAGCAGGGACTCGACTTGACTTGCTTGCTTTTCAACACAGTAAATTGGGACTTGCTTGAGACTTGAAGGTTAAGACTTGAGACTTGCTTGTGACTTGCACATGTGTGACTTACTCCCATGTCTGCCAATCAGTGCCCATCAGTATTGTCTGTCAGTGCCTCTTCATCAGTGCTGCCTATTAGTGCCATCTATCATTGCCCATCAGTGCCACCCATCAGTGCTGCCTAACAGTGCCCAAAATTGGCGCCCATCAGTGCCCATCACTGCTACCTATCAGTGCCACCTATCAGTGCCATCAGAGCTGCATATAAGTCCCGCCTATCAGTGCCATCTCATCATTGCCGCCTAATCAGTGCCCATCAGTGCAGCCTTATCAGTGCCTGGCACTGAGGGAGAAAACATACTTATTTAAAAAATTTTATAACAGAAACAAAATTTTCGGTCTTTTTTCATTTGATAAGCCAAAAATAAAACACCCAGTGGTAATTAAATACCACCAAAAGAAAGCTCTATTTGTGGGAAAAAAATGATAAACATTTCATTTGGGCACAGCGTTACATGACCGCGAAAAGAAGAAAAAGTACTTATTTGTAAAATTGTATAATAGAAACTAAAAAAAGTGTTTTTTACTACTTTTTCGCTTATAACTTAAAAAGTAAAAACCCAGCGGTGATTAAATATCACCAAAAGAAAGCTCTATTTGTGGGGAAAAAAATGAAAAAAAAATCTCATTTGGGTACAGTGTTACATGACCGCGCAATTGTCATTCAAAGTGCGACAGCGCTGAACGCTGAAAATTGGCCTGGGCAGGAAAGGGGTGAAAGTGCCTGGTATTGAAGTGTTTAATTGATTAAATTTTTTTTTTATGTGTTTTATGTGACCAGCAGCAGAGGACTATAAGCTCTTTCTGCCTATGTTTCCCTGCAGACAGGCTGGGGGAGAGCTGGGTCATGTAACAGCGGTATCTTGATTAGGGAAAAGCTACTTAGATTTTTTTTTTTTTTTTTTTTTTTTAATAATTACAATGCCATTATCCATATACAGAAATACAATGTAAATTTAACAGTGTGTGTTTACTATCAGTTTAATGTTCGACCACCTAATCTAATTTAAACTAATGATGCAGGTCACCACTTCTGCCAAGCAAACAATAGCTAAAGCCTGGAAATCGCCTTCCCATAGTGTAACCAAAACTAAAAATAGGATACCTAGGCCATGTTTCACCTTAAAACCAAAACTGTTTACTAAGATAAAGTATGGAAATATGAAACATGTTGGCACCCTTGGGCAACCCATTATTCCCCCCCAGGAAATTCTGATGAATCTCTATTCCAACTCTGACAATTGTTGGCCTTCACCCTCCAACATTCAATCTCAAGATCTCAAAGCCAAGCTGCCCACAGGAAAACCCTTTCTCTTCTTTCCTTTCCTACTCTGTTCTTATTTCTTTTTATCTTCCTTTCTTCTTCCCTCTAAATTTTATACACCCCTATCATAGCTGCTCAGCAATGGACATGGTCTACAAGCCTCCTCCTCACACTCCTTACTTCACCGTATTGAGCCCACTTCCATGCACCTACCTCATCTTTTAGCTCAGGTATCGTTGAGTTAAGGTGGCATCTTAACACCTTCTGCCCATCCCCACTTATTGGATTATCGTTATGATGATTTTTCTTGGTTTTCCATTCTGTAAGTGCCTAAGCTTGTGAACCACCACCTTTGCTCCTACTTTCTGAATGTACTGAGAGTAATGCCTCGTACACAAGCAACAATTATCGGCCGACCGATCGGCCGGCTTTTGTCCAGTGCTGTTGTGTTGGTTGAAATGTGCTGCACACAAATTTTCTCGGCCAACAAAAACCAACTTCAGAAGTGATGCCATGTGCTGGTTTACTTTCTGTGTGTTTTTTCTTCTCTGAGCATGCCCAGTCTTGCTCATCTGATTTTTGTCTGCTGAAATCTGTACTGACTGACGGAAAATCGGCCGTTCTGTTGACGGCCAACAAAAATTTTATAGCCTGCACACCAGATTTTGTTCGGCCAAAAAGTCGGAATCGGTTGTCGAAAGCATCATACTAACAAGCCGAAAATCGGCCCATTGGACGTTGGCCGAAAAATCACGGCCAACTATCGATGCGTGCGTACGAGGCTTAAGTTTCTGCTCTATATTATCTGTGGTACATGTGTAATATAAGTATCTCTCACAAAACTTTGTATGCTTTCCTTTCTCTCTCAATAAACAATTTGAACAAGAAAATAAAAAATCCATGTTTTATCATTAAAAAGCTCTCCTTAAATTCCATCTTATCCTAATCTAAATCCACAGAAAAAAAGATCTGGCGCCTGCTGAAAAGATAATGGTGGAATGACACCGCCTGATGTGTCTTAGCTGCTCCAGAGCATCTCCATGGGAAGGAGAGCCAATACCCACAAAACACAACATAGAGCACAAGAGCGCTAAAAGACGGGCTTGTGGGTGAAAGGGAGCCCAATGGTGATTGTTACATAGTTAGAATGTTAGTGAGGTCGAAAAAAGACATCAGTGCATCCAGTTCAACCTATGATGTGTGTGTGTGTGTTTTCTGTTAACCATACATTGTATACCCCTGTATGTTGTACATTGCATACCCCTGTATGTTGTACATTGTATACCCCTGTATGTTGTACATTGTATACCCCTGTATGTTGTACATTGTATACCCCTGTATGTTGTACATTGTATACCCCTGCATGTTGTACATTGTATACCTCTGCATGTTGTACATTGTATACCCCTGTATGTTGTACATTGTATACCCCTGTATGTTGTACATTGTATACCCCTGTATGTTGTACATTGCATACCCCTGTATGTTGTACATTGTATACCCCTGTATGTTGTACATTGTATACCCCTGTATGTTGTACATTGTATAACCCTGCATGTTGTACATTGTATACCCCTGTATGTTGTACATTGTATACCCCTGTATGTTGTACATTGTATACCCCTGTATGTTGTACATTGTATAACCCTGCATGTTGTACATTGTATACCCCTGTATGTTGTGGTCTTTAAGGTGCCCATCTAATAGTTTTTTGAAACTATCAATGCTCCCTGCTGATACAACTGCTTGTGGAAGAGAATTCCACATCCTTACTGCTCTTACAGTGAAGAACCCCTTACTTTTTTTTAAGGTTAAACCGTTTTTCCTCTAGTTAGTAGCCACGTGTCTTATTGTATTCCCTTTAATAGGGTTATGTTGATATATAAGGTCCACCCTCTGTGCACTCTGTGACAACTGGGTCATGTCCTCTGTATTCCAGTTTTACTTCATTTATTTATTTTTGTATGATGGTTGTAATTCAATGAACATGGACATTGGTGTGCTGCAATATTTATATGTATGGTTGCATTGTGTCTTTCCTGCGATCCGGGTGCATACTTCAAGGAGTTAATTTGTTTTCCAATTGATTAATGATTAGTTTTTAGCTGTGGTGACCACTATATGGATCGCAGTGAAAGCACAAGTTTTTCAGCAATGAATAAGCGAACCAGATTTGTGAAACGCGTCATGTTTTCGGAGAAATAAAGAATTTTTATCCGCTGACACTGTTTTGAGTGCTGTCAAACCATTTCCTATAAATCGGTACTTCAATGGTCCACAGACCAGACGTGCACCCAGCACAGATTGGATACTTATCTCTCACCTGGAGCGGCATCAACCCCTTTGTGATAGTGCATCAGTGTCACCTACCAGTGCCCATCAGTGCCACCCATTAGTGCCCATCAGTGCCACCTATCAGTGTCACCTATTAGTGCCCTTCAGTGCCACCTATCAGTGCCCATCAGTGATGCCCATCAGTGCCTATCAGTGCTGCCTTATCAGTACCTATAAGCTCCGCCTTATCAGTGCGCATCAATGCCGCCTATCAGTGCCCAACAGTGCAGCCTATCAGGGCCCATCAGTGCCGGCTCATTAGTGCGCATCAATGAAGGAGAAAAATTACCTGTTTGCAAAATTTTATAACAAACTATAAAAACTGTTTAGTTTTTTTCAGAATTTTCAGTCTTTTTTTTTGTTTGTTCAGCAAAAAATAAAAACCCCTGTAGTAATTAAATTCAATTTTTTGCTTGAAAAAAATGATAAAAATTTAATTTCGGTACAGTGTAGCATGATCGCGCAATTGTCATTTAAAGTGTGACAGGGCTGAAAGCTGAGAATTGGCCTGGGCAGGAAGGGGCTTTTGGTGTCCAGTAGGCAAGTGGTTAATAAGCTATTTATTGTCTTATTTTCCCCTGGAGTTCACCGGTTAAGTATATAAAATGAAAACTTTTTCATTTACAAGAACAAGGAAACTCTTTTACAACAGCAAGTGAAGGAAAAGTTCTCCGGTTGTCTGTGGAAACGAGTGTCCCATTTAGAGATTTCCTTTCTATTCCTGGTGACAACTGATAATTGGGGATTTACACTTTTTTTTTTTACAACCTGGACAAAAAAAAAAGAGGATTCTGGCAGCAATAGACACACAACAGGGGTTTTAGCTCTTCCATACTTCATTCAAAACCAACAGAAAAATGTGTTTTTAGATAATCTTTAAAATGTCTAACAGACAGCTAATTTTTCAGCTATGACAATTAGCAAGGAAGAGGATCGCCATTGGGGTGCGCTTTTGTTGTAATTCTCTACTGGGTAAAATGTTTTATTTATTATTTCTAAAGCAGCCCAACTTTTTTCAGCAACTCAATTCTTCATAATGCCTGCAATTCTTTAAGAGCTTCCTATCAAAATGTAAGACTATACTGCCATCTTGTGGACAAAAATGAAATCTGCAATTAAAGCTAGTAATATGGTTTATATACACTATATTGTCAAAAGTATTGGGACGCCTGCCTTTACACACACATGAACTTCTGATGGCATCCCAGTCTTAAGCTGGATACACTATCCAACTTTTGTGGTTAGATTTCCTTCAGATTTACCTTTTCTATGTAGTGCAAGGGCCTGCCAGATTGCATACAAATTGAAAGTGTTTAGGTTTGACTTCATATTATATGGTTTTGGTAAGTCTAAAGAAAAAAGTCTTCAGAAAATCTTCTAGTGTGTATGGCACATTAGTCCGTATGGTTCAATATTGAGTTGGCCCACCCTTTGCAGCTATAACAGCTTCAACTCTTCTGGGAAGGCTGTCCACAAGGTTTAGGAGTGTGTCTATTGGAATGTTTCACCATGCTTCCAGAAGCAAATTTGTCAGGTAAGGCACTGATTTTAGACGAGAAGGCCTGGCTCGCAGTCTCCGCTCTAATTCATCCCAAAGGTGTTCTATCAGGTTGAGGTCAGGACTCTGTGCAGGCCAGTCAAGTTCCTCCACCTCAAACTCGCTCATCCATGTCCTTATAGACCTTGCTTTGTGCACTGGTGTGCAGTCATGTTGGAACAGGAAGAGAGACCATCCCCAAACTGTCCCCACAAAGTTGGGAGCATGAAATTGTCCAAAATGTCTTGGTATGCTGACACCAGTGCTGTATTATGGCCTAGGCCAGCAAGGCCCAGGCCTAGGGCGGCACTTTGCAGGGGGGCAGCAAAAAAGACACCCTCCCTCCATCTGAGACTCTATTGGCCACCTCCTCTCTCTCTCTCACACACACTCACCCCCCCCTCTCTCTCCCCCCCTCCTCTCTCTCTCACTCATTCACCCCCCCCCCCCCCTCTCTCACTTCCCTCTCCCACCCCCCTCTTTCTCTCTCAACCCCTCTTTCTCTCACCCCCCTCTTTCTCTCTCTTTCTCTCACCCCCCTCTCTCTCTCTCTCTCTCTCTCTCACCTCCCTCTCTCTCTCTCTCACCCCCCCCTCTCTCTCTCTCCCTCTTACACCCTCCTCTCTCTCTCACCTCCCTCTCTCTCTCTCTCTCTCTCTCTCTCACCTCCCTCTCTCTTTCTTTCTCTCTCTCTCATCCCCTCTTTCTCTCTCGACCCCTCCTCTTTCACCCCCCCCTCTCTCTCTCTCACCCCCTCTCATCCCCTCTCTCTCCCTCACCCCCCCCCCCCCTCTCTCAACCTCTTTCTCTCTCTCTCATCCCCTCTCTCTCACCCTCTCTCTCCCCCTCTTACCCCCCCCCCTCTCTCTCTCTCTCTCTCCCTCTGAGATCTCAGGGGTTCATGCTGGGACTTGTAGTCCTTCAATTTTGGAGGGAGTCACATCCGTTAAAAAAATAAGGAGTGGGGCAAATTTACATAGGAGAGGGAAGGGGGGGGTGCCCAATTTTAGTCTTGCCTAGGGCAGCAAAAAAACAAAATACACCTCTGGCTGACACCTTAAGAGTTTCCTTCACTTGAACTAAGGGGCCAAGCCCAACCCCTGGAAAACAACCCCACACCATAATCCCCCCTCCACCAAATGATTTGGACCAGTGCACAAAGCAAGGTCCATAAAGACATGGATGAGCGAGTCCTGACCTCAACCCGATCAAACACACTCTTAAACCTTGTGGACAGCCTTCCCAGGTGAGTTGTAGCTGTTATATGCATATGTCAAACAAAGGCCAAGGAAAAATCCAAGCTCTACTTACCGACCAGCCTGCGACCAACCACATTGACCGGTCTAACAGTATGTGTTAAAAACAGGGGTTTAGTTGCACACATTTTCAAATACATGCATAAGCTACAGGCCCCGCCAAGGCACCCTGTTACCTGTAGTTCCTACCTCTGACTTCTTGTAATAAATAAAAAGTGCACAAAAACCACAACCCCACAGTCCCTTAACAACCTCCCATCCCCCTATCCCTAATTATTCCCAAAATGTATAATTCATGTGTGCATTTTGCAGAAATATATCATTGTACTACACTTGAATAGGCAGCAAGAGCGCTGGCAGGGGACCGCAGAAGAGGAGGATCGGGCCACTCTGTGCAATATCATTGCAGGTAAGTATATACCTGTTTATTTTTTTAAAACAACCCCTTTAATTCACAATTTAAGATGGAGAGGAAAGCCAGCTACAGGAGGTCCCCGGGTTACAAACAAGATAGGGTCTGTAGGTTTGTTCTTAAGGCTGGCCTTACATGTGTCGAATTTCGAAAGAACAGTAGAGGACCTCTACTGTTGAAGTCAGCGCCCAATTGGCTTAGACGTAATGCGTATAGGGGGCGGAGCCTTCCCTGCTGCTCGGTGTATCCTCTCAGCTGTGCGATCTCATTGTTACAAGCATGACTCCAAGTGGCTGTTTGTGAGTATATTGATTTTAATAAACGGCTGTTACCAGCTTATCCGCACGGAGAGCATTCGATTTCTTTTTGCTTCTTTGCTTATGTGGTGATCTCTATGTGCCCTGTGTGAAAGCGGCTCCATCGCTGTTACCTTGTCCCTGTGCATCCGTCTGACACCTCCTTACCATTTGGCGACATCTGCCTGTGACCCCAGAGGGGTAAAAAAGCTGTTTTTGACTCAGTGTTCTGGGTCAAATCTTAAAGCGGAGTTCCGGGCACAAAAAAGATTTTTTTTTTTTGTGCCCCTCCGCTAGGTATGCCGCACCTGAAAAGGAATTGGATAGTTTTTTTTTTTTTTTTGTTTACTCACCTTTTTATTGACGATCGTAAATACTCACCTATGACAGCTTCCTCCTCCAGCGCCGAGGCTCACCCCGTCACTTCCTGCCTCGCGATGATTCCTGGGAGCTAAACGTCATAGCTCCCAGGAATCAATGCGCCGCACCGGCCCCGCTCGTCATTTCCGGGCGACGCCGCATTCCCCTGCTAAACAGCTTCTGGGCATGCCCAGAAGCTGTTTAGGAATGCGGCACCGCACCGGAAGTGACGAGAGGGACCGGTGCAGTGCATTCTGGGACACGAAGACGCGGAAGAAGACAGAGAAGAGGACCGCGCCAGCTTCAGCAGCCCACAACAGAGATGGAAACGCTGTGGAAGAAAATTTCTAAGTAAGTATTTCTTCTAAAAGGTAAGTGCGAACCGGGACAGATCAGAGGCTAGCCATTGTGGAATGTGCTAGCCCTGACTGTCCCGGGGGTATGTTCAACAAAAAAACGTTTCTCTGCCCGGAACTCCGCTTTAAGGTGAGAGGCTTTGATCTCTGGTGGCGGTGGAGTGAAGCACAATATCTTATATTAATCGCTTCTGTGGTGGCCATTACTTTGAGGATTGGAATGCACCTATTTATGGACAATTAATTTCATGATTTTGAGTGTATGCACATATTGATTTATTGACACTTATTTATTTTTTGATATTTTGTGTGTGATATTGGGAAGCACCTATGATTTAAGGTCATTGAGTTTGCTTATTATTTACACATATTGCCATTATACATATATTTTTGACATATTCACTATTCATTTTTCTGGCGCAGCACCTGTTTGTTTTGAATTACTTATATTGTGGAAGTGGATAACACTATCTGGTGGTGGCTGCCGGATATTTAAAAAAAAAAAAAAAATGTTTCTATTTATTTCACATAACTGCGCTGATAGCTTTTTTGCACATTAAAAACAAGCACTGGACTGTTTCCTGACTCAAGTGTGCCTGTGGAAGTTCAGTGTGCCTGGCTGTGCAGGGTGGGGGATCCCAGTTCACCGTCCGCTCCTGCTTGGGGTGCACTACAAAAGAAGCCATTTGAACTGATTGAAATTCAACAAGCACTTGGTCAAATGAAAGCAGGTAAGGGCAGTTCCAGCCAACTGACTTTTTTTTTTTCTTTTGGGCATTCAGTTCTTACTAACACAATGATCCCCTTCCCTAACCTCTCCTAGAGCCCTAAAAATAATTTCTAAAGAGAGGAAAGCCCCCACACCCTGTGCTAACTACAGGCCCATGTTCTTTCCTAACACAGATCTTAAAAATATTCACAAAAATACTGGCTAACCACTCGCTCCATCTATGGAAGAGCCCTGGGGCCATCATAAAAAAAATTTAAAAGATTTCTGAGTTTGAAAATCAGAATTCTGAGATTAATAAATAGAATTCTGACTTTGCAAGTCAGAATTCTGGGATTACAAGTTTGGACCATGCTAACATTTATTAAACACAATTCTGAGATTAAAAGTCAGAATTCTGAGTTTAAAAGTCGGAATTCTGAGATTAAAATTCAGAATTCTGAATTTAAAAAGTCAGAATTCTGAGTTTAAAAAGTCAGAATTCTGAGTTTAAAAGTCAGAATTCTGACTTTTAATCTCAGAATTCTGACTTTTAAACTCAGAATTCTGACTTTTAAACTCAGAATTGTGTTTAATACATTTTAGCATGGTCCAAACTTGTAATCTAAGAATTCTGACTTGCAAAGTCAGAATTTTGACTTTTAATCTCAGAATTCTGACTTTCAAACTCAGAATTCTGTAAAAAAAAAAAATTTCAAACTCAGAAATCTTTTACATTTTTTTTATGATGGCCCCAGGGCTCTTCCATATTCCATCACCTCCCAACCATGGTCAATTTAGATCCGGTGGGCTTTAATCCAGGAAGAGAAGACTGAGATAATACAATTAAAACCCTAAATAAGAAACATCACTTGCACTAATAAAAAAAAAATTACTTCTATCAACAGATGCAGTTCCACAGTTCCAGACTATCCAGACTTCCAGAATATCGCAACGGAACCCTAATATTCCAGGCAACCTGGTTACAACAGCTATTAACAACAATGGCGTTACTTTAACACTGTCTCTACACATGATAGGGTTGCATTACTGGAGATAAAGTCGGTGGCTGATAGGCAGAACAGCTTTTCAGGAGCCTTTAGTAAACTGATAGGAAGGTCCTTGTCCCAACTCTCTAGTGTTCCCAGATAGCTGAGCCAGGTGTGGCATCTCTGCAATATCCTTCCTTGACTGGAACCTCCCTCTAGTAGCACTAGATACATTGTCCCTAGCAAGCGGGGATTCTGCCCCTACACTATTCACGTGTATCAACTCAGTGGGACAGTGTTATTTATTGATGACTGTGGAGGTCAGCCAGAGCAGCAGCGTCAAAGTGGACTGCTGTTCCCCTAATTAAATCTACAGAGGCTTCAGAGGGACAAAACTCCTCTGAACCTCTATTCCCCTTTGCACAGCAAAAATAAACAGTGCCACCTACAGCAGAGATAAATTGCACCTGCCTACAACTAGGATTATGTCTCTGTACTTCAGGCCAACAGCTTGCATTCCAGCAAATGGTGTTTTGTCAGGCCCATTCTCTATCACTGATAGCACCCACAGTTCTCCCGGACCCTTTTTATGCTCCCTTATATCCAGTAACTCCATTAAAAGGATAACATTTACCAAAAATAAAATACCTGGTGGCCTTCTTTGTGGGTGGTCTTTTCTTTATACTCCCCAACCCCTTACTTCAATCCCTAATCCCATGTTTATATTTAACTTGTTTGACTATCTTTCAAATTTCTCTATTAACATGTCCCAATCTTCAGCATTGAAAATAACGTCTGCCCCCCCCCCCCCCCCCCCCCATGGCTCTTCTTTCCAGACTAGTACCAAATGTATTTTTAGTGAGAGTATCCCCTACCTAGGTTGCAATATACATTGTACTACCAAAGACTTGTTTCACCTTAACTTCCCCAGAGTATTCTTCTGATGCTGGAAATGGACCTTCTTAAATAGGACTCTTTTTTTTTTTACCGATGTAGCACCCTCCTAGATAGGTGCTAAGTAGTGAGTATATCATGCTCTGCCTGCTTATCAGTAGTGATGTCGCGAACCTAAAATTCGCCGTTCGCGAACGGCGAACGCGAACATCGGCAAATGTTCGCGAACCGCCATAGACTTTAATAGGCAGGCGAATTTTAAAACCCACAGGGACTCTTTCTGGCCACAATAGTAATGGAAAAGTTGTATCAAGGGGACAAACACCTGGACTGTGGCATGCCGGAGAGGGATCACACAAAAAAAAGTTCTTAAAAATTGTAATTTTTTGATAGAGAGCCAATTATTGGAAACATTTAAAAAAAAATAAAAATAAAAAATTTCTTTGGATTTAGCATCTGGGGGGTCTAAAAAGTGTACCTGTGAAGTTTCAGCTCTGTAGCATGTCCAGAACCAGAAAAAAGATAGAATTAGGGTTAGGGCTAGGGTTAGGGTTAGAGGGTTAGGTTTAGGGTTTGGGTTATTTTTATGGCTAGGCTTAGAGGGTTAGGGTTAAGGTTAGAGGGTTAGGGTTATGGTTAGAGGGTTAGGGTTAGGTTTAGTGTTAGGGGCTAGGGTTAGGGTTACGGTGAGATACTTAGGGTTAGAGTTAGTAGCCCTACCCCTCTAACTCTAACCCTAAGCACTAAAAATAACCCTAACCTTAGCCCTGACCCTAACCCTAGCCCTAACCTTAGCCCTGACCCTAACCCTAGCCCTAACCCTAACCCTAACCCTAGCCCTAACCCTAATTCTATTTTTTTTCTGGTTCTGGACATGCTACAGAGCTGAAACTTCACAGGTACACTTTTTAGACCCCCCAGACAATAAATCCAAAGAAATTATTATTTTTTTTTTTTTTCAATAATTGGCTCTCTATCAAAAATGACAATTTTTAAGAACTTTTTTTGTGTGAAGTTTCAGCTCTGTAGCATGTCCAGAACCAGAAACAAAAGATAATTTTTCAGTAGAGCAGGGACACCTGGACTGTGGCATGCCGGAGGGGGATCCATGGCAAAACGCCCATGGAAAATGACGTAGTTGACGCAGAGTCGGGTTTTGATCCATAAAGGGCATAAATCACCTAACATTCCTAAATTGTTTGGAATAACGTGCTTTAAAACATCCAGTGTGTGAATACGATCAGGTATGATGTTTTATCGGTCAAGTAGTATAAGGGTTACGCCCGCTTCACAGTGACAGACCAAACTCTGCCAGACCAAACTCCCCGTTTAACAGTCAGTCAGTCCATTTGCACAACCGCAAACTCCCCATTTGCACAAGGTTGGATACCAAGCTAGCCATGTCCCGTTCCTTGTCCTCACTGACATCATTGAAGGTCTCTTCCTCCACCCAGCCACGTACAACACCAAGGGTCCCTGAAAGGTGACAACAAGCTCCCTGGGACGCCTGCTGTGGCTGGTATTCCATCTCCTCAAAGCCACCTTCCTCCTCTGACTTCTCTTCTTCAGACTCCTCTCTCTGCGTTGCCACAGGTCCAGCAATTGACAACGACAAGGCTGCTTCTGGTGGTGATGGGGACCACAACTCTTCCTCTTCATGCTCATCTACAGCCTGATCCACTCTTCGCTCTTCGCAGGGCACGCTCCAGAAAAAACGCATATGGGATGAAGTCGATGATGTTGCCTTGGGTTCGACTGACCACCAGGGTTGTCACCTCCGCAAAAGGACGCATGAGCCTACAGCCATTGTTCATGAGCATTCAGTAACGCGGCCAAAAAATACCCAGCTCCGCAGAAAGAATGAAAGAAAATGAATGTTTTTTCTATGAAAAATTATCCTGCGGATCGCTTTTGGTCTTTACACAATGAAGCAACGACCTTATCATCTGGGGTGTGCCAACACAATCCTAGAGGTGATCGCTTCATTGTGATACGCAAGCCCCTTCACCACGACAAGGTAACGATCACGAAGGGGAATTGACACATGTATGTGCCTTTTTTTTTTGTTTTTTGTTTTTTTGCAGCCACAGTGTAGCACCAGAGGCCAGAAAAATTAGGCATGTACACATGCATGAAAAAGCAGGTATTGTTGCAGCCGCTGCTGTAGCAGCGGCCTGAAAAATTGAGGTTTTAAGGCAGAAAGTGCACTAAAACATTGCGGCTTGAACCGTAGTTGGTGGCGGAGACGTCACATAAGTCATCCGGCATGCAGAGAATGATTAAAGACAGCAGCGTGTGGACCATTTTTAGGCCAAGGCATCTCAGTCATCACCAGGCCTTTTTTAGTCAAATGCATCCCCCACTGTCAGTCCCTTCGGGATCCATGCCTCATTCATCTTAATAAACGTGAGGTAATCAAGACTTTTTTGACCTAGGCGACTTCTCTTCTCAGTGACAATACCTCCTGCTGCGCTGAAGGTCCTTTCTGACAGCACACTTGAAGCGGGGCAGGCCAGAAGTTCAATGGGAAATTGGGATAGCTCAGGCCACAGGTCAAGCCTGCACACCCAGTAGTCAAGGGGTTCATCGCTCCTCAGAGTGTCGATATCTGCAGTTAAGGCAAGGTAGTCTGCTACCTGTCGGTCGAGTCGTTCTCTGAGGGTGGACCCCGAAGGGCTGTGGCGATGCATAGGACTAAAAAAGCTCCGCATGTCCTCCATCAACAAGACGTCTGTAAAGCGTCCTGTCCTTGCCGGCGTGGTTGTGGTGGTAGGAGGAGGATTACTTTCACCTCTTCCCCTGTTGGATTCCCGTTGTGCTGTGACATCACCCTTATATGCTGTGTAAAGCATACTTTTAACTTATTTTGTAGCTGCTGCATCCTTTGCGACTGCCGGTAATTGGGTAACATATCACAGACTTTCTGCTTATACCGGGGGTCTAGTAGCGTGGCCACCCAGTACAGGTCGTTCTCCTTCAGCCTTTTTATACGAGGGTCCCTCAACAGGCATGACAGCATGAAAGACCCCATTTGCACAAGGTTGGATGCCGAGCTACTCATGTCCAATTCCTCATCCTCACTGATGTCATTGAAGGTGTGTTCTTCCCCCCAGCCACGTACAACACCACGGGTACCAGATAGGTGACAACGAGCACCCTGGGATGCCTGCTGTGGTTGGTGTTCCTCCTCCTCAAAGCCACATTCCTCCTCTGACTCCTCTTCATCACACTCCTCTTCCAGTGTTGCCGCAGGTCCAGCAATCGATGGTAAGGCTGTTTCTGGTGGTGGTGATGGTGACCACAACTCTTCCTCTTCCTCTTCACGCTCATCTACAGCCTGATCCAGCACTCTTCGCAGGGCACGCTCCAGGAAAAAAACATATGGGATGATGTCGCTGATGGTGCCTTCGGTGCGACTCACTAGGTTTGTCACCTCCTCAAAAGGACGCATGAGCCTACAGGCATTGCGCATGAGCGTCCAGTAACGTGGCAAAAAAATACCCAGCTCCGCAGAGGCTGTCCTAGCACCCCGGTCATACAAATACTCGTTGACCGCTTTTTCTTGTTGGAGCAGGCGGTCGAACATTAGCAGTGTTGAATTCCAACGTGTCGGGCTGTCGCAAATCAAGCGCCTCACTGGCATGTTGTTTCGCCGCTGAATATCTGCAAAGTGCGCCATGGCCGTGTAGGAATGCCTGAAATGGCCACACACCTTCCTGGCCTGCTTGAGGACGTCCTGTAAGCCTGGGTACTTCTGCACAAAACGTTGCACAATCAGATTCAACACATGTGCCATGCACGGCACATGTGTCAACTTGCCCAAATTCAATGCCGCCAACAAATTGCTGCCGTTGTCACACACCACTTTGCCGATCTCCAGTTGGTGCGGGGTCAGCCACTGATCCACCTGTGCGTTCAGGGTGGACAGTAGTGCTGGTCCGGTGTGACTCTCTGCTTTCAGGCAAGTCAACCCCAAGACAGCGTGACACTGTCGTATCCGGCATGTGGAATAGCCCCTGGGGAGCTGGGGGGGTGCAGTTGGTGTGGAGCAAGACGCAACAGCAGAAGAGGACTCAGCCGAGGAGGTTAGCAAAGAGGATGGAGTAGGAGGAGTAGAGGAGGTGGCAGCAGGCCTGCCTGCAAGTCGTGGCGGTGTCACCAACTCCTCTGCAGCAGAGCCACGCATTCCATGCTTGGCAGCCGCCAGCAGGTTTACCCAATGCGCAGTGTAAGTTATATACCTGCCCTGACCGTGCTTTGCAGACCAGCTATCAGTGGTCAGATGGACCCTTGCCCCAACACTGTGTGCCAGACGGGACATGATTTCCTTTTCCACAATAGAGTACAGGTTGGGGATTGCCTTTTGTGAAAAATAATTTCGGCCGGGTACCTTCCACTGCGGTGTCCCAATAGCGACAAATTTTTTGAAGGCCTCAGACTCCACCAGCTTGTATGGTAAAAGCTGGCGGGCTAAGAGTTCCGACAAGCCAGCTGTCAGACGCCGGGCAAGGGGGTGACTCTGTGAGATTGGCTTCTTACGCTCAAACATTTCCTTGACAGACACCTGACTGTGGGCAGGTAAGCAGGAACTGCTGAAGGTGAGAGGCGGAGGGGCGGGTTGTTGATAGGGGGCATGGAGGACAGCAGTGGTTGATGTGGCTGAAGATGCTGGACCAGGAGGAGGATGGTGGCTTTCAGTTTGTGTGCTGCTTTTACTCATGTGTTGATCCCATAGGCGTTTGTGATGTGAGATCATGTGCCTTCGCAAAGCAGTTGTACCTAGGTGGGTGTTGGACTTCCCACGACTCAGTTTCTTTTGGCACAGGTTACAAATGGCATCGCTGATATCAGAGGCAGACACACAAAAAAAATGCCACACTGCTGAGCTTTGCAAGGACGGCATTCTGGTGGTGGCAACAGCTTGCGTTGATTGGCGTGCTGTCTGGCTGACCCCGGGTGCCGAATCTACATGCTGTCTGACTGCGCCACTAGCTCCTTGCGATGACCTCCTCCCCCTGCTTCCAACTCGTCTCCTCCTCCTCTCTGTCTCCCCATCTGAACTTTCCCCCTCTTCTTCTGCTCTTCGAGCAGGCACCCAGGTGACATCCACAGACACATCGTCATCATCAGCCGCTTCACTTGACAACTCAGCAAAGGCAGCAGCAGCAGGTACAACATCATCATCATCATCACAATGTACGTCCATGTGTATAATGCTGCCTGACTGAGACATATCCCCGTTATCTACATCCTCTGGCACTAATAGTTGCTCATCACTTATTTCTTCCAACTGATGTGAAAATAACTCCTCTGATGGATCAAGTGAAGCGGCTGTGGTGCTAGTGTTGGTGGTGGTGCCGGCGGGCTGGCGAGTGGTAAATTGAGAGGTGCCCGAAGCTGAGCTGGAGGAGGATGGTACATTAAGGTTCCGAGCGGAAGCTGTAGACGATTGGGTGTTTTGTGTAAGCCAGTCAACTATGGCCTCAGAATTTTTTGAGTTCAGGGTCTGTGGTGGCCTCTGAACACTGGGCATTATTCTAGGGCCTAAGGAAATCACAGCACCACGACCACGACGGCCCTTGCGGGGTGGCCTGCCTCTGCCTGTCATTTTTTTTAATGTGTTGTTACTGTTGTACTATGAGTGCAAGCTGCTGTGCCACCTTATATATCAGTGGTGGGTGGGCAGTGGCACAGTACACTCTCTGTGGACCTGACAGCAGTCACTGGCACCCAGGCAACTGCAATTTAAAAAATATATATTTTTTTTTTACTTTGCAAGCTGCTGTGCCACCTTATATATCAGTGGTGGGTGGACAGTGGCACAGTACACTCTCTGTGGACCTGACAGCAGTCACTGGCACCCAGGCAACTGCAATTTAAAAAATATATATATTTTTTTTTACTTTGCAAGCTGCTGTGCCACCTTATATATCAGTGGTGGGTGGGCAGTGGCACAGTACACTCTCTGTGGACCTGACAGCAGTCACTGGCACACAGGCAACTGCAATTTAAAAAATATATATATTTTTTTTTACTTTGCAAGCTGCTGTGCCACCTTATATATCAGTGGTGGGTGGGCAGTGGCACAGTACACTCTCTGTGGACCTGACAGCAGTCACTGGCACCCAGGCAACTGCAATTTAAAAAATATATATATTTTTTTTTACTTTGCAAGCTGCTGTGCCACCTTATATATCAGTGGTGGGTGGGCACACAGTGGCACTGCAGTTGGCACGGTACACTCTGTGGACCTGACAGTCACTGGCAGCCCAGGCAACTGCAATAATAAAAAATATTTTTTTTTTCAATTTATTGCAACAAGATGCTGTGCCACCGTATATATATCAGTGGTGGGCAGTGCACTGCAGTGGGTACAGTGCACTCTGTGGACCTGACTTAGCACTCACTGCAATTATGACAGAGGAAAAAAAATATATTTTTTAAAATGCCAGGTACTGTGCCTGTGCCACCCGAAATGAGTGTGGTGTGCACACAGTACAGTCTGTGGTAGGTCTGTGGCCTCTCACACACAGCAGGCAGGCAACTGCAGTCACAGTGTACAATATATATATATATAGAAAAAACTCTATTACCTTACCAGCCCTTAAAAGGGCTTTTGGGGACGCTAAATATATATATATGTATATATATAAATAAAAAAAAAAAACCTCAATTACCAGCCCTTAAAAGGGCTTTTGGGGACACTAGATAGATAGATATATATATATATAAGAAGAAACAACTCAATTACCAGCCCTTAAAAGGGCTTTTGGGGACGCTAGATATATATATATATATATATATATAGATATATATATATATATATATATATATATAAAAAATTACACAAATACCAGCCCTTAGAAGGGCTTTTGGGGTGCTGTCCTTACAGCAGTAGTGGACCAAGAACACTGCAAGACCAGGAACACTGACTAACTGTCCCTAGCTTAACAGCAGCAGCAGCAGCAGCAGCAGCTCTCCCTACTTTTACTACACACACTGCTTCAGAATGATCTAAGATGGATGCTGCCCTTGCTTATTTATAGGAGGTGGGAGGGTGTGGGAGGGAGGTATGCTGATTGGCTGGAAATGTGTCTGCTGACTGTGAGGTTCAGGGTCAAAGTTTGCCTCAATGATGTATTATGGGGGGCGGACCGAACATCGCATATGTTCGCCCGCAGCGGCGAACGCGAACATGCGAAGTTCGCCGGGAACTGTTCGCCGGCGAACAGTTCTATACATCTCTACTTATCAGGGGAGCAGCAGGCAAACCTAGTTGCTCTTCCTGCTTATCAGGGAGCAGGGTTTCTAGTTAGGCCTGTTGCATGTGTCCATGTGTGATTCATCTGGGAATGTCCCCACTGTATCAAATGGTGAGGCACATTGGACAGTGAAGGAAACCCAGCCAGTGACACACAGGCTTTGTTACTGCCCCAGGGATTGGCACAGACTGCTGTCTCGGTGCATTATGGGGCAGGGTATATAAAGCCAGGGACACATGAGCTCAGGGTCTTTGGGTGGGAAGCCAAGTCCCAGAAGGAGGGTGACGGCTGTCTCCTCTTCTGAAGCTGTGGAAGGTGGTCACAGGCAGTCGGCCTGGTGAACCAGAAAGTGTAGCTGAACCCAGAGGTCCAGTGGAGGCTGACTGCTGGAGTTTGGAGGCAACAATGACTCTGGAAAAACAGTGTCCATGAGTACAGAGGAACTTGCCCAGGGGTTTGTCAGGAAGGGGACCACTCCAGAGGCTAGAGTCAGCGGACGGGTGTCAGTACACAGACAGTGAGATTAAAGGGGGTGCCAAGTTTAGAACCCTGAAGAGAATATTCAAGCAGCACCATTTAAAGCATCTTCACTTTAGTGACAGAGTGAAGCAGTGGCCTTGCCGCATTCTACAGATTAGCTGTCCTCAAGACTGTGAATAGTTGTAGTATCCCACTCATCCCTTCTCCTATCCAAGTTCTCAATAAAAACACAAAAACAAAAAGCTGGTCCTCCAGCTTTTGCGAAACTACGAAAAAAAGAACAAGCCGGAAGCCGGAAACTGGAAGCAGGAACTTGTGGGTAGCGTGTGCAGAGAGAGGAGGAGAAGGTGCTGCGGGGGAGCCGGTGCGGGAGATCTCGGGGGAACCGAGGTGTCCGGGGACTGAAGAGGAGGAGCGGCGGCAGCAGCGGCAGAGGAGGACCAAGAGGGACTGAAGGACTGAGTACCCCCCACCCCTTAGAAGAGCGGCGGCGTCCGGGCTAGAACCCCCCCTCCCCCCCTGAAAGGAAGCGGGCGGCAAGCGGACCGATAACCCCCCCCCCTTGTTGCGGCGGCGGCGGCGTCCGGTGCTAAGACCCCCCCACCCACCGAAGTAAGAGCGGGCCCCCCCCCCTTGTTGCGGGCAGCGTGCAGTAAACCGTCTCTTGCGGTGCGGGAACCCCCCCCCTTCCCACCCCACAGAGAGGAGCAGAGGAGACTAGCTGACAGGGAAGTGACCAAGGGAGGCGGGGTGCTGAGAGGAGACTGACCGACTCACCGTCAGGAACTGCTAGTGACAGGCTTAAAGGGACACACACTAGGTAAGTAAGACTGGTGACTTAGATTGAACAGTGACTGTGGGTGTAGTACCTGAGTATCTGTGAGTACCTATTGCTACCTGAGTATCTGTGAGTACCTATTGCTACCTGAGTATCTGTGAGTACCTATTGCTACCTGAGTATCTGTGAGTACCTATTGCTACCTGAGTATCTGTGAGTACCTATTGCTACCTGAGTATCTGTGAGTACCTATTGCTACCTGAGTGTCTGTGAGTACCTATTGCTACCTGAGTGTCTGGGAGTACCTATTGCTACCTGAGTGTCTGGGAGTACCTATTGCTACCTGAGTGTACTGGGAGTGTTGTGCATCTGACCGGGCTGTGCGACTTAGTGTTGTGCGTCTGACCGGGCGGTGCGACTTAGTGTTGTGCGTCTGACCGGGCGGTGCCACTGAGTGTTGTGCGTCTGACCGGGCTGTGCGACTGAGTGTTGTGCGTCTGACCGGGCTGTGCGACTTAGTGCTGTGCATCTGACCGGGCGGAGCGACTGAGTGCTGTACGTCTGACCGGGCTGTGCGACTGAGTGTTGTGCGTCTGACTGGGCTGTGCGTCTGACCGGGCTGTGCGACTGAGTGTTGTGCGTCTGACCGGGCTGTGCGACTGAGTGTTGTGCATCTGACCGGGCTGTGCGACTGAGTGTTGTGCGTCTGACCGGGCCGTGCGACTGAGTGTTGTGCGTCTGACCAGGCTGTGCGACTGGGAGTGTTGTGCGACTGACCAGGCTGTGCGACTGGGAGTGTTGTGCGACTGACCGGGCTGTAAGATTGTGAGTGTTGTGCAACTGAGTGTCAAGCGAGTGTAGCGGAGTACCAGAGGGTGAGAAGGTAGCGTTAGGAAGCCAGGTAATAGCCACATAGGATAGACTTAAATCGCTGAATCCCCATTAGATTAGTAGGTACAATGCCCGGCGGGTGTGGAGATGCGACTCGGTGTACATCTTGTGATATGTATGCGCTCCTCGGACATGTGATCGAGGGCCAATACAAATGCGCAAAATGTAAGCAAGTTGCTTCCCTGGAAGCTCAGGTCCTGAATCTAGGGAAGCAGCTGGCAACACAGACGAATGTCCATACCGGAGGAGAGCCAGGATCGTACCAGTCAGGTGCAGGCAGGGGTCTGCACAGAGGTGGGCGGAGTATCGGTGCAGGCATCAGAGCAGAGTAGAGGGGTGACAGTTAGGAGGGGTAGAAGGGGACAAGGCAAGGAGGCTGATCCTGGGCTGGAGCACCCCAATAGATACGCCCCGTTGTGTGATATTGGGGAAACCAGTCAGGGACCAGCATTGCTGGAGCAGAGTGACGCCCCTAGCTGCCAAGGGAAGAACTCCTCCAGTGAGGCCAGGGGAAAGGGAAAGGAAAGACAGGTGCTGGTGGTAGGGGACTCAATTATTAGAAGGACAGACAGTGTAATCTGTGACAAAGACCGTGTGCGCCATCGCGGATCGGGTGAACAGATTATTGGGTGGGGCTGGGGAAGACCCAGCTGTCATGGTACAGGTGGGTACCAATGACATAGGCAGAGGAAGATGGAGAGTCCTAAACAATTTCAGGGACTTAGGCGCTAAGTTGAGGACTAGGACCTCCAAGGTAGTATTTTCCGAAATACTACCTGTACCTCGAGCCACACCAGAGAGGCAGCGGGAGATTAGGGAAGTTAACGAGTGGCTGAGGAGCTGGTGTAGTAAGGAGGGTTTCGGGTTCCTGGAGAACTGGGCCGACTTCTCAGTCGGCCACTGGCTCTTTGGTAGGGACGGATTGCACCTAAATGGGGAGGGTGCAGCCGTACTGGGTGCGAGGATGGCCAAAAAGTTAGAGGGGCTTTTAAACTAGGTGACGGGGGGGAGGGTACAGATGTAGAATTAGCCAGTGGAAAGCAAGTTTCAGAGGGCATAAATGGGGGCATTAGCGGTAGGGTGTTCGGAGCTCCTATACCCAGGGTGGGTATGGGGAAAAATCAAGAGAGCAGCCTAATAACAACAAATGAGGATATATGTAACCAATCAAAATTAAGAGGTTTGTATACCAATGCCAGAAGCCTGGCCAACAAGATGGGAGAGCTGGAGCTGCTGATGTTTGAGGAGGACTTAGATTTTGTGGGGATAACTGAGACTTGGTTTGACAGCTCTCATGACTGGATGGCGACCATTCAGGGGTATTCCCTTTATCGCAGAGATAGAGAAGGTAAAAAAGGGGGAGGGGTATGTCTGTATATTAAGAACAGTATACAGGTAAATATGAGGGATGATATTAATAATGGAGCTAAGGACGAGGCAGAATCCCTATGGGTAGAGCTTCAAAGGGAAGGCACGGTGGGGAAGGTAATATTGGGCGTATGCTATAGGCCCCCCAACCAGAGGGAGGAGGGTGAGGCGGACCTCATGTTGCAGACAGGATTGGCAGCAAGGATGGGAAATGTCATTATAATGGGGGACTTTAATTATCCAGATATAGACTGGGCAGAAGGAACAACGCACTCAGCCAAGGCTCGGCAGTTCCTAAATGTTTTGCAGGACAATTTCATGGGTCAGATGGTGAATGCACCGACAAGAAACAATGCGGTACTTGACCTACTGATTACCAACAATACAGACCTGCTCACGGATATAGAAATACGGGACAACTTAGGAAACAGTGACCATAGGTCAATAAGTTTCAGTATTAATTACAGTTATAGAAAACAAACACAAGGGTAATATAAGGACACTGAATTTCAAAAGAGCCAATTTCCCTAAACTGTGCTCTCTGCTAGAAAATATCAAATGGGATAGAACCCTAGGAACAAAGAACACGGAGGAAAAATGGGAGTGCTTTAAGAGCATACTTAACAAGGGGATTGGCCAGTGCATTCCAAAGGGAAATAAATTTAAAAGAGCAAAATTAAACCCTGGGTGGCTAAACTCCAACATAAAAATGTATATTAGTGCTAAAGAAAAGGCCTTCAAAAAATACAAGACTAAGGGGTCATTGGCAGCATTTAAGCATTACAAAGAGTGTAATAAGAAATGTAAAAACAAAATCAGGGCGGCTAAAATAGAACACGAGAGACATATAGCGGAGGAGAGTAAAAAGAACCCCAAGAAGTTCTTTAAGTATATAAACAGTAGGAAAGCGAGGCCAGAACACATTGGCCCCATAAAAGATGATAAAGGAAATATGGCCACTGAGGACAGAGAAAAGACGGAAGTGTTAAATAATTTCTTCTCTTCAGTCTTCACAAAAGAATCGGGGGGCTACACTAACCCAGCTTGTAAGGTCGAACTAAATAATACACCCCAGGAAGTGCCGCCATGGCTAACAGAAGATAGACTTAGAGCTAAACTAGAGAAACTTAACATGAATAAATCCCCTGGACCAGATGGCTTGCACCCGAGGGTTCTTAATGAGCTCAGCCAGGTGATTGCCAGACCATTATTCTTGATCTTTAAGGATAGTTTACAGACGGGTATGGTGCCAGCTGATTGGAAAAAAGCCAACGTGGTACCAATATTTAAAAAGGGGCCGAGATATATCCCAGGTAACTATAGGCCGGTCAGCCTAACTTCAGTAGTATGCAAAATTTTGGAGGGGATGTTAAGGGACCACATACAAGACTTTAGTAATGAAAATGATATTATTAGTAGTAATCAGCATGGATTCATGAAAAATCGTTCGTGCCAAACCAATCTATTAACCTTCCACGATGAAGTGAGCTGCCACCTAGATAAAGGAAAGCCTGTGGATGTGGTGTATCTGGACTTTGCAAAGGCCTTTGACACCGTTCCCCACAAACGCTTACTGTACAAACTAAGGAAGGTAGGTATGGACCATAAGGTGAGTACCTGGATAGAGAACTGGCTCCAGGGGAGAGTACAGAGGGTGGTGATTAATGGGGAGTACTCGGATTGGGCGGGGGAGGAAAGTGGGGTCCCCCAGGGTTCTGTCCTGGGACCAATCCTGTTTAATTTATTCAATAATGATCTAGAGGAGGGGATATCTAGTACAATCTCAGTATTTGCGGACGATACTAAACTAAGCATGCCAATATCTTCTATGCAGGATGTGGAAACCTTACAAGCGGACCTGAACAAAATAACGGGGTGGGCAACTACATGGCAGATGAGGTTTAATGTTGAAAAATGTAAAGTAATGCACTTGGGGGCCAGAAACCAGAAAGCAAGCTACTCACTAGGGGGGGAACCTCTGGGTGAGTCTAGGATGGAAAAGGACTTGGGGGTACTGGTAGACAACAAGCTTGGTAGTGGCATGCAATGCCAAGCCGCTGCAAGCAAAGCCAACAGAATACTGGGATGTATAAAAAAGGGGATTCACTCCAGAAATAAAGAGATTATTCTCCTACTCTACAAGACTCTGGTCCGGCCACATCTGGAGTATGCTGTCCAGTTCTGGGCACCGGTCCTAAGGAAGGATGTGCTGGAACTGGAGAAAGTCCAGAGAAGGGCAACAAAAATAATTAGGGGAATGGAGGACATCAGCTATGAGGAAAGACTACAAGCACTGAACTTATTCTCTCTGGAGAAGAGACGATTGAGCGGGGATATGATATCAATGTACAAATACTGTACTGGCGACCCTAGCATAAGGAACAAACTATTCAGAGAAAGGAGATACAATAAGACACGTGGCCACTCACTAAAACTAGAGGAAAGGCGGTTTAACCTTAAAGTGCGTAAGGGGTTCTTCACTATAAGAGCGGTAAGGATGTGGAATTCTCTTCCACAAGCAGTCATATCAGCAGGGAGCATTGATAGTTTCAAAAAACTATTAGATGGACACCTTAAAGACCACAACATACAGGGGTATACAATGTACGGTTAAAAGCGGACACACACACACATCATAGGTTGAACTGGATGGACTGATGTCTTTTTTCAACCTCACTAACTATGTAACTATGTAACTATGTAACAACATCCCCTGGATTGATTATTGACTGAGCCAAGAAATGTCATTGCCATTTATCTGCTGTCAGTTGCTAAGGGTAACCCAGGGGAATCCAAAAAGTGTAATTCTTAGCAGTCCTCTAGGGGGCAGTGCTACACCTGATTTCATGCCAAATGTCAAAATGAATATTCTCCCATTCCTAACTAAACCAAAATCACAAGGTTCAATAGATCTATATATGAAATTGCATAGCTCAGCTTGTCTCTTTAGACAGGCTATTAACTGGCATGTCCACATGGATCAGAAAGATTGGGTGTAGCCAGGGTTGCTGATAGAAATCACAGGGGCCCCGTACAGACTACCTGACAGGGCCCCCCCCCAAAGAAAATATTAAAGCTATATTTAGATAAAAATACAATAAAATCATTACTAGCGGACACAAATACAACATAACTCACAGAATTCCTGATAAATCTAAAAGTTGAATCTGAGCTGATAAATACATCTCTGTGTGTGGGGGAGGTGTTGGGGCTCATGCACATGGGGTGCTGTGGTCTGTGAATCAGTGGTTCATTTATGTGGCTTGAGCCACCTGGAGTTGTACGGACACAGCTGCAGGTCCTAATTTCACAGGCGCGGGGATGCAGGTGTACAGCCTCAACACAGACAGTGTGCATGTGGGGACCGCGACCCCTGCACACCTATCCAATTAGGGCCTGCGGCTGTGTTCATACAGGCGCTGCATCCCCATAGAATGACAGATGGCTCCAGCCCAACCCCCTCCTTCACACAGCCAGAGTACCTGTGGGAATGAGCCCTTAATTATATTTTTCTAACCTAAAAAACAGATCTCCTCAGCGGTGCAGCCCTGGGTGTAGCCATGGGAAGACATGGTGCAGATCACTATACCTTTTCTTCTATGGATATTAAAAGCCCCAAAATCCAGAACTAGTTTCCAAATTTCCACCCTGAACCAAAGACTTGATACTTGCACCCAACAGGGTAGCTGTCACTCACCTGTGACCTTGATTGAAGATAATAAAGATTTTCCCTCAGCACAGTCCTCACATTTCAGTTTGCATTGGAGGTCCCTTGAAAGTCAGAAACCTTATTGAAGTCAACGGCATGAAACCTAAACACCTTCTGAATGATTTACATCCTCTTCCCTCCTGGCCCTGTCTCCAAACCCAGAACTTTATTATGTATCAAGAGCAGGAAAAAAAATCATGTTTCCATCCCCTTATCCTTTTTATAGATACCTGTGCAAAGAGTATTCCTGCCTCTTACTGGTTTTCAAAATTGTACACCTGGCTTTTTTTTTTTAAATCCAATTTATTTGATTGCTTCATCTATTCACATGGACAAATGTATAAAGGGAAAGAGATGCTCCAATAGTGTCAATTGTTTACTAATTAATTGAAACAAATAAAAGTTGAACTTACATCCAATATGAGATATATAAGTCAACTGTACAGTCTTTCTTGCCAGCAAAACAATACACCAGCACTTCTGGGATCAGTGTAAAATGCGATGACATCAGCATGCAGCACTGCCCTTTTACTGTTGTGTTATCACATGGTTAAGTTGCTGCTTTAACTGTTATTTTGATGTTTTACACTGTTATTTTGTTTTTTGTTTTTTTTCAAAACATTTTATTGAGGTAAAATGGAATGACATAACAAGTAAACAACACTTTTAGGCAGTGCGAAGTGCAGCAAAAAGAGAAACAAGGGAGACAGCAACATTACACACTGTGAATAGGGTTGTGTGAACAAACCACGACACAATCATACAGTGGAGTACAGGAATAAACAAGATCATCACAAGTCAGGCAGTGTTTACCGTGTAGTAAGGAGAGGACAATCTTGGTCCCCACACTCATGGTGCAGGGCCATGGGGAGAACACGTAAACAAGAAACCGCTGCAACTTTCAACACGATAGCGTATGCAATGGATAAGACATCTTCAAGGGCAATGGTGGCTCCCCCCACATGTCCGGACACCCCCATGGGGGAACCCCCTGTATCCGATAATTGGGGGCAACCGTCAAATGCGTGTAGGCCGTCTTGGGGTGGGTAATTCCGAAGAAACCCACAGAAGGGGTCAGTGGAGGTAAGTGTTCCAGCCCGTGGGCGGGGTCGGGTCTGTGGCTTGGGGGGAACAAGGGAGCATCCGGATGAGGGGGGGGAGGGAGGGAGAGGAAAGAGGGGTTGTAGGGAAAAACACGAGGAGAGGACGTTAAATAGGAAGAAGGAGAGAAGAAAGGGACAGCGAGTAGAGAGATACTCAGATGGGGGGCATGAAGCCCGTGGTATAGGTGAGAGGGGCTCAACCAAAAATGTAAGCAGTGGTAGATGGGAAAAGATGTCCGAAGCATCCCGCAACCAGCAGGACTTAACTAGCAGCTAGGATGCAGTGGTCAGTGTCTGAAAGTCAGGAAGAGTTGTAAAGTATATCCAGGAAGCCCAGGCCGTGTAATATTTGTGGTGGGTATCCTTAGCCTGTGCAATAGTGTCCTCCATTTCTGCCACCCTCTGAACCCTCTTCAGCCACTCCGCAACTGTGGGGGGGAGGTAGAACGCCAGTGACATGGCACACACATCCTGGCTGCATTGATGAGGTGCAGTGTGAGGGACTTTTTGTAACTGGAGTAGGGTAAGGACGTGTGATGAAGCAAGTATTGCGCCGGAGTAAAGTCGGGAGTATAGGTGGTGATTCGGGGAGTCAGAGAGTGTACCTCCCTCCAGAACGGCTGAACGACTGGGCATTCCCACCAGACATGCAAAAGGGAGCCCGGGTGTAGGCCACACCTCCAACAAGTAGGAGAGTTAGCTGCCGAGAACTTGTGCAGTAATTCAGGAGTTCTGTACCACTTAGCATAGAGTTTGTAGCCAGTTTCTTGAGCAAGGACATTCAGGGATCCCTTATGCATGTGGTAGTGAATTCTTGTCCAGTCGTCCTCAGAAATGTCCCTGCCAAGATCTCTCTCCCACTTAGACCAAAGTGCCTCCGTGTGTGCGTGGGCAGCCGGAAAGAACATAGTGTATAGTATGGATATCAGATAGCGATGTGGCCCCGGCGCTTCACAGAGTCGTTCGAAGGAAGTAAGAGAGCGGGTCCAATCCGCCACCGGCTGTGCACTGTGTAAGAAGTGTCTAATCTGTAGAAAGCTGTAGAACGGAATGTCAACAGATGGGTATTTAATGCGAAGGGCTTGGTGTGTGAGAGGGCGAGAGTCGGCAAAGAAGTGACGCGCTTGAAAGGGCATGTCTACGGAGGGCCCCGTGGCTGGGACGAAAGGGAGATCGGATGGGAACGCCGGGGAAGCGCATAGGGGTAGCAGTGGACTAAGTTTCAGAGAAAGATCCAGCTTGCGGCGTATCGCATGAAAGAGGCGCAGGGTTGCACCCGTAACGGGGTGAGTCAGAATTGAGCATGGAGTCTTGGACGGCGTCACCCATGGGAGATGATGCGCGGGGATGGCAGATACTGCAGACTCCAGGGACACCCAGTCCTTAGAGCCCGCATGAGCGTGCCAATCAATTATCCGGGTAAGGTGACAGGCCCAGTGATATTTAAGCAGGTGTGGCAAGCCGACCCCCCCTTCTGCTTTGGGGCGAGTGAGCGTGTCCCACCGTATTCTCGACCTTTGGGACCGCCATACAAAGTCCGAACATATACGTTGGTAGGACTTGAAGAAGGCCGGAGGAACATGGATGGGGAGGGCATGGAGGATGTAAAGTAGACGGGGAAGAATATTCATCTTCACTATTGCGACCCTGCCAAACCAAGAGAAGGGTCCCTTAGACCACGATTGTAGGTCCGATTTAACAGATTGTAGGATTGTCAAGTGGTTCTTGGCATATAAGTCTGAAAGTTTGCATGGTAGCTGGACCCCGAGATAGGTGATAGCATGGGGATCCCAATGAAAGGGAAAGTTGGTCTGGCAGAGCCGCAAGAGCGGAGTTGGAAGGGAAATGTTGAGGGCACGGGACTTGGAATAGTTGATTTTGAGTTTGGAAAGAGCTTGAAAGGATTTAAGGGCGAAAGAAGATTAGGGACGGAAGTCAAAGGGTTAATAAGGAAGAGGAGAATGTCATCCGCGTAAGCAGCTAGTTTGTACGTTTTATCCTTTATGGAAACACCCTTAATATTCGGGTCGTTGTGGATTTGGCAGAGAAGGGGTTCTAAGGTGAGGCTGTAGATCAGGGGGGACAAGGGGCAGCCCTGTCTCGTACCATTCGACACGGAGAAGGCGTCCGAGAGAGCGCCATTGACCCGGACCCGCGCCGAGGGGGTGGAGTACAGAACCGAGACAAACCGCAAGAACCGGCCTGTCAGGCCCAGGGCCCTGAGTGTCTCAGTCCTGTAGTCCCAGTCCACCCTATTGAACGCCTTCTCCGCTTCGAGGGATAAAAAGAGACCGGGGGTGTTGGACGTGGATAGCCAATGGTGGAGGTGAAGGGCTTTGGTAGTGGTATCCCTAGCTTCTCGGCCAGGGACGAAACCGACTTGGTTAAGGGAGATCACATCAGGAATAGAAGGGAGGAGGCGATTAGCTAATATTTTGGCGTATGTTTTGACATCCACATTAAGGAGCTATATGGGCCGGTAGTTAGGGACCAGGGAGGCATCTTTACCTGGTTTTGGGAGGACCGCGATATGTGCCTCCAAGAAGTCCGCATGGAGGGAGTCAGCATCCGGAAAGGCGTTAAAAGCGTTCTCCATGTGTGGCAACAGCAGATCCGAGAAGGCCTTGTAGTAACTCACTGGAAGGCCATCCGGGCCCGGTTTAGATTGCTTCAGAGCCGCCAAGATTTCCGTCGAAGTGATGGGGGCATCTAGCTCAGATAGAGTGGCGTCTGGCAGGGGGGAAGGAGAGTATCGTTCCAGAAATCGTCTAATGTCCTGGAGTCTGGAGCACTGGGACTCCTGAGAGTCCGACCGCGGCAAGTTGTACAGGTGGGAATAGTAGCTTACGAATTGGGCTGCTATGTCAGGGGTTGAATTTAGCGTTTTACCCGTCTGATCAACTATGGAGTGGATAGTGTTGGCAGCCCGTTTTTTTTTGGAGTGCCCTAGCCAGGAGCCTGCCCGATTTGTTAGCATGTTCATAGAACAGACCTTGGGACAGGGCGAATTTGCGGCAGACAGACCTCCCAAGAGTCTCCAATAGCTCCTGATGAGCCAGGGTAAGTTCAGAGAGGGTGGCGGATGCAAGAGAATGTTTGTGGGCGCGTTCCAGAGTACCAATTTTCAGCAATAGAGATTCAACTTGAGCCGAGTTTGCTTTCCTGCGTTTTGAGACGAGTGCCATAAATTCCCCTCGGATCACGCATTTATGGGCTGCCCAAAGTGTGATGGGGGTAATATCTGGAGATTGATTCTCAGCAAAGTAGTGCTGAAGGCGGTTTGTGAGCGCGGATACACATGTCGCATCAGAGAGAATGGAGCCATCCATTCTCCACGCCCGCGAGGCATGTGACGGCGTGGGGAGAGAGAAAGTGATACTGATGGGGTTATGATCCGAAAGAAACATTGGGTCGATGGAGGCAGGGCGGAGGTTCGGCAGGAGATCTTGGGAAACAAAGAGGTAGTCAATACGAGAATAACGATCATGGGGGGATGAGTAGAAGGTGAAGTCTTTAGTGACTGGATGCAGGGTGCGCCACGAATCGTGCAGGAGAAGGGTCGTCAGGAGGGTTTTTATTGTGCGCAGAGCGGCTTACGGCATGGAGGAGGAACCCGCTGAAGTATCTACAAGAGGGGACAGGGCAACATTGAAGTCCCCTCCCAAAATGAGCGGTCCAGAACAAAAATCCGACAGGTGTTGGATGGTATTTCTAAAAAAGGTGACCAGGTGTTTGTTGGGGGCGTAGAGGTTGGCAAGAGTACACGGGTGGCCGTTCAGCTGACCCTTAAGGAAGATGAACCGGCCCTGGTCATCAGCCATAGACTCCGCGACTTTGAATGGACAGTGTTTGGATAGGAGTATAGTCACCCCTTTAGATTTGGAGTCCGCAGAAGTGGCATGATATGCCTCAGGGTAGTGTGAAGACGGGACCTTTTGGATGCTGTAAGACCTATAGTGGGTTTCCTGGAGAAATACAATGTCGGCCTTGGTTTTGCGTAAGGCAAGGGCAAGCTGGGAGCGCTTTTCAGGGATATTGAGACCACAAACGTTTAGGGAGTATAATTTGAGCGTGGGATGCATATGGTCAGTGAGGGATAGAAGAGTTTACGAGACACAACACAGGAAGGAGGGGGAGAGGAAGAAAATGAAGAAGGGGGGGGGAGGAGGGGAATGGACAAGGAAGGAACGGCAAGGAGTAAGGGGAGGGGGAAGGAGGGGAGGGCAGGAAAAAAGACCACAACCTAGTCCGGCCTGCTGAGACAAAACGGAGTGGTACAAGTAGTACAAGGAAGTATAGTGGCTAAGCTGGATGCAAAAGGAGGGCGTCGTAAATGAAGAAAGCTATGGGGCCACTAAGTGGGGGGTTGGGGTAGACCGAACGAGAAGAGGGGACCGAAGTAGTCACCGAAGTAGGGGGCCCGGCCACGAGCCGAGAGGTGGCGCATGGTAATATGCATTGTCAGGGTACAAAAACTGCCGTAAGGGATCAGAGCACGGGGTAACAGCAAGCCATCCGCGAGGGCGGGTCTAATGGTTGGCAACTAGAGCTCTAAAGGGGCAAGCGTCAGGTTACGTACGGGGGGAAGGGCAGAAACTTGTGGAGGGGGCTCCAGATGGAAATTAGGGGTAGTTGGCGTAGGTGCTTTACGCGAGTAGTCAGGGAGTGCAGGGGGAGTAGGGCCAAAGGAGGAAGAACCATAGGGCAGAAATCTGGGACCGCACCAACATTGTTGTAGTGTATGAGGGGGAGGGAAGGGTCTAAATACCTGGAGAGGTGTCAGGAACATAGAGGTATAAAAACATAACTAAACAAGAAAACTCTAAGCAGTTATATTTAATAAAAACATCATTGTGACGCTGTGAGGCCACAAGCATCATCCAAGACAGTATGTGGGTATAAAAGCATCTCTTCCCCTCCTCGAGGTGTCAGAAGTAATCCACGCCTCCCTACAGATGGAAGGCGTGGGCGGGTATTAGCCTCCCCAATAACGGGGGTAAGGGGGGGTGATCCCGTGAGCATAGTCAATGGGAGCATATCTGGATATACACATGCCCCTAGTGCAACGGACGAGGGCAAGACTCAGGGCAAGCCCGTCTCGTGTGAGTAGGGAGTCCCCACCCACAAACATCCTCGAGGAAGGGGTAGGAGCTAATGGTTCAGGCCGGTGGATAGCGCCCTGAGCGGATGTAAAGCCCTGCAATCCTAAGTAAGGGATGAGGCACAATGCTTCACATAGGCACAGGGCACCGAGGCCTGCAAACACAAAAACAAAAATATAATAAAATAATATACCCACAGGGTGGATGGATCCCCATGCATAAACAGTCAGTTGAGCACACAAAGCGTACAGAACATCCAATACCATGGAAATATACCATACGAAGTAGTCTGAGAGGGAAAGGCGTACGTCCCCTAAAACCAATGGGGGAGCATACGTCCCGCCCCTATAGGCAAAAAAACAATAACAACATGAGTCGGAGAAAAATGCAGGAAGCCGAGGGTGTTGGCAGTCCAAAAAAAAAAAAGGGGGGGGGAGTCAAGAGTACATTACCATGCCAAGGAGTAGAGTGTGGATCAACTGAGCAGCGATGAGAAAATGTTCGGAAACGTAGAGAGTCCGTGCGGTGGCTATGGAAACAGTAAGGCGGGGCAACTGCAGTTTTCAAGGTTGTGGGATCCAGGAATTCAAACCGAGGAAGTATGCTATTCAAGTAAAAACAAAAACAGGTGAACATGAAAAAACAGCATGGAAGTTGGTGTAGAGAAAGGTGCTGGGCACCTAACAGGCGCCGTGGGCTGGGAGCTCACAACTAGAGTCCATAAGGGGGCGTAAGGGGCCTTCAGGCATCCAACCTGGCCCGACGGACCTGTGGCGGCTTGGTAGGACTATTGGCATGAGGGGGAGCAGCAGGAGCACAGGCCTGGCGGACCTCAGATGGGGAGCGTTGGTGTTGGAATCTGACGTCCTGGGTGTCCATGGGTTCCGCTCCGGGTGCGTCAGCCACCAAGGGTCCTGGACGGAACTCCGCATACCAGTTGGGTAGGTGACCTGGCTTTTTTTAACCAGTAGAGTAAGACCCCTCAACTTTGGGATCACTGGGAAAGGGACTTCTGCTCCCAATCTTTTAACCAGCAGTGGGAAAAAAAATCTGAGTATTGACATACAAATGTTCTGTTAGTTCAAGGATATAGAAATCCACCTACTGTATATACTATTATCTAGAAGTTGCAGAGATTTTACGAAAGACGGATGCTGGTTCAGTTTTTTAGAGAGAGGCACCATTCTTTATATTTGGTGGGAACGCTGATTGATACAATAATTCTGACAATATGTTCCATTTGGATACCACAGATGGTGGGTGTGCTGTTACACCAATATGTAAGATATAATATAATGCATAGTTGTGGTAATATATTTATATTTGGTTATTATACTGCCATCTTGTGCTTATTTTGGTTGTTGCACATGCTTTCTGTCTATCCTTTCTGTGTTCCCTCCCACCTAAAATACTACCTCTTCCTGCTTCTTTATGCTTGTGGGAATAGAGATGGCCACATCTGTCTAGGCCTTTATACAATCTGCTTGCATCCGAGAACACATTACCATGTTTTGACCTACAGATACCATCTTCAATCATTTTGTTGTTTGCTATACCTACTGCTTGCAATAAAACCTATGTGGATGGAAAGAAACGGTGTCTGGTGAGTTCAGCTATCCGATAACGATTGTCGGCAGTGATTGCATCTGCTTATACAGGCCAGGAATATGTCTCAGCAGGGGATAAGTCACTATTATAACAGTTGGAGTCAGAATAGCGGGTACCCTCCACCTTCTGGAACACAGAAACTACCTCTTACAGACACCTCAAACCCCATGCAAAAAAATTATATTTTAATTCACCTTTTAAACGGTAGTGAACCCAGCCGCCATGAATAGAAAAAAAGCATAATGGCAATAGGTTAAATGATGACAATGCACATTGCTATATTATTTCCCAGAAAAGCTTATATCATAAGTTTTTTGTTCCTACTTTCACTTTAACCACTTCAGCCCCGGAAGATTTTACCCTTTTAATGACCAGGCCATTTTTTTTTTGCGATTCGGCACTGTGTTGCTTTAACTGTCAATTGCGCAGCCGTGCGACACTGTACCCAAATAAAATTGATGTCCTTTTTTTCCCACAAATAGAGGTTTCTTTTGGTGGTATTTGATCACCTCTGCGGTTTTTATTTTTTGTGCTATAAACAAAAAAAGACCAACGATTTTGAAAAAAATATATATATTTTTTTACTTTCTGCTGTAAAACATTCCCAATAATTTTTTTTTTTTAAAAATACAGTTTTTTCAGCAATTTAGGCCAATATGTATTCTGCTACATATTTTTGGTAAAAAAAAAAATCCTAATAGGTGTATTTTAAATGCTTTGAGCAAAAGTTATCGCATCTAAAAACTATGGGATAGATTTATGGACTTTTTATTTTTTTAAATGTTTTTGCTAGTAATGGTGGTGATCAGCAATTTTTAGCAGAACTGCGACATTGCAACGGACAAATCGGACACCAAGTGACACTTTTTGGGCGCCAGTGACACTAATACAGTGATCATTGCTAAATAATATGCACTGTTACTGTATAAAGGACACTGGCAGGGAAGAGGTTAACATCAGGGGCGATCAAGGGGTTAAGTGTGCTCCTAGGGAGTGCTTTCTAACTGTACTGTGACTGGACTGACTACAGTAAGAGAGAGATCTGTGTTCCTAATTAGTAGGAACACAATATCTCTCTCTTCCTGTCTGACAGAACAGTCGTCTGCCTTGTTCACATAGGCAGACGGCCGTTCTGTCAGTCTCCTAGACAATCGGGGGAGGCCGGCGGCGATAGTGGCCGCTGGTCCCGTGGATTGGCTCCCGCTTTGTTTAGACACAATGGGAGCGTGGCTCGGGTGGTGCGCGCGCGCCCCCTAGAGCCTTAACCACTTCCACACAGAGCAGTTACACCCCCTTCCTGCCCAGACCAATTTTCAGCTTTCAGCGCTCTCACACTTTGAATGATAATTACTCAGTCATGCAACGCTGTACCCAATCACATTTTTTATGATTTTTTTCACACAAATAGAGCTTTCTTTTGGTAGTATTTAATCACCACTGGGTTTTTATTTTTTGCGATATAAGTGAAAAAAGAGCGAAAATTTTGAAAAAGAAAACATTTTGTTTTAGTTTTTATTATAAAATTTTGCAAATAAGTATTTTTTTTTTCATAAAGTTGGGCCAAAATTTATACTACTACATATCTTTGGTAAAAAATAACCCAAATTAGTGGTTATTATTTAGTCTGTGTGAAAGTTATAGAGTCTACAAGCTATGGTGCCAATCATTGAAAATTGATCACACCTAATGTACCGACGGCCTATCTCATTTCTTGAGATCCTGAAATGTCAGGACAGTACAAATACCCACCAAATGATCCCTTTTTGGTAAGAAGACATTCCAGAGTATTTAGTAAGAGGCATGGTGAGTTTTTTGAAGTTGTAATTTTTTCCCACAATTCTTGGGAATATGAAGAAATCTTTTTTTTTTTTTTACACAAAATTGTCATAATAACAAGTTATTTCTCACACTCAGTATATGCATACTTGCAATTACACCCCAAAATACATTCTGCTACTCCTCCTGAGTATGGCAATACCACATGTGTGAGAGTTTTACACAGCCTGGCCACATACAGAGGCCCAACATCCAAGGAGCACCGTCAGGTAATTATACTGTATGTGTAATTTATGCTCCTAGAACACCTAACGACCTATCACACTTTTGAAGGCCCTGGAGAACGAGGACAATGGAATTACCCACAAAATGACCCCATTTTGGAAAGCAAACACCCCAACGTATATTTTATGAGGCATAATGAGTCTTTCGAACATGTTATTTTTTTCAGAAGTTTTTGGAAAATGTGGAAAGAAAATGAAATTTTTTTTTTTTTTTACACAAAGTTGTCAATGTATAAGATATTTCTAACACATAGCATGTACATAGCAAAAATGACACCCCAAAATACATTCTGCTATTCCTCCTGAGTATGGCGATACCACATATGTGGGACTTTGTCACAGCATAGCCACATACAGAGGCCCACCATGCAAGGAGCACCGTTAGGTGTTCTAGGGGCATAAATTACACATATAATTTCATTACAACCTATCACACTTTTGAAGGCCCTGGAACACCGGGACAATGGAAACCCCCACAAAATGACCCCATTTTGGAAAGCAAACACCCCAACACATAATCTAGGAGGCATGGGCTGCAGAAAGGTACTCTGATGGGCTGGAGACAGGTACTCAGGAACACTGATCGGCTTCAGAAAAGTATTGGGGTACTCTGATGAGCTTCAGAGAGGTACTTGGGTATTCTGATGGGTTAGAGACAGGTACATGGGTAATCTGGTGGGCTGCAGATAGGTACTTGGGCACTCTGGGCTGGAGACAGGTACTCGGGTACTCTGGGCTAGAGACAGGTACTTGGGTACTCTGGGCTGGAGACAGGTACTCGGGTACTCTGATGGGCTACAGAGAGGTACTTGGGTACTGTGATGGGCTGCAGAGAGGTATTCGGGTACTCTGATGGGCTGGAGACAGGTACTCGGATACTTTGATGGGCAGAAGACAGGTACTCAGGTACTCTATTGGGCTGCAGATAGGCACTCAGATACCCTGATGGGCTGGAGACAGGTACTCAGGTATTCTGATGGGCTGCAGATAGGTACTCTGAAGGGCTGGAGACAGGTACCCGGGTACTCTGATGGGCTGGTGACAGGTACTTGGGTATGCTGATGACATGTTCTCGGGTACTCTGATGGGCTGCAGAGAGGTACTTGGGTACTCTGGGCTGGAGACAGGTACTTGGGTTAGTCTGATGGGATACAGAGAGGTACTCGGGTACTCTGATGGGATACAGAGAGGTAATCGGGTACTCTGATGGGCTGGTGACAGGTACTCAGGTACTCTGATCACAGATACTCTGGTGCCAGGTACTCGGGTACTCTGATGATGGGTATTCGGGTACGCCGATGACAAGTACTCAGGTACTGCGCTGACAGGTACTCGGGTACTCTGATGACAGGTACTTGGGTACTCTAATGACAGGTACTCAAATTACTTGAGTACCTGTCATCAGAGTACCCGAGTACCTGTCATTAGAGTACCTGAGTACCTGTCACCAGCCCATCAGAGTACCAGAGTACCTGTCATCAGAGTACCCGAGTACCTGACATTACAGTACCCGAGTACGTGTCATCAGAGTACCCGAGTACCTGTCACCAGCCCATCAGCGTACCTTAGTACCTGTCATCAGAGTACCCGAATACCTGTCACCAGCCTATCAGAGTACCCGACTACCTGTCATCAGAGTACCCGAGTAACTTTCATCAGAGTACCCGAATACCTGTCACCAGCCCATCAGAGTACCCGAGTACCCGTCATCAGAGTACCCGAGCACCTGTCATCAGAGTACCTGAATTCCTGTCACCAGCCCATCAGAGTACCTGAATACCTGTCATCAGAGTATCTGATGGGCTGGTGACAGGTACTGGGGTACTCTGATGGGCTGGTGACAGGTACTTTGATGGGCTAGTGACAGGTACTCTTTATTGGGGGGGGGGGGCAATCAGTATGTTTTGGGGTGCACTGTAATTGGTAACTAGCTGTTACCGCAATCTCCTCCTCACACAGGATCAGTGTGTGAGGAGGAGAACACGGTGACAGCTAGTTACCGTGTTCTCTGTTGACATTCTGTGACCGGCTGTGATTGGACATTTCATTGGCTCTCTACCCTGAGCAGGGATGGACTGTGTCAGAGTGACACTCTCCATCCCCGATCGCCGCTCTGTGCGCCCCTGGGGGCGTGCGCGAGCGGCGTGCACGAAGGAAGTGCATGTGGCCGGCTGTGATTGGACACAGCCGGTCACATGGTAAAGAGCTCTGGGCTGTGTGAGACCAGCTAATCCGGGCGGACGTCATATGACGCCCGCTCAGATCGAGGGACACTTCCTGCCAGCATCATATTACTATGGCTCGGTAAGGAAGTGGTTAAAGAAAAATCACGTATATGTACGTGATTTTGGGCTTAAGGGCCACCCTGTCACAGTACATGTATCGAAGCCTGCACCATCTTGGGTGTTCTTTTCCAAATCCAGCGTGATTATGCTTATGCCTTCTCTCTATAATGATAGCACAGAAACTCGCACATGAGCATTACGAATTAACTAGGGATAGACTAATATGTTTTTTTCAGGGCCGATAGCGATACCGATATTTTGGTCACAACGTATCGTTATCGGCCGATATTTTGTACATTTAAAGTTTTGAAAAATAAAGACAATTTTGGACACAAATCTGGTACTGAACATGGTAATTTAATGTAATTTAATGCTTAATAGCTGGCTTTTTGGCACCCTGTGGTGGGTGGGTGGCTAGCTGGCTGGCACCCTGTGGTGGGTGGCTGGCTGGCTGGTTGGCACCCTGTGGTGGCTGGCTAGCACAGGGCCTGTGGGTGGCTTGCTGGTACAGTGCCTGTGGCTGGCAGGTACATGGCCTGTGGGTGGCTGGCTGCTACATTGCCTGTGGCTGGCAGGTACAGGGCCTGTGGGTAGCTGGCTGGCTGGTACAGGGCCTGTGGGTGGCTGGCTGGCTCGCTGGTACAGTGCCTGTGGCTGGCTGGTACAGGGCCTGTGGGTGGCTGGCTGGCTGGTACAGGGCCTGTGGGTGGCTGGCTGGCTGGTACAGGGCCTGTGGGTGGCTGGCTGGTTAGCTGGTACAGGGCCTGTGGCTGGCTGGCACAGGGCCTGTGGATGTGGGTGGCTGGCTGGCACCGGGCTGCTGTGGGTGGGTGTATGGCTGTGATACACTCCCGTGAGACTAGTCCTGACTCCAGATGAGGCTGTCCAAGGCGAGGGAGGCGGCCTAAGAAGGCAGAATGACATCACAAAAATATTGGCATTATTGGCCAGTTCCAGGGCCGATATCGACATATCGGGGAAAGTGCATATCAGTCACCGATATATCTGCCTTGCCGATAATCGGTCTATCCCTAGAATTAACCCTATCTTAGTATAAGCAATTCCAGCTGTATTATTTACATTTGTTTTTGTTTGTAAGAATGCTTGCTGCAAGGATATCTGTAGCGGGTGTTAACATAACTTGCTTCTCAGAGTAAGATCAGGGCTTAAGTAGCAAACCCCCCCCCCCCCCCCCCTGGCTAGTCACATGGGATAAGGGACAAATCGCACATGCGCCGGTGACGTAACTAAAGTAGAAAATGGGTAGTATCAAAAGGAGGAAAAACAGGGCTTTACCGGTGTTGACTACCCCCATTCAGTAAAATAAAATGCATCAATCTTAACCACTTCTAGACCGGAAGGATTTGCCCCCTTAACCACTTTACCTTACGTCCGGGCCACTTTTTGAGATTCGGCACTGTGCGAATTTAACTGACAATTGCGCGGTCGTGCAACGCCGTACCCAAACGAAATTTACGTCCTTTTTTTCCCACAAACAGAGCTTTCTTTTGATGGTATTTGATCACCTGTGCGATTTTTACTTTTTGCGCTATAAACAAAAAAAGAGCGTAAATTTTGAAAAAATAACAATATTTTTCGCATTTTTTTATATGAAATTCCCCCCCCAAAAAAATGTAAAAATCTAAATTTTTTTACATTTTTGGCCAATTTGTTTTCTGCTACCTATGTTTGGTAAAAAAAATCACAATAAGCGTATTTTGATTGGTTTGCACACAAGTTATTGCGTTTACTAACTAAGGGAAAGATTTCTGTCATTTTTGGTGTTTTTTTTTAACGAGTAATGGCGGCGATCTGCGATTTTTTATGCGGGACTGCGACATTGCGGCGGACAGATCGGACCCTTGACTGACATTTTTGACACTTTTGGGGTTACCAGTGACATTACTACAGTAATCAGTGGTATAAATATGCACTGTTACTGTAAAAATGACACTGGCAGAGAAGGGGTTAATTTTATTGGAGAGGGAGGGGTAATGTATGCCTGGTGCTTACTGACGTGTGTGGGGGGGAGGTGACTGAGTGACACAGGGACAGATCGCATGTTCAGCTAAGCTGAACCCTGCAATCTGTCACTGTCTGTCACTTAGGAGATCCGCCCACTTTGTTTACACAAGGGGGCGGATCTCCAAACTCGATTCCCCGACGACCGCTGCTCCTCCCCTGGCCCGACTCCCGCTGTGACTGAATACAGCAGGAGCGAGCCTCCGGCGGCACGCGAGCGCCGCCCACAAGGGGAGGAGTAGGTCTACATCGCTGGACGGGAACGAGCCACTGTGCCGCGGTAGAAGCAAAGTGAGCGGGGGTAAAGTGGTTAATGACCAGGCCATTTTTTGCGATTCGGCACTGCGTTACTTTAACCTCTTCCGGACCGACCGCCGCAGATATACTGCAACAGGCAGCCCATCCTGCACGAACCGACGTAGTTGTACATCGGTCGCGCACCTGCAGCAATAACAACAAAAATGACATAAATCTTTCCCGTAGTTAGTAGACGCAAAAACTTTTGCACAAACGAATCAAAACGCGCTTATTGCAATTTTTTTTTTTTTTACCAAAAGTATGTAGAAGAATACAAATTGGCCTAAAATGTTAAAAAAAATTAGATTTTTACATTTTTTTGGAATGTTATATAGCAGAAAGTGAATTTTTTTTTTTTTCAGGAATTGTCGCAATGTTTTTGTTTATAGCGCAAAAAATTTAAATCACACAGGTGATCAAATAACACCAAAAGAAAGCTCTATTTGTGGGAAATAATGACATCAATTTTATTTAGGTACAGCGTCCCACGACCGCGTAATTATCCGTTAAAGTAACGCAGTGCCGAATCATAAAAAATGGCCTGGTCATTAAGGGGGCAAATCCTTCCGGTCCAGAACTAGTTAACGGACAATTGCACAGTCGTGCGAAGCTGTACCCAAATAAAATTGACGTCCTTTTTTCCCCACAAACAGAGCTTTCTTTTGGTGGTATTTGATCACCTGCGCAATTTTTATATTTTGCACTATAAACAAAAAAAGAACGACAATTCTGGGAAAAAAAAAAACAATATTTTTCCCTTTCTGCTATATAACATTCCCAAAAAATTTCATCCTTTTAGGCCAATTTATATTCTGCTACATATTTTTGGTAAAACAAATCGCAATAAGCGTATTTTGATTGGTTTGCGCAAAAGTTATCACATCTAGAAACTAGGGTAAAGATTTATGTCATTTTTATTTCCTTATTTATTTTTACCAGTAATGGAGTCGATCAGTGATTTTTAGCGGAACTGCGGACAGATCGGACCCCTAACTGACATTTTTGACACTTTTGGGGGGGACCAGTGACGTTACTACAGTAATCAGTGCTAAAAATATGCACTGTTAATACTATAATGACACTGGCAGTGAAGGGGTTTACCTAGTGGGTGATCAAAGGGTTAAATGTAAGCCTAAGGGAGTGTTTACTAACTGTATGGGGGAGGGGCTTGTGAAATGATCATAGAGACATGTGATCTTATATAGAAGGATCACAGGAGCTCTGTGATCATTTCAGAGAGAAGAATGGTCGGCTGTGTTTACAATAACTGACCGTTCTTCTCTCTCAGCAGGGAGCGATCCTGGGTACCCGGCAGCAATTGCGGTCGCTGGCCTCGTGCATCGGAATCCCCGCTGCCTAGCACCCCCTAAGCACCAAGCGTGCGACCGACGTAGGGCTACAGCGGTTCGCGCAGGAGGGCCAGCCTGCCACAGTAAATGTGCGGCGGGGGCGGTCCAGAAGCTGTTAAAAATTCTTACTTTATTAATATATATAAATTCTTACTTTACGTACTTTATTAATATATATATATATAAATTCTTACTTTATTCATATCAAGTAAAATGAATATCAATAGTTACAAATAGAGTCAATACAAAATTATTGCACACATTAATTGAGAAATCCAATCCATAAAAAGTCACCCCCCTCAATCTAAAGAAGCTTGACCTCTCCCCCAGATCTGCTGTAAATACAGTATGACCAATATGCAAGCAGGAGGGTACAGAGCTCCTTTCAACGCGTTTCGCCTGTCCGGCTTCCTTAGGGATATTAGGTGAAGAGAAGTAGGTGATTGTGAAAAAAAACGAGAAAGAAAACCATACTAATACAAAAATGCAATGCAAATGCAATTATACAGTATACTGTGTGTTAACATCCCAACACTAAATCTAATAATCACCGACAGTGTATACATCTAAGCACAAAATGAAATGTTCACTTACAAAGATAGATTGTAGTCTCAAAGGGTATTCACTTCAGCCTAGCACATGGTCTGCCAATGTTTCAAAAAGAAAGAATCATGTAAAGAGAGAAAATGGGCTACAGCTACTAACAGGCTCAAGTGAAATTGATAGTGAGCAGTAAGTTATAGCACACTAACGAGGAAAAGTGTGGATTGTGGGTTTACTATCACTCTAAATACAGAGAGGTTCCTTATCCCTTATTTGGAATTGCAAACACCCCCAACACCCAGGGCCAGATTAACGTAGGGGCATATGGAGCTGCAGCTCCAGGCCCCCACCCTAATAGAGGCCCAGTAGGGGCAGACTGACTATTTGGCTCAGGGCCAGTAGGGGGCCACATGAGAGGCTCCTGGCACCTCTGGGGGTTTATTGGTGTGGTGGTGGGGGCAATTCCAAGCACCATTCTCCCTCTTTGACTCTCCATGAAGCACCTAAAATCTGCTTCTCCTTCTCTCCCTCCCGCGTCTTTCATCTGCTTCCTTTGTAAACCAGAGGAGATCAATACTTATAATTTCCCCCCCCCCCCGCACTGTTCACCCCAGACTGTCCATCAAATTCCCCCTACTCTCTGGGTACTGATCCTTTCCAATTACTGTCTGTGTAAGCCCTGAACCATCAAAATCCTCAGCACCAGGCCCATGATGTTCTTAATCCAGCCCTGCCAACACCCCTCGAGTTGAAAAATATTATAGATAGCATAACTCAAATGGAGGAAGCCAAATCTCAACTGATGGGCCGCTCCAGTTGACGTCATTGTGACGAAACGCGTAGGGCGGAGTCTCCAACGTCAAACGTCACTTCCGGTTGTCGGCCGTGGAACGCGGAAGCATCCCGGCGCGCACTGTGGTTTCTGATCTCGATCATCTATACGAGTGAGTTATCTACACCTTGTGTATCATCTGTATATTGCATTTATTCACCATGGGGCTTTCTTCCTTCTATGTGAGCATCTAGGCCATTTGCCACCTGGCCCACGTCTGCTCCCCACAACGAAGAGGAACCCCCTACAACCCGATATACAGGTCGTATCAGCTAAACGCCACCCAGTGGCCACTTATGGACTTTACACCCTAACGTCCTTTTATTATTATTTTTTCACAGTTTATGTGGCACGTTTATTTATTCATTTATTTTCACATATCAGCAACTTGGTTTACATGCTTATGGTAGTGGGTTGATTACACTCACGATATTTATTCATTTCCACTGTTCGGTATTTATTTTGATTTATATGTATTTACACCTTATATTTTTTTATTTTCACTTATATTATTTCGGCACAATTTCACTAGTAGTTGGGTCATCACACCCCACATTCCCTTTCACGCCGCTTGGGGCATTTTCTAAGAATTTTATAGGTAGCGCCAACACCAATCATTATAATTTATTTAACACTCTTTACCTTCACCTAAGGTCTGATTGGGGCAGCTTACACCTTTTCACCCCCCCCACCATATATTATAGTCCGTAGCGCTGGTCACTTCTCTCTATCAAATCTCAACTGATGTCCTTGGTCAGTATAGGTCCAGGTGAACAGACAATAAATCATCACCTAATTTACTAAAATTCTCATGATCATTCCCTTGCTGATACATAGACTGCCTTGGTATTAGGAATACATTCAGTGATAGATTGCTACAACAACGATGCACCACAGAGCGAAACAGGAAATTGTTTTTGCCTGTGGCCATCAAATTAATTAATTCTTCTCTGTGAGTGCTGGATGTGAGGATTTAACCTGGTTTATGATCCAGATTTTTACGTAGTTTTTTATATTATGATTAACTATGTCTAATGATTTTTGGGAGAAAGTGGTATCATTTGCATGTTTAATTTTCTGATATTTTTCCAAACTGTACTATTTATTCGATGTAGTATTTTAATAGGATGGTATGGTTGATTACAGTCAGTGCCAGGACAAGGTCATCTAGAGCCCAGGGCGAACATGCCAAACTGTGCCCCCCCTCAGATTTATGAGCGTTATGTTTTAGAAAAAATTCCCCCAGAAAAACTAGCACTTATCTGCATACTTACCCCCTAAGCATACATTCCCCCTCCTCCCAGTACAAATTCGCCCCCCTGCTAAAATCCCCCCTCTCTTGCCCCCCCATCCCCCAAATCCCACCCCAGCTCAAATGCCCCCCCCCCCCCAAAAAAAAAACATTCCCCCCTCCTAGCACAAATCCTCTACCCTTAGAATTTCTCCTCGTAGTACACATCCCCCTACTTCAAATCCCCCCTGCCAGCACAAATTCCCCCCAAATCCTCCTACCTAGCACAAATCTTTCCCCCCCCTTCCCAACACAAATCCCCCAAAATCAGCACTACTACCACCCACCCCCCACAATTTCTCCTCCTAAAACAATAATTACCCCCTGCTGCCCCTCAAATGCCCCCTTCCAGCAAAAATCCCCCCCACCCCTCGATCTCGTTGTGGTGCCCCTTCTTCTTCACATGATACCACAGTGCCCAGGGCAGCCGCCCCTCCTGCCCACCCCCTATCCCAGCTCTGATTTCAGTACAGTACTAAGTTAGTTTTATGTGGTATTATTGGTAATTTTATTGCTATTGTCCTTGTTTTTGTGATCTTTGTGTTGTCTCACATTTTTGTAAATATTTTATTATATATTTTCATGTGGCAACACTGAAGAAATGACACTTTGCTACAATGTAAAGTAGTGAGTGTACAGCTTGTATAACAGTGTAAATTTGCTGTCCCCCTCAAAATAACTCAACACACAGCCATTAATGTCTAAACCGCTGGCAACAAAAGTGAGTACACCCCTAAGTGGAAATGCCCAAATTGGGCCCAAAGTGTCAATATTTTGTGTGGCCACCATTTTTTTCCAGCACTGCCTTAACCCTCTTGGGCATGGAGTTCACCAGAGGCTCACAGGTTGCCACTGGAGTCCTCTTCCACTCCTCCATGATGACATCATGTTGCTGGTGGATGTTAGAGACCTGGTGCTCCTCCATCTGCCATTTGAGGATGTCCCACAGATGCTCAATGGGGTTTAGGTCTGGAGACATGCTTGGCAGTCCACCACCTTTACCCTCAGCTTCTTTAGCAAGGCAGTGGTCATCCTGGAGGTGTGTTTGGGGTCGTTATCATGTTGGAATACTGTCCTGCGGCCCAGTCTCTGAAGGGAGGGGATCCTGCTCTGCTTCAGTATGTCACAGTACATGTTGGCATTCATGGTTCCCTCAATGAACTGTGGCTCCCCAGTGCCGGCAGCACTCATGCAGCCCCAGACAATGACACTCCCACCAACATGCTTGACTGTAGGCAAGACACACTTGTCTTTGTACTCCTCAACTGGTTGCCACCACACACGCTTGACACCATATGAACCAAAAAAGTTTATCCTGGTTTCATCAGACCACAGGACATGGTTCCAGTAATCCATGTCCTTAGTATGCTTGTCTTCAGCAAACTGTTTGTGGGCTTTTTTGTGCATCATCTTTAGAAAAGGCCTCCTTCTGCAAAGACAGAACCAATTTGAAGCAGTGTGCGGCGTATGGTCTGAGCACTGACAGGCTGATCCCCACCCCTTCAACCTCTGCAACAATGCTGGCAGCGCTCATATGTCTATTTCCCAAAGACAACCTCTGGATATGATGCTGAGCACGTGCACTCAACTTCTTTGGTCGACCATGGCGAGGCCTGTTCTGAGTGGAACCTGTCCTGTTAAACTGCTGTATGGTCTTGGCCACCATGCTGCAGCTCAGTTTCAGGGTCTTGGCAATCTTCTTATAGCCTAGGCCATCTTCATGTAAAGCAACAATTCTTTTTTTCAGATCCTCAGAGAGTTATTTGCCATGAGGTGCCATGTTGAACTTCCAGTGACCAGTATGAGAGAGTCCCCATTCACACCTGAGACCTTGTAATACTAACAAGTCACATGACATCAAGGAGGGAAAATGGCTAATTGGGCCCAGTTTGGACATTGTCACTTAGGGGTGTACTCACTTTTGTTGCCAATGATTTAGACATTAATGGCTGTGTGTTGAGTTATTTTGAGGGGACAGCAAATTTACACTGTTATACAAGCTGTTGAGGTGGCAAGATGGCTGCTTAGAACAAAGATGGCTTGAAGTATTAATCTCTTGTCTTTCTTCATTTCATGTCTATGCAACATGCAACTTTGCAAAAGCTTTAAAAATATATCTGATGACTTGGAATATTTTGCAACAAAAAGTCAGATGACTTAGCGAATGAGGAATACTCTGAGACGTCATTGTCTGGATATCATGACCACAAGACATATATCTTTGATGGAAAATCCCCTCATAAAATTGCAAACACCGAAATATTGACTTTTAACTCTGAGCTTGCCGAAGCTTTTACTAACCTTTGATTGGTCAAATAATATCTTGATACAACCTATATTTTCACACGTCATATTGTATATTTAATCTCAAACGCGGAATAATAAATTAACCGGTTGCCGACCGCCGCAAGTACATATACTGCGGCGGTCAGCCCCGGCCAGGCAAAGTGACGTATCGGTATGTCACTAGCCTGTTAGCTAATAGGGGGCGAGCGCGCGCTGCTAGAGGCGCGCTCCCACCCCCGCTCGTTCACGGACACCTCCGTGCGTGTGAGCGGCGGACCAGGTGTCCGTCGGGCACTCGCGATCGTCCGCTGTGAAGGGAGAAAGGCAGGCGGCTAATGTAAACAAAGCCGCCTGTCATTCTCCCCTGTGTAACAGCAGAGATCATACGATCCTGCTATGTAGGACCATTGATCTCTGCTGTTACATGTAAAGCCACATCCCTGCACAGTTAGAAACACACCCCTAGGGACACACTTAACCCCTCCTTCTCCAATAAAGTTAACCCCTTCCCTGCCGGTGTCATTTTTACAGTAACAGTGCATATGTATAGCACTGATTACTGTAGTAATGTCACTGGTAACCCCAAAAGTGTCAAAAATGTCAGTCAAAGGGTAGGATCTGTCCGCCGCAATGTCGCAGTGCCGCAAAAAAATCAATCGCAGATCGCTGCCATTACTCGTTAAAAAAAAAAAATGACAAAAATCTTTCCCTTAGTTAGTAAACGCAATAACTTTTGCGCAAACCAATCAAAATACGCTTATTGTGATTTTTTTTACCAAACATATGTAGCAGAAAACAAATTGGCCAAGAATGTTAAAAAATTTAGATTTTTACATTTTTGTTTTGGGAATTTCATATAGAAAAATATTGTTATTTTTGTAAAATTGTCGCTCTTTTTTTGTTTATAGCGCATGATCAAAAAAATCGCACAGGTGATCAAATACCACCAAAAGAAAGCTCTGTTTGTGGTAAAAAAAACGATGTCAAATTTGTTTAGGTACAGCGTCGCACGACTGTGCAATTGTCCGTTAAAGTCACGCAGTGCCGAATCGCAAAATACCCACTGGTCAGGAAGGGGGTAAAATCTTCCGGGGCTTAAGTGGTTATGATCACTTTGATTCAAATTACTGACTCTGGTTGATCTCTATGTAGCTACATATCTGATTTGGTATCACTGACTAATAGGTGTCAGGTATCTGTACCTGAGAGGAAATTATTCCACAACTCTGTACACTCACCACTTAACATTGTAGCAAAGTGTCATTTCTTCAGTGTTGTCACATGAAAAGATAGAATAAAATATTTAAAAAAATGTGAGGGGTGTACTCACTTTTGTGAGATACTGTATTATGAAATTATGATCATCAATGAATACATCCTTTAAGAAAGCAAAGCTTTGAAGGTTTATAAAAATATACATTAACATTTCATTATAAGTAATAGAAATAAATATTAACAATTAAAAAAAATAAAAAATATGTACATTTTATTTGGTCACTTGTGCCTATTGCTAGTTTGTTTAATTATTAACTATGAAACAATTTGATTAGTCTCTACAGGGCAAGGCATATGGGAGATTTATTTATGTTTCAACTAATTATAACCACCACAACAACAACAATATCAACAGCAACATTCGTTAATCATTCCTGAGAGAATTAAAACAAGCATTGGACCCCTGTTTGTTTTATAACCAGGGGTTTAAATAGAAAACTAATCGCAGCGTAGTTTGTTTACCAGTAGGTCAAGGTGACCAGAAGGAAAAGCTAATCACTAAACAACATTTAAACCAATAGTGTAAAATTCAGTTTGTTTCATTAATTTTTGAAGAAGATCAAATTATTAACATTTTCAATTCTTGTCAAGTCTTTTTTTATTTTTTCCAAATTTTTTTTTTCCAAACTTTTTTTATTATTTGCTATGGGAGCTGATCTATGGAAGGTAGGTTTGATATAAGGCATCTTTTGGTAAAATGTTTGTGTTTATGAATAATAACATTCTAAAAAATACTATATTATACTTAAAAACGATTTTGCGTCAGGTGAATATGAAAACACAGTTTTCTTTTGTTTTTACTTTTTTAAAATGCAATTAAAAAAAAAAAAAAAAAGGAAGATCATACAAAGCAAAAATTTGAAACGAAAATTAATACATATGAACCTAATACAGTATAGACAGCGTAGGGCAGAAAACTTAAAGGATGAGACAATTTTGATGAAAAATAAACAATTTTCTTCTGGTTATATATAATGCAAGGACTTAAGGAAATTTCATACAAGGAAGCCATTTTTTGGTCAATTTTACAATTTGAAAAAACTTGTTTAGTGACTATATAATATATCTAGATATAAAGATAGATAGATAGATAGATAGATAGATAGATAGATAGATAGATAGATAGATAGATAGATAGATAGATAGATAGATAGATAGATAGATAGATAGATAGATAGATAGATAGATAGATAGATAGATAGATAGATAGATAGATAGATAGATAGATAGATAGATAGATAGATAGATAGATAGATAGAATGTTTTTAACAGCAATAGTACTATCCCCTATTTTTTTTTAATTTATAATATTACATTTTATGACTACCTCAACTCCAGCACCAAAAATGTTTTGGGTAAGGTTACTTACAAGCTGACCTCAATGCACTGTTACATTGAGAATCTATGTGGCAAATGAGGTTTAATGTTGATAAATGTAAAGTTATGCACTTGGGGGCTAAGAATATGCAAGCATTATACATACCAGGGGGAGTAGAACTGGGGGAATCCATAGCGGAGAAGGATCTGGGTGTTGTGGTAGATCCTAAGTTTAATAATAGCATGCAATGCCAATCTGCTGTTTCCAAAGCAAGCAAAGTCCTTTCTTGTATTAACAGAGGCATGGACTCCAGAGAGCGAGATATCATTTTGCCCCCTGTACAAATCATTAGTAAGACCTCATCTGGAATATGCAGTTCAGTTTTGGGCACCAGTTCTCGAAAAGGATATCGGGGAACTGGAGAAAGTGCAGGGAAGGGCAACCAAACTGATAAGAGACATGGAGGAGCTCAGCTATGAGAGAAGATTAGAGGAACTGAATTTATTCTCTCTTGAGAAGAGGAGATTAAGGGGGGATATGATCACCATGTATAAATACATAAGGGGTCCATATAGTGAACTTGGTGTTGAGTTTTTCACTTTAAGGTCAACACAGAGGACAAGGGGGCACTCTTTACGTCTAGAGGAAAACAGATTTCGTCTCCAAATAAGGAAAGGTTTCTTCACTGTAAGAGCTGTGAAAATGTGGAATAGATTCCCTCCAGATGTGGTTCTGGCCAGCTCACTAGATTGCTTTAAAAAAGTCCTGGATTCTTTCCTGGGTGTACTTAATATAAGTGGGTACTAATATTTATAGGTAAAGTTGATCCAGGGAATATCCGATTGCCTCTCGGGGGATGAGAAAGGAATTTTTTTGGATCATACTTTGCTGGGAGGGGGGGGGGGGGGTTTCACCTTCCTCTGGATCAACTGCGAGTAAAGGATTGTGTATATGGGATTGTATGGTTGGGTTTTCATTACTGTGTTTTTTTTTTTTTTGTTTTTTATTGGTTGAGCCAGATGGACTTGTGTCTTTTTTCAACCTGACTAACTATGTAACTATGTAAGGTTATGTTTTGTCAATTTTAATTTCGAGAAAAGCTGGTATGGAAACTATAGTATATTTTGTGTGTATATACCATTTTTTTTAACAGAAGTAGAATTACCCACTGTTTTTAACTAGCTAAACCAAACTTTTTTAGGTAAGGGTAAGGTTACGTTACGAAGGATAAGGTGCAAATTATAAAACAATCAATATCAGTCCCATCAGTCCAGTCAGTCCTTCTAAGCACACTTTGAGAACAGAAACACACAGTTGGATCTACATGAAAGTATCACTTGGATTTGTATAACAAATAAAATTTTTATACAGAGTGGATAGCTATTTTGAGGCAAGATTTGCCTGAATGAAACTTTAAAAGGAATCATCTGACAATTGAGTTTAGGAAGCCAAGGAGTATTCTAAATTCAAAAGAGAAATCCTAGCAAGGTTTGGGCTTACCATGGCCATCCAAGAACATGGAAGTATGATACTGGAATGCCTGTGAGGTCCCAAATGTATGATTTGTTCCACTTTACAAATAGAGGTTCCTGCTCAGATTGTGGAGAGAGTGCTTCGCAACCATTACATAAGAGCCATGCATGTACAGCACCCTGGGCACCAGTCATAATCCGCCTGCATTACATTAGGAAGCATAGCAACCCGATGACGGCATAATGAAGTCTAAAGTAAGGTATGCAATAGAAAAGGAAAGGTTTTATTTTAAAAAAATTGGTTAATATATGTTCATGAGAGATAAAAGTATAATATATGATTAGCTTTAAAGTATATAAGCGTGAGAGTCAGCCAAGAAATTGGCCTTTTTAGGAAATGAACAGCACTCTCTGGTTGTCCTGGATTTATTTATTTATTTTACATGGAATATGCTCACCACCAAGTGCATATACAGTGCCACACACTGTGAGACAGCTGACTGGAGGAAAGGAACACACCCCCTTAGACCAGTACCCATATATACAGAGTGTATACTATTTCTGGGAGAGCTATTGCTTGAGCAATTAGACAACATGTACCATTCACTAGTGTTCCTCGAGAGATAAGAAGGCACCGGCTGCATCTGCTTGTACCCAGCTACTGAGTGCCGCTCATTGGCCCTTATTTTAATTTGTAAAGAAAAAAGTTGTGATAATGCTGCCCAATATTGAACACTCAATCATTCAATCAATTGAAAAAATTGAAAAATAGTGACTTCCATAAATATTGGGTAACAATAAACTCCTGTGCTATTAGACCCCATTCAGACTAGCGCAACTTGTCAGGTGACTTTTCAGCCTGACAAGTCGCGCTCGGTCGCTCGCCATTGATTAGCACAGGACCCGTTCTAATAGGAGCGACACAAGTCGCTCCGACTTAGAAAAAGGGTCCTGTACTACTTTGGACTGTACTACTTACCTGGAGGCGACTTGCATAGACTTCCATTATGTGAAGTCCCTGCAAGTCACGCCGAAGTCGCGGTGCACGCTGTACACCGTGACTTCACAGGTCGCCCCTCAAAGTTGGATCGCGCCAGTCTGAATGGGCTGTAAAATTGCTATAGACATTGATATATTGAAAAATACATAAACACATCTTAGGTTAATAAATAATGTCCCAACAGTCCACACATAAAGTGCTCTAGTGCATCTCCATATTACAATATTTGCTCCAACATAAAACAAGAGCACCCCGTCACCAGGTGAAATACTCGCTCACCTCAGGACAAGACTCTCAAAAGGCCCAACACAGCCTAATTGTAATCAATCCTGTACACCAGATAGTGGGTCTTCTGCTCACTTCCCCCTCTGATGATAGAACTTTCCCAGCTGGGATGACTCCACAGAACTCTCAGAATAAAGGAAACAATCTCCAATAGTGCAGTATCCTGGATAAAATGCATAAGAGAATACCAGCCAAATGCACTCACATTTATTCAGTTAAAAACAAGCAATATGATATAACAGGGTAACAGGGTCTCACAGCATCCAGATCAAGTAATTATAAATGCCCCCTGGCTCCCCTTTACACCTTACATGATACCTTCTGAAGAAGCCACGTGGGAGAGTGGTGTAGCGCGGTGATACGCGCCGTTTGGCCCCTTTTTACGCGTTACACCACTCTGCCACGTGGCTTCTTCAGAAGGTGTAATGTAAGGTGTAAAGGGGAGCCAGGCAGCATGTATCATTACTTGATTGAGGAGGTTTTATCGCTGTGCATAGTGTAACTCTGGCAACTAATGCCGGAGCCCTAATGAAGGGAGGTGCTTTGGCCCCCAAAACACATTTGTTAATGGTTAAAGCGTTGATACTTTTTGGGAAATAAAATAATATAATTAAGTAATTTTCTTTATTTCATATGATCTAGGTCAATGAAGATTACTTGAGATCAGTAGTTTCTTCCAATACAACTTTTACCCCTGTGACGGAATTCATCATTTTTGGATTCCCCAGCCTCCAGAATTACCACATTTTACTTTCTTGTGTATTACTTTGTATCTACCTCTTCACCCTCTCTGGCAATGGCTTTATTTTCTTCTTGGTCATCTTTGACCGTCATCTCCATACCCCAATGTATTTCTTCGTCAGCAACTTGTCCTTTATAGACATGACTTACACTTCGGTAACCATCCCGAAGATGTTGGCCAAGTTCCTGATGAACCTGGATACTATTTCCTACACTGCCTGCTTTGCACAGATGTATATTTTTCTGTCTTTGGCAGCAACAGAGTGTTTTCTCCTGGCCATAATGGCCTACGATCGCTACATAGCCATATGCTCTCCCTTACACTACCAAGCCATCATGACAAGACAGCTTTTCATAATACTGTCAATGGTGGCCTGGTCTGGAGGCTTTGCGGCTCCACTCGCAGTCACCCTTCTTGCCTTAAAATTACCTTACTGTGGTTCCAATATAATCTACCATTACTACTGTGACACTCCTCCGTTGCTCCAATTGGCTTGTGCCAACACATCCTTTAATATAGCCATTGGGTCTTTCAGTGGTGCTGTTGTCATTTTGGTAAGCTTTGCTGTAATTGTTATATCTTATACAAAGATTATTTTAGCGATCCTGAGAATCAGTTCCAAAGGTGGGCGTAAGAAAACCTTTTCTACCTGCGCCTCTCACTTTACAGTTGTCAGTATATTTTTCTTGCCCATTATGTTCATGTACATTCGTCCAAAAGCTTCCTACTCATCCGATGTGGACTCTTTGGTGTCCATGTTATATACAGTATTAACTCCCCTGATGAATCCCATAATATACAGCATGAGAAACAAAGACATTAAAATTTCTTTCCAGAAGAAAATAGGCTTCATCTGTAACAGAAGTAGCTTGGTCACAGAATAGAACACATGTTATTAATGAATAAAGCAATTTATTAACTTGGATGCATATCCTTGAAAAGATGAATTAATGGGACAATCTGTAACAATGGGTCAATTTGTTGTTAATTTTTTATACAGTTTTAGACTAAAGTTTTATATATGTTTTTTACTATATATATGCATTATTATATACAAACAATATGTATAAACTTTGTTTTATAAACACTTATTATATTGGATTATCTAGAGACAGCATGGCAGAAGCTGCTTGCCATTTGGCTTGTTCTGTATAATTGAAACCTTAAACAGAGCTGTCCAAAAATGAAGTTGCTGCAAATGTTTTTCAAAGTGCTATGATAATCTTTTATCACTCTCAGCTACCAAAAAAAAACTCAATCAGGTAAAAATGTTTAATAGGGTTTGCTGAAATCCTTGAAGTATGTGATTGGCCGGATAAGATTTTCTACTGAAGTTGAATTTCACACCTTTTTGATCACTATAGAATCCTGTATGTCCCATGTTAAAATGTGTAACTAATTATTTTGTAATGGCAATGCCTTAAATTACCTTTTTATCTCTGCTAGTGAAAATAAGGCTTTCTGCTCTTACAATGCAGAGCTCTGTGCTTGTATAGCTGAATAACTGTCACACCCTTCAGCACAAGTGTCCTTATACATACAGTATACAGACTTGTTTAGAGAAAAAAAAGGGGCAAATCAAACTAGGTCTGTTAGTAAGTGTTGATTACCGAGTGTATTATTACTCTGGTCCTTGCTGGATCTTATTTAGTCACCTTGCACAGTTGCTGTAACACGGAAGTGGTGGCAAGGCTATAAAATTGGAGGTTACTAGTACAGTATCTAGCTCAGTGGTTTCCAAACCACGGCTTTGGGGCTGGGTGTGGCCCCTTGGGCACTATTCCTCCCATTAATGAGAGGCACTATTCCTCCCACTGGCAGGAACAGTGAAACATACTTCCTGACACCAAAAATGGGACAGTGCATCTTCCACTGACACCAACATTTGAGCAGTATTGCTCCCACTGATATCAATGATGGCACTATTCCTTCTATTGACACCAATGAGGTGGCACTATTCCTTACCCTAGTACCAACAATGGGGCACTAAAACCTACTAAAACCAATGACAGAGCATTATTTTCTTCCATTGATGGCGAAATATGGAGACCCCCTGGTCTAGCTCACTGCATATCCATTTTTGTTATTTCAGTTGGGCTTTAAAATTTACCTATGGTCAAAATCACAAATCTCATACTGTATGTTATATAGTTTGTGCACTTCATAAAACCCCAAGTACTTTTGTCAAAAAGTTAGTTGGGGCTTTTTCTGCACAGGTGGGCTAGCCCTTGTTAACCTAGGCAATCACTGATGAGCTGGTGGTCTGGGGTGGGCTGGGCCGAGTTTTAAAGTATAACTAAAGGCAAAACTTTTTTAACTTTTGGATAGAGCTGAGAGGGATTACGAGTTTAAGCTTTCATTGAAAGTGAAAGTAAAAGAAATTCACAAATTTTAGGTTGTCCCCACAAAAGTAATAGAGGGGAAATCCTCCAATGGGGACATTAGTTCCGGTGATCTAGGGGGTCCCCAAGAGATTCCCTTAATTTGCAGGAATTTAATCTACCTTCCTGTTTGTCTATGGGACAGGAAGGGAAATCTCCAAAATGGGACATAGATGGCGAAAAAATAACCTATCCTTACTCTATCCAAAATGAAAAAAAAGTTTTGCCTATAGTTTTACTTTAACAAACTTACTGAGCAGGCTTCTGGAAGGGCCTTTTGTCAACAAGCTATTGAATTTGGAGTTCTGGGTTGAAGCCCAGGTCTGAGTGCTTTGGCTCTCAAAGGCCACTATGCTCTTCTGACTCTAGTAGGCCTAACCCACACTGATCTTGCTTCTGAAAGGCAATCACTGGGGACACTGGAGCCACAGTCGAACCTTCACTGATCTGGGACCTCACTCATATTGATTCAATTAGTGAAGACATACCAATGATACCAGGCATTATCTGATACAGATAAAACACAAGAACTCTGAGCTTTATCCCAGGGACTGTCAACTTTGAGACGATGTGCTCTTGATTGTATATTCCACCAACATCTGATCGATTTTTTTTTTTCAAGAAACCTTTTAAAGACACCCAGGGACTGGACCACCATTACTGCAAGAGATTCAGTACAGTAAATACCATACCTGAATACAAGGCTATTCTAAATTGGGATACATAAAAATTTGGTAACTATCCCAATGTATAACTAGCCTTAACAGTAAGGTGCATATGGGCTTGCAATGCACATTGCTTCTTTGTTAGACAGGGTCAATTTCTTTTTTTGTTTTTTTTGCAGGCTAGCTGGGGAGTGTGCTGGTAAATATTTCTTGGTTTGTGATGTTCATTGCATTTCCATTATACAGCTTACCGCATAGGCTAGTAATACAGTGCATTCACAGCGCTTCACTTTTTCCACATTTTGTTATGTTACCGCCTTATTCCAGAATGTGATAAAATGTATTATTTTCTTCAAAATTCTACAAACAATACCCCATAATGACAATGTGAAAGATATTTGTTTAAAATCTTTGCAAATTTATTAACTACCTCCCACCCGGCCATAGTACATATACGGCCGGGCGGGAGTCTCGTCCTTCTGAATGGACGTTCCGGAACGTCCTTCAGAAGGAGAGAGATCGCGCCGCCGCGGGCACGCGCAGCGGCGCGATCTCGATGTGCCTGTGTCCCTCGGACACAGAGCGACATCATTCGGCAGGAGGGCCCTGTGATTGGCCCTCCTGATCACATGACGGCTGTGTCCAATCACAGCCGTCATGTAATGTAAATAGAGCCGTTGTAACGGCTTCGATCTCTTCTCCTCACTGACAGATCCTGTCAGTGAGGAGAAGATCAGAGGATCGGTGCTGCTGCGGGGGTGATCAGTGAGTATTTCTAATTACTCACTGATCACAGGGGGGGTCTGTGCTGGTAATCAGAACATTGATTACCAGTGCAGTCCTGGGGGGGAGGGGTGCCACTAAGCTACCGGGGATGCCCACCCATGACCACCAGGGGTGCCCACTATGGCCACCAGGGATGGCAAGCAGGGCTCAGAGAGCCCCCCAGTGCCCTACCTATCAGTGTTGCCCACCAATGGCATCTATCAGTGCTGCCCACCTGTGCCATTATTGCCATCTATCAGTGCCGCCCACCAGTGCCCATTATTGCCCACCAGTGCTGCCTATCAGTGCCCATCAGTGCCCCCCATCAGTGCCGATCAGTGCCACCCATCAGTGCCGATCAGTGCCGATCATTGCTGCCCAACATTGCCACTATCAGTGCCCATCAGTGCCGCCAATCAGTGCCCATCAGTGCTGCCTATCGGTGCCCATCAGCGCTGCCTATCAGTGCCCACCAATGCTGCATATCAGTGCTATCTATCAGTGCCACATATCAGTGCCCATCAGTGCTGCATATCAGTGCTACCTATCAGTGCCCATCAGTGCTGCATATCAGTGCCACCCCATCAGTGCCACCCCATCAGTGCCACCCCATCAGTGTCTCCTCATCAGTGCCTGTCAGTGCGGCATCATCAGTGCTCATCAGTGCAGGAAAAAACATATCTATTTACAAAATTTTATAACCTAAACAAAAAACTTTTTTTTTTTTTTCAAACTTTTCAGTCTTTTTTAATTTGTGCACCAAAAAAGAAAAAACCTGACGGTGATCAAATACCACCAAAAGAAAGCTCTATTTGTGGGGAAAAAATGACACAAATTTGGTTTAGGTACAGCGTTGCATGACCGCGCAATTGTCATTCAAATTGCAACAGCGCTAAAAGCTGAAAATTGGTCTGGGAAGGAAGGGGGTTTAAGTGCCCTGTATTGAGGTGGTTAAAAATAAAAAATGAAAAAAAAAATCACATGTACATACTGTAAGTATTCACAGCCTTTGCCCAATACTTTGTTGAAGCACCTTTGGCACCAATTACAGTCTTTTTTGAGTATGATGCTACAAGCTTGGCACACCTATTTTGGGCATATTCTCCCATTCTTCTTTGCAGGACCTCTCAAGCTCTATTAGGTTGGATGGGGAGCATCTGTGCCCATTTTCCGATCTCTCCAGATATGTTCAAGTCTGGGCTCTGGCTGGGCCACTTAAGGGACATTCATAGAGTTGTCCCATAGCCACTCCTTTTTTTTTTTTTTTTTATTCAATAATGTTTATTGATTTTATAAATAAACATGAACGTCCACTAAGTTGCGGACGCAGACGCTAACTGCAGTATAAACATTCAGGGTAACGTTACGTTCAACAGGTATAACAAAATAATAGGTGAAGAGTAATTAGGCAAATCTTGTCTTCAAGTTAAAAGGCACTTAGTAGAATACAACCAAATCAGCACGGTCATGGCTACTTAAACAAGAGGTAATAAGGCAGCACAGGATGTATTATAAATGAAGCATTAGCAAAACTATGACCCTGGGTACACTGGGTCCTAGGGTGGATACCAGGAGATCCATGGTACCCAAATGTGTTCTAAGGCACGGAAAGAACTTAGGCGTGGAATCAAAGATTTTTCATGCAGATAGTGTTGTTGGGTAAAATTTGTAACTTCTGATGGGTTAGGAGCCAAATCTTGTTTCCAATACCTGGTGAGAATAAAGAGTAAAATATTGGCTACTATACCATGAAATTGAGGTGGAACGTGGTCTATGCCAATGTTAAGTAAGGCTAGAGAGGAGTTTTTGGGGGTAATAATGCTGTAATGTCCGAAATCAGTTAAAACGTTTTACGCCCCAAAGTGCAAATGCTATTATATGTCCAAAGAATATGTACAAGGGTAGCCAGGGTACAACAACCATGCCAGCATAGTAGGGAACTTATTTTGTATATGGACGCTAACTTGTAGGGGTAAGATACCAACGGTGTGAAATCTTAGGTGCCAGCCCCCAGCGGTTAAGACAATGTGTGGTAGAGTATGTGTATCTAATAGCTCTCGTCCACTGAGTATTAGTAGGCTCACAGTCTCTAATTGTATCAAACTTGGAAAAACATCTGAGTTATTGTAGGCTCGACGTGTTTCTTGGACCTCCGTCCATTCATCAGGAGCTTAAATATAGGTTGTATATCTGAAATTGATAATCTAAGTTATAATGAGGTATAATTTAGGAATAGTTTAATTGCAGTATAATAGAAAAAGAAAACATAGGTAGAAAAGACACTACCTTGAGTATTATCATATGTTTAAAAAAAAACACAATCCAATCCTGGAAAGGGAGGGTGGGGATGATCCGGAGAATGCCTGGCCTGGGGCTGAGGCATGAACAACACCCAGCATAAGAGAGGGGGAGGCAGCAGGAAGAAGGAAACCATATGTGAAGTGAGAAACAAGAGTTCAAAGGCAGCACTTCGAGGAATGGCATTGGAGGCACGCTGGGACCAAAAAGATCTAAAAGTATATATATATATATATATATATATACAGTGGGTACGGAAAGTATTCAGACCCCCTTAAATTTTTCACTCTTTGTTATATTGCAGCCATTTGCTAAAATCATTTAAGTTCATTCTTCTTCCTCATGAATGTACACATAGCACCCCATACTGACAGAAAAACACAGAATTGTTGACATTGTTGCAGATTTATTAAAAAAGAAAAACTGAAATATCACATGGTCCTAAGTATTCAGACCCTTTGTTGTGACACTCATATATTTAACTCAGGTGCTTTCCATTTCTTCTGATTATCCTTGAGATGGTTCTACACCTTCATTTGAGTCCAGCTGTGTTTGATTATACTGATTGGACTTGATTAGGAAAGCCACACACCTGTCTATATAAGACCTTCCAGATCACAATGCATGTCAGAGCAAATGAGAATCATGAGGTCAAAGGAACTGCCTGAAGAGCTCAGAGACAGAATTGTGGCAAGGCACAGATCTGGCCAAGGTTACAAAAAGATTTCTGCTGCACTTAAGGTTCCTACGAGCACAGTGGCCTCCATAATCCTCAAATGGAAGACGTTTGGGACGACCAGAACCCTTCCTAGAGCTGGCCGTCCGGCCAAACTGAGCTATCGGGGGAGAAGAGCCTTGGTGAGAGAGGTAAAGAAGAACCCAAAGATCACTGTGGCTGAGCTCCAGAGATGCAGTCAGGAGATGGGAGAAAGTTGTAGAAAGTCAACCATCACTGCAGCCCTCCACCAGTCGGGGCTTTATGGCAGAGTGGCCCGACGGAAGCCTCTCCTCAGTGTAAGACACATGAAAGCCCGCATGGAGTTTGCTAAAAAACACCTGAAGGACTTCAAGATGGTGAGAAATAAGATTCTCTGGTCTGATGAGACCAAAATAGAACTTTTTGGCCTTAATTCTAAGCGGTATGTGTGGAGAAAACCAGGCACTGCTCATCACCTGTCCAATACAGTCCCAACAGTGAAGCATGGTGGTGGCAGCATCATGCTGTGGGGGTGTTTTTCAGCTGCAGGGACTGGACGACTGGTTGCAATCGAGGGAAAGATGAATGCGGCCAAGTACAGGAATATCCTGGACAAAAACCTTCTCCAGAGTGCTCTGGACCTCAGACTGGGCCGAAGGTTTACCTTCCAACAAGACAATGACCCTAAGCACACAGCTAAAATAACGAAGGAGTGGCTTCACAACTCCGTGACTGTTCTTGAATGGCCCAGCCAGAGCCCTGACTTAAACCCAATTGAGCATCTCTGGAGAGACCTAAAAATGGCTGTCCACCAATGTTTACCATCCAACCTGACAGAACTGGAGAGGATCTGCAAGGAGGAATGGCAGAGGATCCCCAAATCCAGGTGTGAAAGACTTGTTGCATCTTTCCCAAAAAGACTCCTGGCTGTATTAGATCAAAAGGGGGCTTCTACTAAATACTGAGCAAAGGGTCTGAATACTTAGGACCATGTGATATTTCAGTTTTTCTTTTTTAATAAATCTGCAACAATGTCAACAATTCTGTGTTTTTCTGTCAGTATGGGGTGCTATGTGTACATTCATGAGGAAGAAGAATGAACTTAAATGATTTTAGCAAATGGCTGCAATATAACAAAGAGTGAAAAATTTAAGGGGGTCTGAATACTTTCCGTACCCACTGTATATATATATATATATATATATATGTATTAGGTCATTAAAAAAGGGGAAAATCAATCTCAAAATTCATATAGGTAGACAAGTAAGATAATACAGTCAAGTTAGCCCAGGAAAGGTGCTGGGAATACAGCCAACGAAATACCATCCTAGTAAAAAGTGCCAAGAAATAGTACATAGAGCTAGTGCATCCATATAAAACTGAAGGAAGAAGAGTAGGGGGAAGGACTTGCATCCATATAACACTAAAATTAGGAAAATATAAAAAAAAGGATATGCATGGAAGTGAAAAGGGGGAGAAGAGAAAGGAACCACCTGACAGGGTGCCAGTTGGAATACTAAGAGAAAGATATAAGAAGATCGTGGTAAAAGTGATTCACAAATGCCCCCCAGCATCACATGCTTATATCAACCAAAACTGTAGTGCTCAAAACAGTGCATAAGTGACTAGAGATAAAAGCTAAATGGGAAGATATTACCAGGATTGCCAATTCAATTAAGTGAAGGAGTTTTTCAAGGAAGAATAGCTCCAAGATCCAAGCTGCATGCCCCGATGTGCAAAGGTGAGTCCACGCCAACACCATGCAAGCGTCAGGTATATATGGACGGAAAATGTACCTCCCACATCCGGTCAATCAGACTGGATATGGGTCAGAAAACTACCGCCCTTGGCGTAGATGAAAAACAAAGGGTTTCCACGGTGATATGACGCTGCAGGGCGCCACACACCTGGGATACCCAGCATGGCGCCGATGGAGGGCATGACGCCCCGCCCTCAGCCCAGGTGCTCGAGCAGAGACAGGCAAGAGGAAGAAGCGGCCGGCCATCCATTGCAGCCCCGGAACAAGGGACCCGCAACAACCCAAAGACTCCCACTCCAGATTGGATAATGGAAGGGCTTGATTATACACAAATTATTATAAAGATATGAATTTAATAATTAATAAATTGTAGAGTTGTAAGCAGATTATAAAAACAAGGTGTGGCAGATCATAGAAAACACAGGTGACTTCCACCCAATTAAATCAGAACAAAAGGAATATGGTCTGCCACCTTTCATGTCCAGTTGCCTCCATCCCTAAATACATGAAAAAACAAGGAAAATAAATTGGGACTTTGAATAAGGTCAACTGGACAAATAAATGTATTAAAAAAGTCACATATACAATGGATAAGGACACATACAGAGAAATGACATACAGTAGATTATAAAATTCATATTAAATAAGAATAAATACAATTTTACAAGGATCAAACATAGATCTCTATGGGGTATAACAAATTCAATATGACATCATGCTCCCTGTAGGCTCGAGGTCTAATTGTATCAAACTTGGAAAAACATCTGAGTTATTGTAGGCTCGACGCGTTTCTTGGACCTCCGTCCATTCATCAGGAGCTTAAATATAGGTTGTATATCTGAAATTGATCATCTAAGTTATAACGAGGTATAATTTAGGAATAGTTTAATTGTAGTATAATAGAAAAAGAAAAAATAGGTAGAAAAGACACTACCTTGAGTAATATCATATGTTTAAAAAAACACAATCCAATCCTGGAAAGGGAGGGTGGGGCCGATGCGGAGAACGCTTGGCTCGGGGCTGAGGCATGAACAACACCCAGCATAAAAGGGGGGGGGGGAGGCAGCAGGAAGAGGGAAACCATATGTGAAGTGAGAAACAAGAGTTCAAAGGCAGCACTCCGAGGAATGGCATTGGAGGCATGCTGGGACCAAAAAGATCTAAAAGTATATATATATATATATATATATATATATATATATATGTATTAGGTAATTAAAAAAGGGGAAAATCAATCTCAAAATTAATATAGGTAGACACGTAAGATAATACAGACAAGTTATCCCAGGAAAGGTGCAGGGAATACAGCCAACGAAATACCATCCTAGTAAAAAGTGCCAAGAAATAGTACGTAGAGCTAGTGCATCCATATGAAACTGAAGGAAGAAAAGTAGGGGTGTATGGGAGCAACAGGCTCTCTTTCCCTGCCAGATACATTTTTTCATTAGTGATGTTAAAGCTAGCATGTATGTTATGTAAAGTTTTTCATTTCTTTATCAATTTTGGCTAATAGTGATGGGCGAACCGTTCTGCCTGAGCATGACTACGGGGCGAACATTTGCCTGTTAGGCGGCCCGCCGAACACCCGAATTTGCTGGTTTTCGATGGGTGTTCCCCCCGATGGACACCCTGCAATTCACTGAATGCTGCACAGTGCATTCTGTGCCCTGATTGGGAAAAGCTTTCCACATGTTGCCCCCCCCCCCCCCAAAATCCATACCAGACCCTTATCCAAGCATGTAGCCCAGCAGGTCAGGAAAAGGGGGGACGAGCGAGTGCCCCCCTCATCAACCATACCAGGCCACATGCCCTCAACATGGGGGGGTGCTTTGGGGCAGGGGGGCTCTGTGCTCCCCACCCCAAAGCAACTTGTCCCCATTATGTTAGGGACAAGGGCCTCTTTCCGACAACCCTGGGCTGTGGTTGTCGGGGTCTGTGGGTGGGGGGCTCATCGGAATCCCCCCCCACATGAATGGGTATCGGTTACATCGTACCCATACCCATTCACCAAAAAATGTGTCAAAAAGTAAGAACCACAGGAAACAGTTTTTGACAAATCCTTTCTTAAAAAAGAAAAAAAAGTGTCCCTTGATGTAAATCCATCCTCAATGATGACGCCCGCTGGACCCCAAAAATAGTAAAAAAGAAAACGCTTCCGTCTCCTGGGAGGCCTCCCGCCGTCTGCTCTCTCTTCGCTTTGAAAGTTCTTATATAGGCAAGGGGCGGGGCCCCCTCGTTTACATCACTGGGTGGCACCGCCCCTTCTGATGTCACATGACGTCATGTAAATCTTACTTTTTTTTTCTTACTTTTTGACATGTACCCGATACCCATTCACATGGGGGGGCGGGATCTGGGGGCTCCTTTCTTAAAGGTGGCTTCCAGATTCCCTTAAGCCCCCCACCCACAGACCCCAACAACCACAGTCCAGGGTTGTTGGGAAGAGGCCCTTGTCCCCATCAACAGGTGCAGAGCCTCCCCCCCGCCCCACAGCACACCCCCGTGTTGACGGCATGTGGCCTGGTATGGTTCAGGAGAGGGACACTCGCTTGCCCCCCCCCCCTCCTTCCCCCCTCCTGAACATTTCCCTTGTTCGGGAGTTCTGCTGTGAACCGAAAAGAGGGGGTGTTCGGGCCATCCCTGTTGGTTAATGTTGGTTTAAAACTAGCATCTGCCAGGAAAGCACAAGTGGGCGTGATAGTAATACCATGATACATTATACCCTTCTCGACCCAAGTGTACGGCAACCTGTCTTTCAAGCTGAATACATTGTGGTTAGGGATGCCCAAATTCAAAATGAGAGATTTTGTGTGATTACCCTCATAAAACGATAGCCGACTAAATTTTGACAAAATTTCATGAGCTCTAGGGAAAGAGGTATGAGGGTTCGTTAACATCAGAATACGTTTATGATATGGGGTCAGTCTCAAAAGAGCAACCCAGTCACCTGTGGATCCGAGCGTATTCTTTCTGCCATAGGTTCAATCACTAAATTAAATATTGTAGGTGAAAGCGGATAGATGAGAGCATTCATCAGAGAAGCAGCCAAGAGGCCCATGGTAACTCTGGTGGAGATGCAAAGATCCACAGCTCAGGTGGGAAAATCTGTCCTCAGAACAACTATTAGTCGTGCGCTCCACAAATCTGACCTTTATGGAAGAGTGGCAAGAAAAAAAACTATTGTTGAAAGTAAGCCATAAGAAGTCCCGTTTGCAGTTTGTGAGAAGCCATGTGGGGAACACAGCAAACATGTGCTCTGGTCAGATGAGACCAAAATGTAACTTTTTGGCCTAAAAGCAAAACTCTATGTTTGGGGGAAAACTAACACTGCACATTACCCTGAACACATCATCCCCACCGTGAAACATGGTGGTGCCTGCATCATGCAGTGGGGATGCTTTTCTTCAGCAGGGACAGGGAAGCTGGTCACAGTTGAATGGAAGATGGATGGAGCCAAACACAGGGCAATCTTATCAGAAAACCTGTTAGAGTCTGCAAAAGATTTGAGACTGGGGCAGAGGTTCACCTTCCAGCAGGACAACGACCCTAAACATACAGCCAGAGCTACAATGGAATGGTTTAGATCAAAGCATATTCATATGTTAGAATTGCCCAGTCAAAGTCTAGACATAAATCCAATTGAGAATCTGTGGTAAGACCTGAAAATTGCTGTTCACAGACACTCTCCATCCAATCCGACAGAGCTTGAGCTATTTTGGAAAGAAGAATGTACAAGCATTTCACTCTCTAGATGTACAAAGCTTATGAAGACATACCCAAAAAGACTTGCAGCTGTTATTGCAGCAAAATGTGATTCTACAAAGTATTGACTCAGGGGGCTGAATACAAATGCAAGCCACACTTTTCACATATTTATTTGTAAAAAAATTTTGAAAACCATTTATCATTTTCCTTTCCATTTCACGACTTTATGTAGGTCTATCACATAAAATCCCAATAAAGTACATTTACGTTTTTGGTTGTAACATGACAAAATGTGGACAATGTATGAATACTTTTTCAAGGCACTGTAGATTGTAAATGGGGAACTAATTTGGAACCAAATATCTGGTAATATTCTCCTGGGAACCCATCTGACCCAGGAGATTTCCCACTCGGCATGGATTGAATAATTTGGAAAATTTCAGGTCTGGAAAAGGGGCGGTTTTAATTGTTAAGGTCTGAGGAGGTCATAGAGGGTGAATTCAGTTTATCCAGGAATGAGGAGGTCAAGTCACCTGTTGGGTGTGGAGTGGACGGGTCGCCTTTCAGGTTGTAAAGCGATCTGTAATAGTCCGCAAATTCATCTGCTATTTGTTTGGGGTTGGACACTTTTTGTTTGGTATGTGGGTGGTACAAGAACGGGATTTTGGCTTTAATTCTCCTTGCTTTGAGCCTGGACGCTAGAAATTTCCCGGCTCTGGTATGGGAAGTATAATATTTAAATGTGAGCTGTCTAAGCATACAGTTATGATTTCCCTGAAACAGGGAGCCGAGGTCCATGCATAACTTGGCCAACTGAGAGGCTTTGGAAGGGTCTGGTTCGTCTTTGTTTTGACACTCCAGGTCATTAAAGCAGTAGTAAATCATTGAAAAAAAAAACCTGCAAGACAATAGCATAATGTGCTAATATGCATCGCATACTAGCACATTATGAAATACTTACCTTACAACTAAGCCACCGCAGCGGCACCCAGTCACTGCTGAGGGAGCTTTCATGTTCCCTCTGTGTCCCTTCTGGGTTCGTGGTCTCCAATGCTGTGAGTGGCCGGAAACCACGATGACCTCACTCCCACACATGCACAAGGGAGCCCTCCATTCCAGCAAGGAGCTCTGAAGTTCCGGCACAATACGCTGGACCTTCAGAGAGCATGCGCCGTGCAGGTTTTTTTTTGTTTAATTTCTGTTTATTGAAATATTTTTCAAGAAGACAAAGAAAAACAGAACATAGACCGTACAATCCGACATGAAATACGGTAAGTAACCATGGAACAATATGAACGAGTGCATGAATATCTCAGTGTGTGCCAAGCACACCTAGTCATAAAAAGTCCAAAAAAACATAATGATAACATAACATCTTGCATCATAAAACCAATGTCGGAGAGAGCCCATAGGAAAGCGAGAGGATAGCAAAAAGCAGAAAAGAAAGAGAAAGAAGAGGAAAGAGCAGCCAGGAAAGAAAGGGGATAAGAGGGGAGGGGGGGTGAAAGTAGGCCACGGGTGACTTATGTACCATACAATAAAAACTTTAATCAGATAGGGTTACATTAGAAGGCGATAAACCAATGGAGGTGTCCTCAGTGAGCAGGGCCACATAAGATGAAGTGTTTTTAAAAGAAGACCAAGGTTGCCAGGCAGAGTGAAAACGGTCTAGTTTGTCACGGGCTATGAAAGTAAGTTCCTCTAATTGGTATGTCATATCAACTTTCCGTTGCCAATGACGTATCGTGGGAATGGTCGGTGAGCCCTAGAAGGTGGGAATCAGGGCTTTAGCCGCATTAAGCATATGAGGGATCATTGATCTTTTGTACTTAGAAAGCGGCATGGTAGTTCCATGCAGCAGGACAACCCAGGGATCTAATGGAATTACAACTTCCGTGATTACTTGGATAAGCCGAAGGACTTCCAATCAGAATGGTTGAATTACCGAACAGTGCCACCAGATGTGTGCATGCGATGCAGTATCTCCGCATCCCCTCCAGCATAACTGGGAGATGGCCGGAGAAATAATGTGCATTTTCCGCGGAGTATAGTACCAATGGGACAATAGCTTGTAGTTTGATTCCGCCACCTTGGTGGAGAGAGAGGAAATGTGAGCCAATGCAAGAACTTTGTCCTTCCGAGCATCAGAGATTTGAGATCCAATATCCAGTTCCCACTTGTGTAGAAAGTCCGGGTATGGTTGGCCCTGTAATGATGCGCCGCGCAGGTTTAGGAGATATTCTTTTTACCAACAGGTAAGCCTTATTATAGACTTATCTGAAGGTAAAAATCACCAAGCGGGATATACAACCACTTTAGGTTCAGACATTATCTGCTGTAGATTAGTGGAATGGGCCATTTAGCAAGCGCTTCCAGCTGTAGCAACACCCCTCTGTGTATGCCTTATGGGCATTTCATACTGTAAATACGTCAACGTCAGGTTCGTCAGTGGAGGCAAAATATTAATCTAGACGCCGGTGGATTACCTCCTTGGTGTTTGGATCGCCAACCACTTTATAGCTACAACACCACAATAGGGTGGAACAACAGGGGTTTGCTCTGAAATTGTGATGGAGATAGCCGCACAGTCAGGCCACGTGATGTCAGCTATGTTGGAGTGGAACACCTGTTGTAGCAACCACTTGTCCACGAGAAAAACTCTAGGGAGTAGTATGAGTAATCCCTTTTAGAAGCAAGTAGGCAACCCCACACATCCTAAATCTCCTCTATTAGTAAAAGGTTGGCGAGGGAGAATGAGTTGGGCCTCCTATTTGAGGTGGTATCTAATTTAGGGTCTACGACCAAATTCAAATCACCACATACAATTAAGTTACCTTGCTTATGTTCGGCTATACTGTTGAATAATTTAAGAAAAAAAAAGTAATGTCTTGAATTCCGAGAGTACACCCCCACTATTGTATACAAATGTTCATTAATATGACATACCAACAAGACATATCTACTGTCCGGATCAATAATAGAGGATTGTAGCTTGAAGGATACCGGGTTCTTGATGGCAATCAGAACTCCCCTATTCAGCAAAGAAGATGAATGGGAAGTCGTTGTGCTGACATTGCGGAGCTACTGAGGACTTTTTCCTGCACAATTACCATGTCTGCGCTGGATTTGCTGGCTTCCTGACATAGAGAGAAATGCTTAGCCGGGTGGTTGAGGACTCGGACATTAATAAACAGTAGTTTAAGGGACATGGGGATAAAAATAAAGTGTGAGCTGGTCTAGTCCCTTCCATGTTGGGAATGTGATTTCGGAACATAGAACAGAATTATGTGCCTGTGCAATAGTAGTTGCCTCATTAGGAACCAAGTCATAGGAAAGTTTGAAGATGAAAGTCATATTTTGTAGTACATTATGCCTTTCAAGTATAGGATGAAAAAGAGAGTTATAACATGGGTACCTAATTGTAGTAGCCACAGGGTAAACTAGTGAACACTGGTGCGGGTAAAAAAAGGGGAAGTTGCGCCCCCCTTCCTTCCCTTGGCTAATAGTGAAGTAATATATGTAATGTTTGTGATATTCACTTATAACAGTTCAAATATTTGGGGTGCATTGCAGCAAACCAATGAGGTTTGGCACCAAGGGGCCACACATTTGCGTGAATTGCTGCCCAAACAGCTGTGCGGAGAGTGCGTGTGCTGCAGGTGATCAGATAGGGTTTGGGGGGCATATGCTCCCCCATTTTATTGAGTGAAGAAGGCAAATGGCCCCACCCCCCATTTCCCCCACTCAGCTCTGTGGCCATTGAGTATATAGACAGCTTTAATGTCTTCCCATCTCAGGTCCGGCGGACAAGAGTGGGGGCAAAAGGGGATTTCCCCAGGGTGCCTCTCACTTTCATCGCTTTTTAATTACTCCAACTCTCCCCCCCCCCCATGCCCCTGAGGGTGATATTGAGTGGTATGCAACTTGTTAAACCAATTAGTTGACACAGTTCCGAGAAAACTTGGGACTCCAAATGAAGGCGCTCTAAAGGAGTTGTAAAGGCAGAAGGTTTTTTTTTATCTTAATGCATTCTGTGCATTAATATTAAAAGCCTTCTGTGTGTAGCAGCTGCCCCAGCACCTCCTAATACTTACATGAGCCCCATCTCTATCCAGCTATGTCCACGAGTCCCTTGACTGTCCAAGACTCTCCTTACTGATTGGCTGAGACACAGCAGTGGTGCCATTGGCTCCCGCTGTTGTCAATCAAAGTCAGTTAGCCAATCAGGAGAGAGAGGGGTGGGGTCGAACAGCAGCTCCATGTCTGAATGGACAGGATTCTTTTTGTGCAACCATATGGTCCTTCAACATGGCTCCAGAACAGTTTGGCTGTGGTGACTGCTGTTTGATCATGGGTAAGAACCACTTCGGCATACTTGGAGAAGTGGTCAATGAACATTAGGGAATAACGGAACCCTAATGATGTCCCAGCTACTGTCAAGAAGTCTATTGTTAGTAGGGATGATCGAACGGTTCGGGTCCACCATCGGTTCGGCCCGAACATTGGGTGTTCGAGGTTCGGCCGAATTTAGAACTTTTTGCCCAAAAAGTTCGGAATTCGTCAACCAGAACCGACCAAAATGCAATGCTTCAGGAAATGGGCTTTAAAAGCCCATGATTGGACCAGAACCATTAGCAAAAGCCAATTGAGGGGGCAGGAGAATGCTAGGAATGTGATTGGAGTGACTAGGGGGTCCCTAGACCAATCATTAATGAATATGCCCCCAAGTATATAAGATCGCCCCCGCCATATTCCTAGCATTGTTATACTGGACATGGAAGAGAGTGGAAGCAGTTCTGTTAATTTTACTTTAAAAGTGTCATTTAGCATTTATTAGTGTGAGGAAAGGGATATCTAGTGTAGTTAGAGTGCTCCTTTACACTTAAGTTAGCTTCAAAAATTTAGTTTCTGTAGGGAAATTGTTAAGTGTAAGGGGACCATAGTGTAGTGTAGGGTTAACTGACAGTGACTGCTATGGAAGGGTGACAAAACCCTTCCATAGCAGGGTGACCGCTATAGAGAAATTATCATTTCTCTGAATTGCTTCGGGACAGGAATATGGCTTCTCACCAGCCAAGCATTTTTCATGCTGCAGGGGCTGCCACTGCCAGTGCTTTTTTGAGGACATGTTTGATGTCAGACATGACATCTGAACATGTGTATAGGGGGTATATATACACATATATGTCTGTATATATACTCCTAGACATATATAGGTGTGATAGTAGCAGAAATTTATGCTTGCGCTAATGAAATAATTTACAGTAATATATTTCTGCTACTATCACACCTATATATGGCTAGGTGTCTATATACATATAATTATGTGTGTGTATATACCACTATACACATGTTTAGATGTTTTGCCTGCCTCAAAAGAACCCCAAAAAATGGCAAAAAAAACCGCTAGAGTCAAAAAAAATGCCCAGGTGTGTTTTTGCTGGCATTTTTTGGGGGTGAGTACACCCCCACTATTGTATACAAATGTTCATTAATATGACATACCAACAAGACATATCTACTGTCCGGATCAATAATAGAGGATTGTAGCTTGAAGGATACCGGGTTCTTGATGGCAATCAGAACTCCCCTATTCAGCAAAGAAGATGAATGGGAAGTCGTTGTGCTGACATTGCGGAGCTACTGAGGACTTTTTCCTGCACAATTACCATGTCTGCGCTGGATTTGCTGGCTTCCTGACATAGAGAGAAATGCTTAGCTGGGTGGTTGAGGACTCGGACATTAATAAACAGTAGTTTAAGGGACATGGGGATAAAAATAAAGTGTGAGCTGGTCTAGTCCCTTCCATGTTGGGAATGTGATTTCGGAACATAGAACAGAATTATGTGCCTGTGCAATAGTAGATGCCTCATTAGGAACCAAGTCATAGGAAAGTTTGAAGATGAAAGTCATATTTTGTAGTACATATTGCCTTTCAAGTATAGGATGAAAAAGAGAGTTATAACATGGGTACCTAATTGTAGTAGCCAGGGTAAACGAGTGAACACTGGTGCGGGTAAAAAAAGGGGAAGTTGCGCCCCCCTTCCTTCCCTTGGCTAATAGTGAAGTAATATATGTAATGTTTGTGATATTCACTTATAACAGTTCAAATATTTGGGGTGCATTGCAGCAAACCAATGAGGTTTGGCACCAAGGGGCCACACATTTGCGTGAATTGCTGCCCAAACAGCTGTGCGGAGAGTGCGTGTGCTGCAGGTGATCAGATAGGGTTTGGGGGGCATATGCTCCCCCATTTTTTTGAGTGAAGAAGGCAAATGGCCCCACCCCCCATTTCCCCAATTTCCCCCACTCAGCTCTGTGGCCATTGAGTATATAGACAGCTTTAATGTCTTCCCATCTCAGGTCCAGCGGACAAGAGTGGGGGCAAAAGGGGATTTCCCCAGGGTGCCTCTCACTTTCATCACTTTTTAATTACTCCAACTCCCCCCCCCATGCCCCTGAGGGTGATATTGAGTGGTATGCAACTTGTTAAACCAATTAGTTGACACAGTTCCGAGAAAACTTGGGACTCCAAATGAAGGTGCTCTAAAGGAGTTGTAAAGGCAGAAGGTTTTTTTTATCTTAATGCATTCTGTGCATTAATATTAAAAGCCTTCTGTGTGTAGCAGCTGCCCCAGCACCTCCTAATACTTACATGAGCCCCATCTCTATCCAGCTATGTCCACGAGTCCCTTGACTGTCCAAGACTCTCCTTACTGATTGGCTGAGACACAGCAGTGGTGCCATTGGCTCCCGCTGTTGTCAATCAAAGTCAGTTAGCCAATCAGGAGAGAGAGGGGTGGGGTCGAACAGCAGCTCCATGTCTGAATGGACAGGATTCTTTTTGTGCAACCATATGGTCCTTCAACATGGCTCCAGAACAGTTTGGCTGTGGTGACTGCTGTTTGATCATGGGTAAGAACCACTTCGGCATACTTGGAGAAGTGGTCAATGAACATTAGGGAATAACGGAACCCTAATGATGTCCCAGCTACTGTCAAGAAGTCTATTGTTAGTAGGGATGATCGAACGGTTCGGGTCCACCATCGGTTCGGCCCGAACATTGGGTGTTCGAGGTTCGGCCGAATTTAGAACTTTTTGCCCAAAAACCAGAACCGACCAAAATGCAATGCTTCAGGAAATGGGCTTTAAAAGCCCATGATTGGACCAGAACCATTAGCAAAAGCCAATTGAGGGGGCAGGAGAATGCTAGGAATGTGATTGGAGTGACTAGGGGGTCCCTAGACCAATCATTAGTGAATACGCCCCCAAGTATATAAGATCGCCCCCGCCATATTCCAAGCATTGTTATACTGGACATGGAAGAGAGTGGAAGCAGTTCTGTTAATTTTACTTTAAAAGTGTCATTTAGCATTTATTAGTGTGAGGAAAGGGATATCTAGTGTAGTTAGAGTGCTCCTTTACACTTAAGTTAGCTTCAAAAATTTAGTTTCTGTAGGGAAAGTGTTAAGTGTAAGGGGACCATAGTGTAGTGTAGGGTTAACTGACAGTGACTGCTATGGAAGGGTGACAAAACCCTTCCATAGCAGGGTGACCGCTATAGAGAAATTATCATTTCTCTGAATTGCTTCGGGACAGGAATATGGCTTCTCACCAGCCAAGCATTTTTCATGCTGCAGGGGCTGCCACTGCCAGTGCTTTTTTGAGGACATGTTTGATGTCAGACATGACATCTGAACATGTGTATAGGGGGTATATGTCTGTATATATACCCCTAGACATATATAGGTGTGATAGTAGCAGAAATATATGCTTGCGCTAATGAAATCATTTACAGTAATATATTTCTGCTACTATCACACCTATATATGGCTAGGTGTCTATATACATATAATTATGTGTGTACATATACCACTATACACCTGTTCAGATGTTTTGCCTGCCTCAAAAGAACCCCAAAAAATGGCAAAAAAAAAACGCTAGAGTCAAAAAAAAATGCCCAGGTGTGTTTTTGCTGGCATTTTTTGGGGGTTTTTGGAGGCAGGCAAAACATCAGAACTTTTGTATAGTGGTGTATATACACACATACATATATTTATATACACACCTAGACATATATAGGTGTGATAGTAGCAGAAATATATGCTTGCGCTAATGAAATCATTTACAGTAATATATTTCTGCTACTATCACACCTATATATAGCTAGGTGTCTATATACATATAATTATGTGTGTATATATACCACTATACACATGTTCAGATGTTTTGCCTGCCTCAAAAGAACCCCAAAAAATGGCAAAAAAAAAACGCTAGAGTCAAAAAAAAAATGCCCAGGTGTGTTTTTGCTGGCATTTTTTGGGGGTTTTTGGAGGCAGGCAAAACATCAGAACTTTTGTATAGTGGTGTATATACACACATACATATATTTATATACACACCTAGACATATATAGGTGTGATAGTAGCAGAAATATATGCTTGCGCTAATGAAATCATTTACAGTAATATATTTCTGCTACTATCACACCTATATATAGCTAGGTGTCTATATACATATAATTATGTGTGTATATATACCACTATACACATGTTCAGATGTTTTGCCTGCCTCAAAAGAACCCCAAAAAATGGCAAAAAAAAAACGCTAGAGTCAAAAAAAAAATGCCCAGGTGTGTTTTTGCTGGCATTTTTTGGGGGTTTTTGGAGGCAGGCAAAACATCAGAACTTGTGTATAGTGGTGTATATACACACATACATATATTTATATACACACCTAGACATATATAGGTGTGATAGTAGCAGAAATATATGCTTGCGCTAATGAAATCATTTACAGTAATATATTTCTGCTACTATCACACCTATATACGGCTAGGTGTCTATATACATATAATTATGTGTGTATATATACCACTATACACAAGTTCAGATGTTTTGCCTGCCTCAAAAGAAAAAAAAAGCCAAAAAAAACGCTAGCGTCAAAAAAAAAATGCCCAGGTGTGTTTTTGCTGGCATTTTTTGGGAGTTTTTGGAGGCAGGCAAAACATTAGAACTTGTGCACAGTACCACTATACACAAGTTCAGATGTTTTTCCTGACTGCAAAGAACCCAAAAAAATGCCTGCTTTGAAACCGGCAAGGTGTGAAAACCGAGGAGAGAAGCTAACCCCCTGAGCTGAAAGTTTTCTAATGCAAACAATCCTTTTTTTTCTGGTTCTGGACATGCTACAGAGCTGAAACTTCACAGGTACACCTTTTAGACCCCCCAGACACAAAATCACACAAAAAAGTTCTTAAAAATTGTCATTTTTGATAAAAAAAGCCAATTATTGAAAAAATTTAAAAAAAAAGAGAGATTTTTTTATTTTTACTTTGGATTTCAGATCTGGGGGGTCTAAAAAGTGTACATGTGAAGTTTCAGCTCTGTAGCATGTCCAGAACCATACAAAAAAAAGATTGTTTGTATTAGAAAACTTTCAGCACAGGAGTATGGCTTCGCTGCTGTAACACCTTGCCGGTTTAATAGAAGGCATTTTTTGGGTTCTTTGCAGTCAGGAAAAATATCTGAACTTGTGTATAGTGGTACTGTGCACAAGTTCTGATGTTTTGCCTGCCTCCAAAAACCCCCAAAAAATGCCAGCAAAAACACACCTGGGCATTTTTTTTTGACGCTAGCGTTTTTTTGGCATTTTTTGGGGTTCTTTTGAGGCAGGCAAAACATCTGAACTTGTGTATAGTGGTATATATACACACATAATTATATGTATATAGACACCTAGCCATATATAGGTGTGATAGTAGCAGAAATATATTACTGTAAATGATTTCATTAGCGCAAGCATATATTTCTGCTACTATCACACCTATATATGTCTAGGTGTGTATATAAATATATGTATGTGTGTATATACATCACTATACACAAGTTCAGATGTTTTGCCTGCCTCAAAAGAACCCAAAAAAATCTCTTTTTTTTTTTCAATAATTGGCTTTTTTATCAAAAATGACAATTTTTAAGAACTTTTTTTGTGTGATTTTGTGTCTGGGGGGTCTAAAAGGTGTACCTGTGGAGTTTGAGCTCTGTATGATAAAGAGAAATGACCAGCGCTATGGACTAAGGTGCATATGGGGGGGGGGGGAAGGTGTTGTGAATGGAAGGTGTAAGCTGCCACCAATCAACCCTTGAGTGCAAGGGTAAGAGTGCAATATAAAATGTGATGATTGATATCGGCGCTACCTTATAATGTATGAAGTAAAAACACACAAATATCAGAGTGTCACCAATATATAGTGAGTGAACTCCTAAACAAAATAAATAAATAACCAATGTGTTTAATAAAATTCCAAATAAAAACAACCAATGCGGTGATAGGTGTACAAAAAAACCATATACAATGATGGTGAACGTAGAAGGAAAAAAAAGGAAAAGAAAGGAAAAAAAAGGAAAAAAAAGGGGGGTTATCCCACAACCACAAGTGTATTTATCAGGTATAGAATTTCCTGATATATGTGCCACACATGTGATATAAAAATAAATACTTGCTGCTGGGTGAAATTAAAACTGTCCACTAGGTGGCGTTTCCAATAAAAACTCATGCAGCAGTATGTGATAAAAAAGGTGAATAAGTGCTGCTAGATAATGTGCAAATTGGCCACTAGGTGGCGTTTTTCCGATACAACCTGTGCAGCAATATGGATGTGGGTCTCTTCTCCGTGACGAGGGAGCAACTTCGAGCCGGCACTTGCGCCCTAAATGCTCACACAGAGAGAAGGCCACATAATGAGTATTTAATCCATACAGTATAGCAAAAAAACGCAGTACACTCACTGTTAAGTTACGATGATCAGGATCAGAATGCAGTCGGTGCGCGCCGGGATGCTTCCGCGTTCCACGGCCGACAACCGGAAGTGACGTAGTACGTAGCAAGACTCCGCCCTACGCGTTTCGTCAGAGGGACGTCAACTGGAGCGGCGTCAACTAGGCGTACTCCCGGACTTATTATAGCCGCCCGTATCCAGGTAACAGAGGGGATGGGTCAGCGCCGCCATCTTTTTACTCCCGCTCCGGAAGCCATATTGCTCCTCTACTGGCTTCAATTCAGGATGTGCAAGGGAACGGCCATATTATCATCATATCCGATCAATTGATGCAACTGAGTGTAATGCGATCCTTTATCGAATGTCTTTAAAAAATATTTTATTCATCAGAAAAGGTCAACCTCGATTTAAAATGGAGATTGCTATAAAAATTAAAAAAACAGAATTGAAAAATTAAAAAAACAGAATTGAAAAAGAGAAAAATGTAAAATATAAAAATGTAAAAAATAAAAAATATATATAAAAGAATCTAACATGATTTCAAAAACAGTCTATAGAACTCCATATGGAAAGAAATTTGGTGCATAAAAGGTTAGAATATTTGGTACACTACCATACTTAAATTTCATATGTGTACCAGGAAGGGATTATTAACACAACTCAAAGAAATGATTGTCCTTAGTGTGAAAAATTAGGGAAACTATGTTATATAGGACAGTAACCGTATAGACTGTAGACATGTTTATTTAAGTGAAGGACCAACCGACAATAGGTCTAAAGATGATGAACAGAAATAAATAATTTTTTATTGGTATTGGAGTGTGATGCTGGATGAGAAGGATAAAATACATAAAAGTAAAGATGTTCGTTTTAAAAGAAAAGGTGTAACCTCGTGCAGGTGATTATGTCATAAGTATGGTTATGTCACTCTTAGACCTAACTGATGCTGGATGAGAAGGACAAACCAAAATACAAAACTTGGTGAACAAAAAAATATGAAAATAAAAATATATATAAAGGTCTGTGATAATCAAATAACGTGACAATATTTAACGTGAAGAATATGCCGATAACATATAAAAATATGTTAAAATAATAATAATAAAAAAATAATAATAAAAAAAGTATGGCACAGGTTGGCATAGATATTGCCAACACCATATCAAAAAAGTAGTGGATAAAGAGGTGTAAAGTGCAGAAGGTGAGGAAGGTTTTATGGGAAATTGTTTTTGTACCGGGACAATTAAACCAAACTGATACTGGATGAGAAGAATGGAAAAAAATATAAATATTTCAAAAACCATAATATATACACATGAGATAAAATCAACAAAAAAAATGTATATAAATGGTTAAAAAACGAAGACAAGTTGTTTTTATACCGGGACGATTAAACCAAAACTGATGCTGAATGGGAAGGATGGGTTCAAAAAATATATAAGAATATTTTTAAAAATTATAATATACACGCATATGTATATGAGATAAAAGCCGACAGAAGGTAATTGGTTAAAAATTGAAAGAGAAAAGGGGAAGGGAAACCCCAATCCTAAAAACCATTTTACCTAAAAAATGTTTATATAAAAACTTCTTAAAAAATCTTAAAAAATCTTAAAAAATCTTAAAAATCATAGAAACCTTACAAATGGGTTGTAAAAGGGCCAGTGAGAATATAAAAGATTATAAAAAGAACTTGAACGTTTAAGTGTCTGTAATAAAACAGTTCAGATCTATATCCGCATTTAACCCTTCCGGACGGAGAGATCTCATCATGTAAATCCACTTGGTCTCATTACGTGAAACCATTCTTCGTTTGTTACTTCCTCTCCAATCTCCTTTTATCTTGTCTATTGCATAGAAGGTTAGACCGGAAGGGTTCTGAGCATGTACTTCTTTAAAATGTCTCGAAAGGGTATGTTTTTCAAAGCCTTTTTTGATGTTCTTGATGTGCTCACGTATTCTCACATATAGCTGTCGGTTGGTTCTTCCAATATACTGTAAGTGACAAGGACATTCAATAACATATGTCACATAGGAACTAGTGCATGTAATGGTGTCCTTGATCCTGAACTCTTCTTATGTGGTATTTGACTTAAAATGGGTGATTTTTCTAGGTTGGTTTCTGTTTGTTCTGCATGGTAAACACTTCTTACATCTAAAGAAACCATTGATGTTAGTGGGAAGGGTGATCTGTTTAGGGGGGTTAATTACATTTTTTACCAGCTTATCTCTTAGTGTGGGAGCTCTTCTGTATATAAAAGATGTTTTTTTTGGCAGGATCTTCTTAAGTGTTTTGTCCGCTGTCAGGATAGGCCAATGCTTTTTAATTATTTTCTCGACCTCCTTATGTTGCCTGTTGAAACCAGTGATAAAGGCGAATTCATAGTTACTTTTCCTTTCTTTCTTCTCTTTGTCTTTAATAAGTTCTTCTCTATTCATGTTCCTTACTATTTCCTTGAGGTTTCTGAGTTCTTTTTTTATTGTATCCCTTTTCTATGAATCTTTCAATGAGGAGATCAGCCTGTATATCATAATCCCGAGCATTGCTACAGTTCCTGCGAACGCGTAACAATTGTCCCTTAGGGATATTCCCCAACCATTGTGGATGATGGCAGCTTCTTTTGGGAATATAACCGTTCTTGTCAGTTTTCTTGAAGAAAGTTTTGCTAAATATTTTACCATCTTGTTTAAATAGCTCTAAGTCCAGGTATGATATTTTCTGTTTGTCCCAGTTTCCAGTAAAAGTTATTCCATACCTATTTCCGCTAATCTCGTCGAAAAAGGTTTGTAGACTTTCTTCATCCCCCCGCCATACCAGGATGATATCGTCTATATATCTTTTGTAATATTTCAGATTGGGTCTCTACACACTAAAGACCTGTTCCTCTTCCCATTTTTGCATGAAGATGTTGGCGACGCTCGGTGCATATTTGGCTCCCATCGCGACGCCTTTTATCTGTTCATAATATTTACCCTTGTACCAAAAATAGTTAGAGTTCATTGCCATCTTAAGGCCTTCCAAAATAAAGTGCATTCTGATCCTGATCATCGTAACTTAACAGTGAGTGTACTGCGGTTTTTTGCTATACTGTATGGATTAACTACTCATTATGGGGCCTTCTCTCTGTGTGAGCATTTAGGGCGCAAGTGCCGGCTCGAAGTTGCTTTTTTTTTCCTTTTTTTTCCTTTCTTTTCCTTTTTTTTCCTTCTACGTTCACCATCATTGTATATGGTTATTTTGTACACCTATCACCGCATTGGTTGTTTTTATTTGGAATTTTATTAAACACATTGGTTATTTATTTATTTTGTTTAGGAGTTCACTCACTATATATTGGTGACACTCTGATATTTGTGTGTTTTTACTTCATACATTATAAGGTAGCGCCGATATCAATCATCACATTTTATATTTCAGCTCTGTAGCATGTCCAGAACCAGAAAAAAAAGGATTGTTTGTATTAGAAAACTTTCAGCTCAGGGGGTTAGCTTCTCTCCTCGGTTTTCACACCTTGCCGGTTTCAAAGCAGGCATTTTTTTGGGTTCTTTGCAGTCAGGAAAAACATCTGAACTTGTGTATAGTGGTACTGTGCACAAGTACCACTATACACAAGTTCAGATGTTTTTCCTGACTGCAAAGAACCCAAAAAAATGCCTGCTATTAAACCGGCAAGGTGTTACAGTGTAAGGTTCTGGCACTCTCAGTGCCTCCTATCACATTATTTCCGGGTGATTTCCATCTACCTAGATAGAAGAAACACATATAGGTGTGTTTCCCTTTAAGACTGATGCTGTCATCACTCAGCGCCGGACTAGATGGCTATTTAAATCGCCGGTTCTCACTCACATGTGTTCGTTCAAACACCCTTACCTGGATGCTAACTTGGCTTGAAGCTTTCATGCTTGCAAGCATACCTCGCTGACGGAACCTCGCTGCGCTGATCCCTGTATCCCGCTTCTGGATCATCCGCTCCTCCTGAACCAACCTTCGGCTGTATTGCTATTAGTGCTAAGTACCCCGCAGGGGAACCCTCTATAAACTTATACTAAGCTTACACTATCTAGCTCTGCATAGTAAAGACTATTTATCACATCTGCATATCTAGATTGCTAGCTCTTAAGACTACTGCTACTTATTCCTGCACTGGGTTGATCTCTCTTGTATGTCCACCTGCTACTCTGTCATCTGCTACCATACATGATTGCTAAAGCTACCTGCATCCATCTGCTACTGTCTTACCTTCAAGTGTCTGTCACCTACCACCTCCACTCAACCTGTCTCTTAAATCTTCATCACTGTGTTACTACATACATAAAGTCACTCTAGGAACCAGCTTGTTGAGTGTGTGTATTTACTAGCTGAATTAAGACCTTCCACACATGATGAGTCATTGAGGTTGGGAATGGTATCTCAGCATCTCTCTTACATGACTACTGAAGTGGAATATTTCTGCAGCTGAAAATCCACACCATACATGAAACGCAGGAGCGTTACAGATTGAACCTACAAATGGATTCAGCAGAAATAACCACTCAGGTGACACAATTAAAACAGCAAGTAACTGCGTTAATACACGCACTTGCTGAATTAAAAGAAGACAATCAGGCTCTGTCGCAGCAGGTAATTAGACTGACACAACTTACCTCTGCTCAGTCCCCTGAACCCAAAATAAATCCTCCTTTGGTATTTACAGGCGATCGCAAAAAATTTCGCGAATTTAAAAACGCATGTGAGTTACTTTTCTTGTTAAGACCCCGTACCTACCTTACTGATCATATTAAGGTTTGTACTATTATTTCTTACCTAACAGGCGATCCTCGGGCCTGGGCAGACTCTCTTTTTGAGAAAAACGACCAGCTTCTCAGCTCCTATGCCTTGTTTCTAGCAGAACTTACTAGCCTATATGATGATCCCAATAGGCAGAGTACTGCCGATTTTCAATTAAGATCCTTGAACCAAGGTGGGAGACCTGTGGAAGACTTTGTCGCAGAATTCAAGAGATGGACCCTTGATTCAGAATGGAATGATGCATCTCTGAAAACCCAATTTAGGCTTGGCCTATCAGAGGCCGTTAAAGACGAGCTGGCCCGAGCGGATCTGCCAAAAACCCTGGATGCATTGATACAACTCAGTATCACCATAGATAGAAGACTACGAGAAAGGAAGTCTGAAAAAATGGGAATGCCATTATCCAGTTCTTCTCGGATTTCGGCCGTTGACCCCACTCCTAAACCTGCTCCAGGTAACCACAGACCCCGGCTACCTAGGGAAAATAGGAAACCAAATAAATATGGTGATCCTGCCTGGTCATGGTCCAAGCCTGCCTTAAACAGTCAGCCTTGTCACTCTGACACATCCCATTTGAACCCTGATCCTACAGAGATGGATGAAGAGCCTATGGAGATTGGTGCCGTACATACTAAGTTGTCCTTACAAGAAAAAAGAGATCACAGGAGAATCTGTGGCCTTTGTTTTTATTGTGGTGAAGGAGGACATTTCATTACATTCTGCCCAATCAGACCCCATAGGCCTAAGGCTCTCCCAATGGAGGCCAGGCGAATCCGAAGGGTCTTCCCTGAAAAACAGCCTGGAAATTACCAAGGCTGTTGCCAGCCCTGTCCCCGTTCTATATCAGAAAAGGACACCCAGAAATTGGCAGATGTTGGTATAGATACTCCTATTTTTGCAAGCACATTTTTCGCTTCCAATGAAAACATTGAGATTCTTGCACCTGACTGCGTACGCGCTTCTAATGGCACGGTGGTATGTAGGAAGGATCTGAGGATGTTTGAAGAAGCATTGGTTGCTAGGACTACTAGGATTACTTTGGATGGTTATGCGTCCGATTCTAGTGAGGGGTTCATGTAGCAGACACCCTAACAACAAGTGATCCGATTCTAAGATCGGTTACCAACCTGATCCGATTTTCATATCGGCAACAAGTGATCCGATTCTCAGATCGGTTACCAACCTGATCCGATTCTCGTATCGGCAACCAGTCTTATCCGATTCTCGTATCGGCAACCAGTCTTATCCGATTCTCGTATCGGCAACCAGTATTATCCGATTCTCATATCGGCAACCATTTTTTTTTTCTCCGATTTTCATATCGGAAACCAGTCTCATCCGATTCTCGTATCGGCAACCATTTTTTTTTTCTCTTCCCGATTTTCATATCGGCAACCAGTCTTATCCGATTCTCGCATCGGCAACCAGTCTCATCCGATTCTCGCATCGGCAACCAGTCTCATCCGATTCTCGCATCGGCAACCAGTCTCATCCGATTCTCGTATCGGCAACCAGTATTTCCCGATTCTCGCATCGGCAACCAGTCTCATCCGATTCTCGCATCGGCAACCAGTCTGATCCGATTCTCGTATCGGCAACCAGTATTATCCGATTCTCGTATCGGCAACCAGTCTTTTCCGATTCTTATATCGACAACCAGCCTTAGAGGCCTTCCGGAGCCGGCCTTACGGGGGGGGGGGGTACTGTAAGGTTCTGGCACTCTCAGTGCCTCCTATCACATTATTTCCGGGTGATTTCCATCTACCTAGATAGAAAAAACACATATAGGTCTGTTTCCCTTTAAGACTGATGCTGTCATCACTCAGCGCCGGACTAGATGGCTATTTAAATCGCCGGTTCTCACTCACATGTGTTCGTTCAAACACCCTTACCTGGATGCTAACTTGGCTTGAAGCTTTCATGCTTGCAAGCATACCTCGCTGACGGAACCTCGCTGCGCTGATCCCTGTATCCCGCTTCTGGATCATCCGCTCCTCCTGAACCAACCTTCGGCTGTATTGCTATTAGTGCTAAGTACCCCGCAGGGGAACCCTCTATAAACTAAGCTTACACTATCTAGCTCTGCATAGTAAAGACTATTTATCACATCTGCATATCTAGATTGCTAGCTCTTAAGACTACTGCTACTTATTCCTGCACTGGGTTGATCTCTCTTGTATGTCCACCTGCTACTCTGTCATCTGCTACCATACATGATTGCTAAACCTACCTGCATCCATCTGCTACTGTCTTACCTTCAAGTGTCTGTCACCTACCACCTCCACTCAACCTGTCTCTTAAATCTTCATCACTGTGTTACTACATACATAAAGTCACTCTAGGAACCAGCTTGTTGAGTGTGTGTATTTACTAGCTGAATTAAGACCTTCCACACATGATGAGTCATTGAGGTTGGGAATGGTATCTCAGCATCTCTCTTACAGGACTACTGAAGTGGAATATTTCTGCAGCTGAAAATCCACACCATACATGAAACGCAGGAGCGTTACATACAGCAGCGAAGCCAACCTCCTGTGCTGAAAGTTTTCTAATACAAACAATCTTTTTTTTCTGGTTCTGGACATGCTACAGAGCTGAAACTTCACATGTACACCTTTTAGACCCCCCAGATACGAAATCCAAAGTAAAAATCAAAAAATCTCTTTTTTTTTTTTTTTAATTTTTCAATAATTGGCTTTTTTATCAAAAATGACAATTTTTAAGAACTTTTTTTGTGTGATTTTGTGTCTGGGGGGTCTAAAAGGTGTACCTGTGAAGTTTCAGCTCTGTAGCATGTCCAGAACCAGAAAAAAAGATCATATAGGTGTAAAAGGAGGGTCCCACATCCCTGTACTACTGAAAAATGATCTTTATTTTTTTCATGGTTCTGGACATGTTACAGAGCTAAAACTTCACATGTACACTTTTTAGACCCCCCCCCCCCCCCCCAGATACTAAATCCAAAGTCAAAATCAAAAAATCTCTCTTTTTTTTCGGGTCCCATTGATTTCAATGGGGTTCTGAAATCCGGGCCGAACTTTCAGGAAGTTCGGATGTTCTGGCCGAACCGAACTTTTCAAAAGTTCGATCATCCCTAATTGTTAGTAGCTCAAAGAGCTGAACCATAGGGATCAATTAAGAAATGGTGTGTTCTGCAGGTACTTTGTGTAGGGCACAACTCTGACATTCTTAACAAGCCCACTGTACCCATTCCCAATCCCAGGCAGTAGAAGCACTGCAGAAAATATGTTTCCATGCAGTCTACTCCAAAATGTCCTATTGTAGAATACAGAATCCAACAAACCCAAAGGTCAGCCAATTGAGGGACCACTGTCTTGTAGATGTCTTGTTGCTCTGTAGGACCACCGAGTTATTCCAGCACTTCACTGGTATCTTGGAGGGAACAAATTTGAATTCTTCAAAAAACAAATTTTTACATCCTCATGCAACTATTCCAGGGGATATTGAGACAGAGCATCCACATTGCTGTGCAACCATCCTAGCTTATAGTGGATTGTGTCGTTGAATCGAGCCAAACAAGCCACCCAACACTGATTCAGGGCTCCCAGCTTGGCGGTTTCCAAGTAGGCCAAGTAAGCCAGGGGTTTGTTGTCAGTATAAAAGTTTACATGCCCCTAATCAGGTACTCAATAAATTTCTCGGTTATGGCCCAGATCAGTGCCAACAGTTCCAACTTAAAGGATCTATAATTGTGAGGATTATGTTTCATTGGTCACAGACCACTGCTAGCAATAACATGCTCAACTCCATAGTGTTCCACACCATCCAGTCCTTGAAAGCTACCATCAACATAGACATAGAAAAGTTTTGCATAATTGGCATTCGTTAGGAGAGGGCCATGGCTAGCTGTCCCTTGAGGGTTATGAAAGCTTCCTCCTGAGCTGCTTGTCAATTTAACTGCATGGAAGAAGACAACTTGTCGTTCTAATGAGTAGACTGTCCGCATAGGAATTGTGTAAGAGGGGATGCGATTTGAGAAGGTTTGGGGATGAAGCATAACCTACCAACCCTAGAAAAGAGCACATTCTTTGTCACGGTTTTGGAGGCTGGCTAATCACTTAGTGCCTGTATTGTAAAAGATCAGGGGATATCCCTTCAGCCTCCACTACATGGCCTAGATACTGTATTTGGTTTCTCATCCAATTACATTTGCCCAGCTTCAGCTGTAGCTCATATTGTGTTAAAGGATAAGTTCACTTTAAAAAAAAAAAATAAATGAACATTTTGCAGGTAAAAAAAATGTGCATTTACAATGTTTATTTTTAAATTTAATATGTTTGCCCAGCTTCAGCTGTGGCTCATATTGTGTTAAAGGATAAGTTCACTTTAAAAGAAAAAAATAAATTAACATTTTGCAGGTAAAAAAATGTGCATTTACATTTTTTATTTTTTGGAGCATGGAAGGAACTGCACCAGTGATCATACAGTTACCCTGCAGACTGTCAGTGTGAGCTATCAGCCCTTACATTGCATGGGAAGGCAGTTTCACACTGACAGGCACAATCAATGAACTACCACAGCACTCAACAGCACTGTGGTAGTTTATTGAGAACTATAATCCGACAGCCGCAAAGGCTGTCAGTACTTGTAGTTTCCCATCCAGAGAACAGAAGCAGGTGGGCGTTTTTTTAAAATTGCGACAGATAGTGGGAGAAGAAGATCCCCCGCTAGCTGTCACAGCAGGGGATTGGGGAGGGGGGAGGGGGGTGTGGGGACCAGCGCTACAGTAACATGTTACACGTTACACTTTGAATATGGGTGTAACATGTAACATGTTATGAAAGGTGAACGTATCCTTTAACCAGGTAAAAATTTGAGCAAGATGATGGATATGATATTCAAAGGTTTTATGATGTCATCCAGATAAATGAGAACTATCACAAAGCTGAGGTGCCCCAAGCACCATTCCATGGGTCTCTGAAAAGTACTAGGAGCCATCATTTGGCCAAAGGACAAACAATTTAACTCATTCCAAGAGGAGTGATAAAAGCCAATTTTTTTTTATCCATCTTACAGGCACTAGCCAATAGCCACAAGCCAAGTCCAAGGTGGAAAAGTAACATGCCTGCCCAAGGGTCAAAGGAGACTCTTCCATCTGTGGCATGGAATAAGTATTTCGAAGAGTGCATGAATTTGGATTACAATAATCCATCTTTTTTCAAGATAGAACTATGGGGGCAGTCCAACTTACGGAGTCAGTCCTTGACTTCCTGATTCAGGGCGGGAGGGTGTTGCGATATCTCTTTTTAATGGGGACTGGGTATCCCAAGTATGTATGGGATTGTCCAGAGCAGTAGAACACCCATAATCTTCAGGCCCACTCACACCTTCACATGCTTTTCTAATACTTGATGTGGGAGCCATTTTTTTTAAGTTAGAATTTAAGTGAGAACTCTTTCCAACAGCTGCTGATACTGAGAATCTGCTACAGCATTCATGGCAGCCTCCAGAGAGGCACAGGTAGCCTCCGCTCCAGGACAGGGCACCTCAATACACTTCTTCGGAACTATACAGTATATGGAAGGGGTTCCCAGGTTGACTATCTGGACAAATACCTTACCTCGGTGCACTTTGGACAAAGTATATCAAGCATTAGCCTGCAAAAAACACTTCTACCAAAGGAAACTTTAACAACCACCTGATAACAGATTGAAAAAATGTGACTGAAAACCAGGTAGTGGCATGACCTTTCATTGGTCCCTTAGAAGGCACAAGGAGAAAGTCTGATTGAGGTAGTTGACTACAGGTAAAGCCTGATGGCCTGAACCACATCCAAGTATGGGGAGTCTTGTTCCCTGGCTTCAAGGTTGCCAGTTGGTTTAGCCGTTGCTGATACCAGCATTGGACATAAAGTGTTACAGACAGCTCTTTGAGCCCTGTTGACATGTATTACAGTAGTTTTTGGGCCTATTGGCATGTGTTGCTGTTACCCACGTATATGTTGGACTGTTTTTGGACAACTGAGATATTCAGTATTTCTGTGTCCTTCAATGAATAAGAAAGAAAATAGGATTTCTGTAGTCATAATGTTAAGAACTGCACAGTGGCAGCACAGATGTGTAAACAAACTCCCAGATGTTTGTTCATATTTTTTTAGTTATCTGTTGGCTTTCTTGTAGAAGTGATTTGGGCAGATACAAAGCCATCTGATCACTTCTATATGTATAGTAATGTACCTGTAAAGGATTCCAAAGCATCTTTCAAGGACAGTTTGGGTGCCATAGTTTTCACCATTGTACAAGGGAAGCAATTTTAGGGCTTTACACATTTGGTATCTATTTACTTGACACAACCTCCTCTTTTACATTTCCCCAAAACATTGGGTATCGTATTATTAGTAACACTGCCCTGTTTCAGTTTTGTGTCTTTTTTGCACTAGCACCTTGCACTTTATCATTGCACTATTAAAGGCACAGGGTATGTATTTTCACTATAATTGGTCTCTGTAAAAATCCATGAGTCACATGTGCACTTTATAAGTTATATTCATTTTATCCAAAAAAGCACATCTAGCACTTTCATTATTTATTTATTTTACACCACTGTTTACGATATTCATTCACCAAGTGTATTTATACACCTAACACGGTAGCGCCGTTCACAACCCCACTTGCACACATTTCATCCTCTAACCCTTTTTGGGTTTGGTTGTTGGCAGCTTACACCGTAATTTTCCAACCTACACTCACTGCATATTCCATAGCGCTGGTCACCTTAGTTCTAATCATCGTATTATGTTGGTATGCACTAAAATAAATTTAGCAATTTTTTAAGATTGTATATTGGTATTGTAATGTGTATTGTTTTTTTATTTACCTTGGCTTAGTTCCCCTCTATATACACTTCACTTGGAGTATTGTGTTTACAGAGTTCACCTACACAAAGATAATGATAGTAAGTCCAAAGAATAGTTAGATAGTAAGCAAATATAAAGCTTTATTGATCCTCCCGCCATCCACATATGCACTTACAACAAAATAAGAGTTTAAAAGCGTGGAAATAACTGTAAAACAATAAGGCAACCGCGAACGTCAGAACAGCCTACCGGGCCTCCGTCCTGCTCATCAGCATCCAGAAGTCCACCAATGATTATGAGGCTGCCGCTTAGTGTCCCGTTGCCTAGGTGACCGCGTTGCTCACGCCCTTACGCGTTTCATCACATAAGGCGGTCACCTAGGCAACGGGACACTAAGCGGCAGCCTCGTAATCACTGATGGACTTCCGGACGCTGATGAGCGGGACGGAGGCCCGGTAGGCTGTTCTGACGTTCGCGGTTGCCTTATTGTTTTACAGTTATTTCCACGCTTTTAAACTCTTATTTTGTTGTAAGTGCATATGTGGAGGGGGGGGGGGGAGGATCAATAAAGCTTTATATTTGCTCCGGCTATACTGCTCTATGTGCCCTTTATGTTTTCTTCCGAAATGCACTGCCTTGTAGGAGAGCAACACCAGGAACAGGATTATCATTCCTTATCTCAAGTGGAGCAGTGGATGGTTCCAGCCCAGATGAGCCATAGAGAATAACAAGGGCCCGTTTATCCCAAGCATTTGGTGAGTGAGTTTCCTAAGGGTGTGGTGCACTTGGTGAGGTGAAGGGGTCTGAAAATACCTGCTCCAGCACGGGTGATCATTCCATCCTTGGATCCCATATGGACATTATTTGATCTTTGATATTATTTATGGTCATATTGGACCTCCTACGGACATTTTTGGACTGTGTACTATATATTGTTTTAGGTGGATTTTTGCCTTTCTATTACTCTACGTGTAGGGGTGATATGCACGTTTGTTTTTTATGTAATTTATCATTTTAGGCAGCACGTGTATTTAAAAAATTGTAATAGATTTAATTTTCATATCTAAGGTTTGGGAGCGCTGGGTGATTGAGATTTGTATGCTTTTATATATGTACATCAGCCTCAGAGAATGGTGCGAGCTTGTGTTAAGAAAAGGTGATGTAGCTGCCCATAGCGCCAAATAGCCATAGGAAATCTCCCATATCTATCCCATAATGTCTCAAGTGGGACCAATGTAAAATCATAGAGGAACTTGCCGTACCTTACATCCCTGTCCTTAGCCCAAGTTCCAAAAAAATGTCAAATATTCCCCATGTGGAAACCATGTAAAGTCTCCAACAGACATCAAGGGAGACATAGGAAGGGAAGAACACCAGAGTGATTCATTCTATTTGAGAGGTTAGGAGCATGGACTGTTTAGGGAGATTTTTCATAGGCCAGTCTGTGAAACCATGAAGGAAGCCAGGGAGCATATTACAAGTTCCTGCCCACCATACATTTTTCCATAGGGATCCACAATTTGGATGTAACGTGGAAGTACCAGTTAAGAACTCTCCAAAGTGCAATGGACTGTGACTGTTATAACAGTTGTATTCAGATAAATGAATGTACAGCCATGACCAAAAACTTTGAGAATGACACAAATATTCATTTTCACAAAGTCTGCTGCTTCAATGTTTTTAGATCTTTTTTTGTCAGATTTTATAAGTGTCAAAGGCTTTTATAGACAATTACATAAAGTTTATGCAAAGAGTCAATATTTGCAGTGTTGACTCCAATGCTGTCAATCAGCTTCTGGGTCACATCCTGACTGATGGCAGCCCATTCTTGCATAATCAATGCTCGGAGTTTGTCAGAATTTGTGGGGGATTTTTTGTTCACCTGCCTCTTGAGGATTGACCACAAGTTCTCAATTGGATTAAGGTCTGGGGAGTTTCCTGGCCATGGACCCAAAATTTTGATGTTTTGTTTCCCAAGTCACTTAGTTATCACGTTTGCCTTATGGCCAAGGTGCTCTATGATGCTGGAAAAGGCATTGTTCCTCACCAAACTGTTCTTAGATGGTTAGGAGAAGTTGCTCTTGGAGGATGTTTTTGTACCATTCTTAATTCATGGCTGTGTTCTTGGGCTAAATTGTGAGTGAGCCAACTCCCTTGGCCAAGAAGCAACCCCACACATGAATGGTCTCAGAAAGCTTCACATTTGGCATGACACAGGACTAATGGTAGCACTCACCTTTTCTTCTCCGGTCAATGTTTTTTCTGGAGGCCCCAAACAATCGGAAAGGGGAGTCATCAGAAAAAATTACTTTACCTCAGTCCTCAGCAGTCCAATCCCTGTACCTTTAGCAGAATATCAGTCTGTCCCTGACATGTTTCCTAAAGAGAAGTGGCTTCTTTGCTGCCCTTCTTGACACCAGCCATCCTCCAAAAGTCTTTGCCTCACTGTGGGAGCAAGCTCTGCACTGGTGCTGCCCCGATTCCACAGCTGAATTAACTGAAGGAGACAGTCCTGGTGCTTGCTGGACTTTCTTGCAGCCGCAGGTGATGGTGGGTCCATTCACACCTGTAGACTTAAGAATTAGTAGGCTACCACTCTATAAGAATTCACAGGAATTAGGACACAAACAACTTGGTGGTAAATTAGATAAGTATATTATGACAATGCAGATCAACAAGGTATAAATCAACAAACAGATAATTGCATAAACGTAAGGGCACTATGAGAGATGATTGGTCAATGAACCACTAACTGGCACTCAAAAGAATATAGCAAAGTTAAATTAAACTATAGTAGATTCAACTAGAGTCTCTAGAAAACATCAACTAACTCTAACTAGGAAAAAGGGTCCTTGAGTGAATGCTATGCATACAACCCCAATAGCAGGTGGACATATGCATTTTTTTTTTGTTTGGTGTAAGGAGTACCTGAAGGTGGCTTATAGTACCTGTCGCCTATTAGTCAACACTGGCTGGCTTTCCATGGGGCCTTTCTTTAGGTGGTACATATGAACTATCCCTTTAAAGGTGGAAGAGAATGGGAGATAGGCTGCTTAGTAGGAGCAGTCTCTATCTGGATTAAAGGATAAGTTAACTTTTCAAAATAAAATAAATAAATGCACATTTTTTTAGAGGCATAAAAATGAGCATTTATTATTTTTTGTTGCAGGAGCCTGTAAAGCAATGCACCAGTGACCAGCAAATCGCTGATGCCATGCAGGTCTCCTGCAGACCTGTCAGTGTATCTCACAGCACTGTGGTGTGGTAGTTCATTGAAAACGACATGCCGACAGCTGCAAAGGATGTAAGGACTCGTAGTTCATTCATACACAGAGCTCTGCCATGCTGTTTTCAAAAAGGGACAGCTAGTACGGGGGACTTCTACCCGTACTGCTGCCACAAGGAGAACGAGCAGCAGGTGGCGGCTGCAACAGTGGGAACATGTTACGTGTTCCACACTAAAAATGGGGGGAACATGTCCCATGTTCCCAGAGGTGCACTTATCCTTTAACAGTGTGTGTCAAGAGTTTAAGACATATAGTTCAACTCACTGCTTTCATAGCAACTGGTCTGGTCACAATGGCGATCAGCAGATTCTAGAAGCGGGGTCTCAGATCCTCACACAGGCCATGGTCTCTCAGCTCCAATCCTGGAGGTTAAGCGATTCTCTCTCTCAAACTAAGTCTTTGAAGGCAACTCTGACAGACTCAGATGCGAGTCCATCCTCTCTCCCTGATATGGGAGAAAAGGCATGGCAGCAGGCCCTCTTAGCTCCCTTCCTTGACTCTGGTCCCTCGGATGTGGGGCACAGACCCTGACAATAGGTCTGTACCCTTGCCTCTCCTCTCCAGACTGACAGTTTGAAGCTTGGTATGCATTGATCTTCTTTGAACTCGGACCTTATGGTAGACCGATGGTAATTTGGACAGCCTAATCTAGGCTTTAGACACGGCTTGGGCTTGGTGGGAAGGCCTGGGCTCCAAAAAAATATATAAAACATTAATTTGCAACATTTTATTTGTATTCAAATATAAGATTAACAAGCAAATACATTAAATTAATTTAAATTAAATAAAATACATTTATTCAATTATATATACATATTAGGAAATTATGATCATCAGTGAATACATCCTTTAAGAAAGTAATGCTTTAAAAGTTTATAAAAGTAAACATTACAATTAAATGTAAATAAATAATTACAAAATAATAAAAAAATACACATTGTTTGGTCACTTGTGTCTATGGTTAGTTAGTTTAGCTAATTAACCATGAAACAAATTAATTAGTCCCTATGGCAGATTTATTTGTAATTCAATTAATTATAACCACCACAGCAACAACAACTTAAAAGGCAACATTAGTTAATCATTCCTGAGAGAATTCTAACTAGCATTAGACCCCCTGTTTGTTTTATGACCAAGGGTATAAATAGAAAACTAATCACACCATGGTTTGTATACCAGATGGCCAAAGCGAAGGAAAAGCTAAGCTACACATATGTCGCCAATCATTAAAAAAACATTTCTAACAAAAGTGAAAAATTCAGTTTGTTTCAAAATTTTTTGGAGAAGATCAAATTATTAATATTTTCAATTCTTTCCAAAGGTTTTCTGGCATTACTTGCTATGGGAGCTGATCTATGGAAGGTAAACTGATATATAATATAATATTATATTTAAAATGTTTGTGTTTATGAAAAAAAAAACATTCTGAACTAAAAATAAAATGTTATACAATATTATATTACAATATTATCCTTAAAATATATGTTGTGGCAGGTAAATATGAAAATGCAGCTTTTCTTAAATTCTTTTTTTATTGCAAAGCAAAAATAAAAAACAAAAGATAATAGAAGAAACTATATGAACCCAAAATAGTGTAGACAGTGTAGAGTAGATGTGCCAATTGTGTTAAAAAAAGAACAATTCTCTTTAGTTACCTACGTACATTGCAAGGACACACACACTCAACTTTCATAAACAGCAATATTAATACTCACTATTTATTTTGTTATACATTCTGTTTTACCACTAGCTCAACTTTAGCACCAAACATTTTTTTTGTGCAAGGGTAAAGTTATGGTTTGTCAATTTTAAAATTCAAGAAAAGCTGGTATAGCAACTATAGTATACTTTATATCTATGCACTTTTTGAAACAGAAGTAGAATTACCCACTTTTTTTTATAGTTACACTGAGCTCTGCATATTTGTCCATTTGTTGTTTTTTTAAGATTTATTGCTATACAGTATGTAAGCACAGTCAAATGAACAATATGCATATCACAAAACTGGATACACATAAAACATATCACAGATCAAAAGCCATATACATTAGACAGCTTCACACAACCTGTAGCATAAAATACAGTTGGAAAAGGTACTCCTGGTAGAAATTCACTGATGTGAATGTACAATGTATATGTAAAGCGATGCGTAAATTGACAGCGCTATATAAGTACCTGAAATAAATAAATAAATTAAATAAAAAAAATAAAATACACAAGAAAAGGAGTAAAATATGTCCAAATCGAGTACCATACAATGAAGCTGTCTCCATTACATATAGCACTGGTTGTTGTTTTTGGGTTATTTTTTTGTTTTGTTTTTTGTATTTTTTCTATTGTTGCAAAGATACAAAAACCGCACAAAACAGTACTATCAAATACAAAAAAACAAAAAGAGAAAACATAATATATGCCCAGTCCCAAACCATTCACATCACCACTGTTTTAATACACAAATATCATCAGAGTATTGCTTTAGGGGTTCTCAGCCACTGTTGCATCCAAATAAACTCATCTGGACCATATGTTTGTAAATTTTTTGGGCACCCCTTATACTCATATATCATCCTATATAAAGGGATATCTGAATTAACCAGTTTATTCCAAGCAGATGATTTAAAGTGGTAGTATACTCCACTTTTTACCTTTTACCTACAGGTAAGCCTATAATAAGGCTTACCTGTAGGTATAATGAATATCTCCTAAACCTGCAAGGTTTAGGAGATATTCATCCTGCATGCAGCCGCTGAATCCGGCTGACCTTAAGAGCATGCGCGGGAGTGACGTCATCGCGGCTCCGGCCACTCACAGCGCCGGAGCCGCCGAACCAGGAAGAGACGCCCAGGGAACATGACGGCTCCCTCAGCGGTGATCGGGTGAGTATCCCACTCATCCCTTCTCCTATCCCAGTTCTCAACAGAAACACAAAAACCAACATCCCCTGGATTGATTATTGACTGAGCCAAGAACTTTCAATGCCCTTTGTCTGCTATCCGTTGCTAAGGGTAACCCAGGGGAATCCAGAAAGTGTAAATCTCAGCAGCTCTCTAGGGGACAGTGCTACAACTGCAATATAGGCATACCCCCCCCCCCCCCCAGGAGTGGGAACCTCTCTTCTATAAAAAGTGTTTCTTAGGAGGTGGCAACTACTGCTTCTACCTCTGCTGCCACATTATTCAAAGAAGGAATCATTTGCCAGTGCACATACACCAACTGTGGGCCAAAGTAATACGCACAAAGATTGGGCAGTTCTAAACCACCTCTACAAACTGGAAGTTGTAAAATATCCAAAGACACTCTAGGGCACATGTGTCAAAAACAAGGCCCGTGGGCTGAATCCGGCCCACCAGACTAATTCATGTGGCCCTTGCACCTCTCCTGCAGCTGCAGCACCAGCTTTTTTTCTACCCCACCTTGTTTCAGTAGTTGGCTGCAGAGAAGAGGACATAACTCCTCCAGAAGATCCTGCAATTCTCAGCAGCACCCCCTTGTTTCAACATTCAGGAGGCTCCTGCAGCTGACTCCAGCCCCCCTCTGGTCCTCCTCCAGACCCTGCGCTCTCTTATTCCTAGCTCTGCCCCCAGCTTCTTCCCAACAGACGGTGCACTGTGATGTAAGGAATGGGGGGGGGGGGGGGAGATTCTTGACTTTTGATGATGGGGGGCTCTTAACATCTGATGTAAAGGGGAGTGAAGTGCTCTGGACATCTAGTCTTACAGATACAACTGGCACTTTGAGGACAACCATAATGCTGATTCGGCCCCCATTGAAATTAAGTTTGACACCCCTGCTCTAGGTACTTTGCTCCCCCATAAAAAGAAAATCATTAAAGAGTTAATATACTGAAAGATTTTTTTAGGAAGAAGTATTGGGGCACTTGAAAAAATATAGAGGAACTTCAGCAAGAAAATCATCTTGAACAAATGTATTCTACCTAACAATGTTAGGTCTTTCCATTTCTGAGCTTTTTCCCTAAAAGCCCTAATAACTGGCCAAAGATTAATGTCCAAAAAGGACTCCAAAGGAAGTTGTATATTGATTCCAAGATATTTAAATGAGTCTGATATCAAGATCAGTTACATACTGTAGGAGGTGTTCTCAAAGTTGGCTATAACGTTGATTTTACCCAATTAATGTGGAAACCCAATGTGATGAAACTGTTCGGACACCTCGCTTGGGTGCTTCCTTCCGCTAAACAGGGCATCCTGCCTTCCAAACCATTGTAGCAGACCGAGAGCTAATACCAGCCCTTTTACCCCAAGCATCATACACAGACAAGATGTTGAGGTAAACTCCAAAGGATATACTGTTTATTGAACAGAACTGCACATTTTTATTCCTTTCAATAGTAGGTTAGTCACCACATGAACAAAAAAAAAACAAATATTTACCCAAAACATCACACAATGGTTTAGATAATGAGGTAGAGCTGACAAAAGGCTGATCATAGATACCTCCAAGAGTAAGCCAAGATAGCCAACAGACAGAAACAATAGGCGACTCAAATAACTTAATTAACGATGAGAATGTACACAATGGGAGAAAGGCACTTAATACCTTAAGCAGAGACCCCCGTATCAGGTTGCTTTGAGCTGATGATAAAAAAAGGGTTTGTAAAGGCAGAAGATTTTTTTTAATAGAATGCATTAGGATAAAAGCCTTCTGTGTATAGCAGCCCCCCTTACCTGAGCCCCATCTCTATCCAACGATGTGCACGAGTGCCTTGGCCAACCGGGACTCTCCCTCCTGATTGGCACCATTGGCTATCGATGCCATCAAAGTCAGTAAGCCAATCAGGAGAGAGATGGGGCGGGGCAGAACCACGGCTCCATGCCTGAATGGACAGACAAAGCTGCAGCTCAGCTTGGGTGCCCCAATAGCAAGTTGCTTGCTGTGGGGACACTCAACAGGAGGGAGGGGCCAGGAGTGCTAATGAGGGACCCGAGAAGAGGAGGATCTGGGCTGCCCTGTACAAAACCACTGCATATAGCAGGTAAGTATAACATGCTTGTTATTTTTAAAGAAAAAAAATGAGTATATGGTCTCACTTTATCATCTGCTCTGAGTCTCACAGTCTGAAATAGTCATTGCTGGTTTGGGCCTAGAGACCCCAAATATGTATATGGATCCTCCAGTTCCCAGAGTCTGTGTGTTTTGGGAAAAAATGTACTTGAATTTGAAGCAAGACCACTCCAAGGGTCTCCCAGACACACACCTCCAATAGAGTAGTGTTCCCTTAAAAGCAAGGGCCCATTAGTCAGTAGGCAAGAGGCTAGCCTGCAATCCCCTTAGAACCCCCAAAAATTATATATATATTTTTAGCAGAGACCCTAGAGAATAAAATGGCGATCGTTGAAATATTTTGTCACACGGTATTTGCGCAGCGGTCTTTCAATTGCAATTTATTTGGAAGAAATACACTTTCATGAGTTAAAAAAAAAAAAAACAGTGAAGTTAGCCCAATTTTTCTATATAATATGAAAGATGATGTTATGTCGAGTAACTAGATACCTAACACATCACGCTTTAAAATTGCGCACACTCGTGCAATGGCTACTAACGGCATTACGCTTTAAAAAAAATTAACGGTTACCTGTTTAACCACTTACCGCCCGCCCGCCGTCATATGACGGCGGGACGGTGCGGCTATTATCCTGGGCGGACGTCATATGACGTCCGCCCATTCAAGCACGGCAGGCGCGCGATCGCGGGCGCGCCGCCGTGCACTGCCGGTGTCGGTGTGTCCCCGGGACACAGGCGGTCACCGGCAGGGGGGAAACAGCCAATAGGCATGGCTGTTTCCCACGTGATCGGCTGTGTTCCAATGACACAGCCGATCACAATGGAGGCGGCCGGGAGATGACCGCGCATGCGCGATCGGGAGCGCGGTCATGTCGGTGGCACTGTGTTCCGTAGGAACACAGCTGTCACCGGCGGTAGTAAACAGTCACTGACAGTGACTGTTTACTATGTGATCGGCTGTGAATCCATTCACAGCCGATCACAAAATGTAAACACAGAGCAGTAACTGACTGTTACTAGCTCTTCTCTCCTCATACAGTTTCCAGTATGAGGGGAGAAGAGCTAGAAATAGTGAGTTACTGCTCTGTACACATGTACAAAGTAAAATCACACTAAAATCACAGTAATAAAGGTCCCCCCACACAGTCCTCAGCCCCCCCCAATGTCACCTGTCACCCAACAGTCACCTCATCAGTGCCCAGAAATTGACACCCATAACGTTCACATGTGAGCGCAGCGATCGCGGGCAAAATCACCGCGATTCTGCCCGCGATCCGGAAATCATTGCAAATTGCGGGACGCATGTGCGTTGCCCGTGATTTGCAATAGCACCCCAAACGCTGTGCGATGTTGCCGCCATTTCCGCCTGCCGAATCGCAGTAACATCGCGCAAACATCGCATGACGCCCAAAAAAGTACAAGAGTTTCTTTGGGGCGTCATGCGTTGTTTGCGTGATGTTACCGCGATTCGGCAGGCGGAAATCGCAGCAACATCGCACAGCGGGCAACGCACAGGCGTCCCGCCATTTGCAATGATTTCTGGATCGCGGGCAGAATCGCAGTGATTCTGCCCGTGATCGCTACGCTCACATGTGAATGTAGCCTAAAGTTCACCGGTCACCAGAGACTGCCATCAGTACCGCCGTGCACCATCGCCCGTCACCTGTCACCCATCAGTGACCATCGCCCCGTCACCTGTCACCCCATCAATCACCGTCACCTGTCACCCCATCAGTCATCGTCATCTGTCACCCCATCAGTCATCGTAACCTGTCACCCCATCAGTCATCGTCACCTGTCACCCCATCAGTCACCGTCATCTGTCACCCTATCAATCATCGTCACTTGACACCCCATCAGTGATCGTCACTTGTCACCCCATCAATCATCGTCACATGTCACCCGGTCAGTGATTGTCATCTGTCACCTCATCAATCATCGTCACCTGTCACCTCATCAATCATCATCACCTGTCACCCCATCAGTCATCATCACCTGTCACCCCATCCGTCATCGTCACCTGTCACCCCATCAGTCATCGTCACCTGTCACCCCATCAGTCATCGTCACCTGTTTGCCATATACATGCAATCACTTACTGACCGCCTAACGACTATATGCGTCGGCCATTAAAAGCTAAATACTGGGGTTATGGCAGAAGATAGCCCCCATAACCCCGGTATTTTTTGAAACGGCGGGCGGTCGGCTTTCAGATAAGGGTGGTCCCAGTGGCGGATTCGCCGCGGAATTACCCTTACGGTGCAGGGGAAGAGGTGCCCCCCCCCTCCTGCCGCGTCCCAGACGTTTTCCCAGCTTACCGGACCCGCCGGCAGCGGGGAAAACTATCCGGTCCCGGATCCTCAGAGACAGGAAGTCGAGTGAGGGCAAGATGGCCCTCACTCAACTCTATGGTCTTGGAGGACCGGAGCTACGTCAAAAGACGTTGCCTAGCAACCGGTTTAAAGGGCCGCTTTTTTTTTTTGCTTTTTTTTTTTTCCTCTTTCAACAATTTTTTTTTTTTTTTCTTTTTTAGTGTAGTTGTGAGGTGTGAGGTCTTTTTGACCCCAGATCTCACAATAAAGAGGACCTGTCATGCCTATTTCTATTACAAGGGATGTTTACATTCCTTGTAATAGGAATAAAAATTATCAAAACATTTTTTTTTTTTAAACTGTGTAAAAATAAAAAAATAATAAATAAAATAAATAGGAAAAAAAAAAAAAAAAAAAAATTAAAGCGCCCTGTCCCCGTTAGCTCGCGCGCAGAAGCAAACGCATACGCAAGTCCCGCCCACATATGTAAACGGTGTTCAAACCATACATGTGAGGTATCGCCGCGATCGTTAGAGCGAGAGCAATAATTTAAGCCCTAGACCTCTTCTGTAACTCTAAGCTAGTAACCTGCAGAAATTTTTAAAATGTTGCCTATGGGGATTTTTAAGTACCAATGTTTGGCGCCATTCTGTGAGCATGCGCAATTTTGAAGCATGACATGTTGGGTATCTAATTACTCGGCGTAACATTATCGTTCACATTATGGAAAAAAAATTTGCTAAATTTACTGTTTTCTTATTTTTTAGATCAAAAAAGTGATTTTTTTTCAAAAAAAATCGCATTTGGAAGACTGCTGCGCAAATATGGTGTGATAAAAAATATTGCAACGATCTCCATTTTATTCTCTAGGGTCTCTGCTAAAAAAAAATATATAATGTTTGGGGGTTCCAAGTAGTTTTCTAGCAAAAAAATGATTTTAGCTTGTAAACACCAAGTGTCAAAAATAGGCCCAGTCTTAAAGTGGATAAATGGACAACTTTGTGTAAAGCGCTACTTGGATGTTAGGCCTATGTATGTGGCCAGGCTGTGAAAAAGTGTTACATATGTGGTATCGCCATACTCAGGAGGAATAGCAGAATGTATTTTGGGGTGCAATTTTTGCTATGTACATGCTATGTGTTAGAAATATTGCATAAATGGACAGCTTTGTGTAAAAAAAAATGTGTTTTCATTTTCTTTCCACATTTTCCAAAAACTTGTGGAAAAAAATGACATATTCAAAAGACTCATTATGCCTCAAAAATTATACGTTGGGGTGTTTGCTTTCCAAAATGGGGTCATTTTATAGGGGTTTCCATTGTCCTGGTGCTCCAGGGCCTTCAAAAGTACGATAGGTTGTCAGGAAATTATATGTGAAATTTGTGCTCCTAGAATGCCGGACGGTGCTGGTTGGATGTTAGGCCTCTGTATGTGGCCAGGCTGTGAAAAAGTCTCACACATGTGGTATCGCCATACTCAGAAGGAGTAGTAGAATGTGTTTTGGGGTGTAGTTGCAAGTATACATGTGCTGTGTGAGAGAAATAACCTGTTAATACGGCAATTTGTAAAAAAAAATAAAATAAAAAAAAAAATCTTCATTTTGCAAAGCATTGTGGGAAAAAATTACAACTTCAAAAAACTCACCATGCCCCTTATTAAATACCTTGGAATGTCTACTTTCCAAAAAGGGGTCATTTGGGGGGTATTTGTACTTTCCTGACTTTTTAGTGTCTCAAGAAATGAGATAGGCCTTCAGTACATCAGGTGTGATCAAGTGTGATCAATTTTCAATGATTCGCACCATAGCTTGTGGACTCTATAACTTTCACAAAGACCAAATAATATACACTTACTTGGGTTATTTTTACCAAAGATAAGTAGCAGTATAAATTTTGGCCAAAATTTGTGAAGAAAAATTACTAATTTGCAAAATTTTATGACAGAAACAAAGAAAAATGCGTTTTTTCACAATATTTTCAGTCTTTTTTTATTTATAGCACAAAAAATAAAAAACCCAGTAGTGATTAAATACCATCAAAAGAAAGCTCTATTTGTGTGAAAAAAAGGACACAATTTTTGAATGGGTACAGTGTTGCATGACTGAGTAATTCTCAGTCAAAGTGTGAGAGCGCTGAAAGCTGAAAATCGGTCTGGGCAGGAAGGGGGTGAAAGTGCACTGTAGGTAAGTGGTTAAAGTAACAGAGGAGGTCTTGTGCTAGAATTATTGCTCTCGCTCTAACAATCGCAGTGATACCTCACATGTGTGGTTTGAACATATGGAGACGCGACTTGCGTATGCATTCGCTTTTGCGCACGAGCATGGAGGGACGGGGTGTTTTAAAATTTTTGTTTTCTTACATTTTTTTTTTACACTGTTCGCTTAAAAAAAAATGTTTTGTTCCTATTTATTGCTGCCACAAGGAATGTAAACATCCCTTGTGACAGTAAGAGGCAGTGACAGGTACTCTATGGAGGGATCGGGAGTTTAAAAGACCCCAAACCCCTCCTTTGCACTTAAAAGCATTCAAAACGCCAACTTTGGCTGTTTTGAATGCTGTCTTTTTAAAAAAAAAATCTAGAGCCTTTAAGGCTTCAGTAACCGGAAGTGATGTCATGTCATTGCTTCTTGGTTTTTACATCAGAGACCAGATCTGGCTCTAAGTAACGGTACCAGGGTGATGCCTCTAGCTGTAGGCATCACCCCAGTACAACCCCCTGAAGCCAAGGCCACATATTCAGTTTGAAGGGGTTCAGGAAATCAGCCCTATCTGGTTGTCCCAGACTGGACAGGAAATTTGAGCATAATCATTGTGAGAGAACACCTGGCACCCAGCCTGGGTGATTCTGCCAAGATACAGTTTCCTCCAGTCTGAAACCAGGTATTATAGCTGAGCACCCAAGGACTAGACAACACTAGCTTAGATGCAAACTGGAACTCACTTTATTGTAAACGCACACAGAATATATATACCACACGAAATCAGATAAGAGCTTGATCACGTTATGCAAACAGTAAGATAATTAACATAGCTAAGGAACAGCCAACATAAACAGCAATCCAATTAAACAGTAAGCTAACCAGTCACCTAGACATGCCTAGATGACTCGCTGCCCACCCAGACCATTCAGCACCAGCTCCCCAGTAAAAAGACTTAGGGCTGTCCAAATCTCTAAAGGATTAGTAGACAGAAAGAAACAATAGGTGACTCAATTAACAATGATAATTAACACCTAGGATGCACACAACGGGGAAATATTACCATGGGAGAAAGATGCCTTAGTAAACAGAATATTGCAGGAGACCCCAGAATCAGGTTTATTTGAGCTGATTATATTAACATCTGCTCTGAGTCTCACAGTCTAAAGAATCATTGCTGGTTGTTTGGGCACAAAGGCCCCAAATCTGCATCCAGGTCCTAGATTCCCAGAGACTATGTTTTGGGGAGACATGGACCCGAATCTGAAGAAAGACCACTCCAAGGGTCCCCCAAGCATACACCTCCCAAAGAGTAGTGTTCCCTTAAAAGCAAGGGCCCATAGTCAGTAGGCAAGGGGCTAGCCTGCAGTCCCCTCCAAAAGCCTTTGTCATTGTTGAGTCTGTCACATTTCTCCACCATCAAAAGTAAACTAATAAGGTCCCAGACCTCCACCTAGTCTGGACCTGCATTAGCTGGGCAGCGTGAACCCACATAGGTGATCAACATGATTTCCATTCTTGGCCACAGGAAAGGGTTGCTGTCAGTATTTGTGGCACAGAGGTCGTGGACTCTCTGTTCGGCTGCCAGCAATTCAGCTAGGTGGTCTTTACCATTCCGGAGCTCAGTCTGCTGCTGGGGAGAGGGGTCGACTGCCCCGGCGCCCTTAAGCCATGGAGACACTGCAGTTGCTAGGTAGAGGCCAGCGGCACTCTGCCCTGTTGCCAGCACTTCAGCTGGGGGTAGGAGCTTTCCTACCTCAGCTTGTCGCTGGGGAGAGGGGCCAGCTGCCCCGGCTACCTGGAACTCTGTAGTTGTTATTGGTGCTGGGCAGAGGTTGGTAACACTCTGCCCTGATGCCTGCACTTCTGCTGGGGACCCCACATCATCCGCTCCGGCTAACTGTTGGAGGGGGGTCGGGGTTCTCCACTCCCAGACTATGGATCTGCTGCTGGAGAAGAAGAACCACCACCTTCTCATCCTGGGCCCCCGTAACTGCTGCTGGTGTGGGGCAGAGGTCTACAGCACTCTGCTCTGATGCCAGCGCTTCTGCTGAAGAAGTTTGTTGAAACTCCACAGATGCTGCTGGCATGAAATCCCATGTTCTTGTCAATCATGTGGGAGAAAGGCCAGCTGCCTATTCTCTCAGGAAGGTTAAGGCTCGGTTCACACTATTGCGATGCGGGAAGGCTGCGAATTTGCAGCCTGTTCCCGCATCGCACACGCACCCCCGGCAGTTCACACTGCCATATGCGATCCGCTGGGGGTGTCAATGTAATCTTAACGACACCCCCAGTTTGATCGCATATCGCAGTGCGATCGTGCAGTTCGCACAGGATGGGATCACACAAGTGTGAACCGCTGTGCGATCCGATCCTGATGCGGCAGCAAAAATGCCTCCTGTGCGTCTTTGCTGCGGGTGCGGTGCGAATTTAGCCATACAAACTGTATGGCTAAACTCGCACCGCACAGCTGATCGCATGTCATGTCGGAGCAGTGCGCTCCGACATGACATGCGAACCCGGCACACGCAGAAGTGTGAACCGGGTCTAAAGCCGCTGTTGGTACTGGACAGAGCTCAATGTTCTGGAGGCTCACTCTTTTGTCCTTCCTCAAAAGAAAAGTCTATTAAATCCCCAGTCTCTGGAATTGCTGAAAATCCAGGGCATGGGCTGGTGGCACTGGAGCCCAGTGCCAGCACTTCAGCTGGACACTCAATAAATGTTACATTCTCTGATGAAAAGTCAATTAAATCTATGCAATCTCCAGCTCCCATTCCTGAATAGCTAGAAACTCCAAATCCTTCCTGTGCCCTTCCAAAATGTTCAGCATCCGGTCTCTGTACTCCATGATTTCCTCCAAACGCCACTCCAGATCACTCCCAAAGTCAGGGTCCTTGGACAGCCTCCAATACAACAACCTCAGGCCGCCATAGCTAAAGCCTTCTGTCAGGCTGCCATCCACTGTCCATGGGCACACTTGGGCTACATACCAGCGGAGGGCTCTGTAGCTCTCGTCCAACTGCATATCCGCCTGGACCAGCCTGCTTAACCCAGCTGTCCACTTGTGTGGTTGTTTCCCCAATAATCACACTTCGTACTGCGACCAATACCTTTCCTTGATGGAGGGGAGAATTTTTCCCTGGTGGTGCTGTTCACAGGCTAGTGCTTACTTCCAGAGTTGCCAACAGAGACAATCATACCATCCCAACACGACCTGCATTGACACTGATCCCCTGTGTTGTATCTGCATCCCTCGCAACCTCCTTCCGAATTCCTCTTCTATGGCGGCTGGTATCTGTACCTCTCCTCTTCTGCTATCTGGACCTTGGATGGTGGTTTTGATGTCCCAGACTGCAGAAAGCATCCCACCGCTTACTACCAAATGTGAAGGAACTGTCTTGCACCCAGCTTGGGTGCTTCTGTCAGTCTGGACATAGGAACCAGATATTATAGCTGACCATCCAAGATTAGCCGACAATAGCTTAGATGAGAACTGGAACTCTTTATTGAAAAATTACACAGAATTTATATATCACACAATCAGATGAGGGGTTGATCACATTATCGTATACAATACATACTGTAAACAGGGATATAATTAACATAGCTAAGGGATGGCCAACATAATGCTAATCCACATCTAGCAACTAATAGCTGACAGTAATTTAAACAATCCATAATCCATAAATCAACATAAACATATAACATCCCACAATAGTTTGCTAACAAGGTGGAGTGCACACAATACTAGCAGACAAACAGAAACAAAAGGTGACCCAATTAACAATGGGAGAGACACAAACTTGTGTATTCTGTCCACTAGACAAGTTATCAGAAGACATACAATGTCCCAGCAGTCTGATAGTGTGGGATTAATTTATCTTCATCCTTTTGAGGATTAGGGTTGATAAACATTTTTGTCCCAAGTAAACCCAGTCTGCAGGAGGGCCACCATATTTCCTCTGATCATTACCCTGTACAAGATTAATATTACACCTTTCCATCCACTCCAAAAGGGAAGCATTATTGTCCTCATTCAGATAATCCAAGCTTTGCTCTCAGTGTCCATTAGCTTGTTGTCCATCATTAGAGAATGATCTGACCTCTCTGTGTGCTATAATCAGTGGGTAGTAGGCTTGCCCCTAGTCATCTCCAAAAGCCCCTGTCCTGGTTGGGTCTGTCACACCCGAGTAGTCCCCAAATTACTGTGTAAGGGAGAAAGCGGAAGACAGCGAGGAACCTGAATCATTCAGTTATGTATAATAGCATATCATCTGCTTACATTGGTACACATTGTTCAAACTCCCCAATACAAAGGCCCTGGACCATAACAATCCTTAGTTTCGCAGCCGATGGCTTGATGGTGAGTGCAAACAGGAGAGGAGACAAGGGACAACCCTGCCTGGTTCCCGTATATATATTGGAAAAGGTTCAGAAATAAGTCCATTAATCCTAGATCAAGCCATAGGATGACCATAAAGAAGTTGTACCCATTGAATAGATGAAGGAACGAAACTGAATTTGGACAATAATTGAAAAAGGTACAGTGGGTACGGAAAGTATTCAGACCCCCTTAAATTTTTCACTCTTTGTTATATTGCAGCCATTTGCTAAAATCATTTAGGTTCATTCTTCTTCCTCATGAATGTACACATAGCACGTCATACTGACAGAAAAACACAGAATTGTTGACATTGTTGCAGATTTATTAAAAAAGAAAAACTGAAATATCACATGGTCCTAAGTATTCAGACCCTTTGCTGTGACACTCATATATTTAACTCAGGTGCTTTCCATTTCTTCTGATCATCCTTGAGATGGTTCTACACCTTCATTTGAGTCCAGCTGTGTTTGATTTATACCGATTGGACTTGATTAGGAAAGCCACACACCTGTCTATATAAGACCTTCCAGATCACAATGCATGTCAGAGCAAATGAGAATCATGAGGTCAAAGGAACTGCCTGAAGAGCTCAGAGACAGAATTGTGGCAAGGCACAGATCTGGCCAAGGTTACAAAAAGATTTCTGCTGCACTTAAGGTTCCTAAGAGCACAGTGGCCTCCATAATCCTCAAATGGAAGACGTTTGGGACGACCAGAACCCTTCCTAGAGCTGGCCGTCCGGCCAAACTGAGCTATCGGGGGAGAAGAGCCTTGGTGAGAGAGGTAAAGAAGAACCCAAAGATCACTGTGGCTGAGCTCCAGAGATGCAGTCAGGAGATGGGAGAAAGTTGTAGAAAGTCAACCATCACTGCAGCCCTCCACCAGTCGGGGCTTTATGGCAGAGTGGCCCGAGGGAAGCCTCTCCTCCGTGTAAGACACATGAAAGCCCGCATGGAGTTTGCTAAAAAACACCTGAAGGACTCCAAGATGGTGAGAAATAAGATTCTCTGGTCTGATGAGACCAAAATAGAACTTTTTGGCCTTAATTCTAAGCGGTATGTGTGGAGAAAACCAGGCACTGCTCATCACCTGTCCAATACAGTCCCAACAGTGAAGCATGGTGGTGGCAGCATCATGCTGTGGGGGTGTTTTTCAGCTGCAGGGACAGGACGACTGGTTGCAATCGAGGGAAAGATGAATGCGGCCAAGTACAGGGATATCCTGGACAAAAATCTTCTCCAGAGTGCTCTGGACCTCAGACTGGGCCGAAGGTTTACCTTCCAACAAGACAATGACCCTAAGCACACAGCTAAAATAATGAAGGAGCGGCTTCACAACAACTTCGTGACTGTTCTTGAATGGCCCAGCCAGAGCCCTGGCTTAAACCCAATTGAGCATCTCTGGAGAGACCTAAAAATGGCTGTCCACCAACGTTTACCATCCAACCTGACAGAACTGGAGAGGATCTGCAAGGAGGAATGGCAGAGGATCCCCAAATCCAGGTGTGAAAGACTTGTTGCATCTTTCCCAAAAAGACTCCTGGCTGTATTAGATCAAAAGGGGGCTTCTACTAAATACTGAGCAAAGGGTCTGAATACTTAGGACCATGTGATATTTCAGTTTTTCTTTTTTAATAAATCTGCAACAATGTCAACAATTCTGTGTTTTTCTGTCAGTATGGGGTGCTATGTGTACATTCATGAGGAAGAAGAATGAACCTAAATGATTTTAGCAAATGGCTGCAATATAACAAAGTGAAAAATTTAAGGGGGTCTGAATACTTTCCGTACCCACTGTATGTCCCTTCAACTGAATCGAAGGCTTTTTTTGTATCCGATGATGCAATCACTCTACTACTGGACTTATTATGGGTAAGTTGCAAATTAAAAAACAGCCTTTGAAGATTGATTTGAGCACCTACCTGGCACAGAAAAGCAGTTTAATCCAATCACACTAGTTAAGTAATCACCAACTGCAGCCTTCTCGCCAACACTTTTGCTAATATTTTAACATCAGTATTGATAAGTGCAATAGGTTGATACGATTCACAGTCTAGAGGGTCTTTCCTGGGTTTAGGGAGTAATAAAATAAGGGCTACCCTCATAGATGCTGGTAATTTACCCTCTTGTTTAGAAGAATTAAAGACCTGCAACAGGGACAAGGGGACAAGAAGGTCTTCATATGTCTGATACCACTCTACTGGATAGCCGTCTAAACCCAGAGATTTATGGGGGGCAAAACAGATTTGACGATATCTTTGGTTTAAGATATCCATCCAGGAGGTATTAGCTCTCCCAATACTGTAACTCTGGCAACCAGTGCCCAAGCCCCAATTAAGGGGGATACTTTTCCCCCCAAAACTCATTTGTTACAGTTGGTTATAGTGCTGATACTATTTCAGCAATAAAATAATATAATGAAGTAATTTTATTTATTTTATATGATCTAGGCCAATGAAGATTACTTGCTATCTGTAGTTTCTTCCAATGCAACTTTTACCCATGTGACGGAATTCATAATTTTTGGATTCCCCAGCCTCCAGAATTACCACATTTTGCTTTCTTGTGTATTGCTTTGTATCTACATCTTCACCCTCTCTGGCAATGGCTTTATCTTCTTCTTGGTCATCTTTGACCAGCATCTCCATACACCAATGTATTTCTTTGTCAGCAACCTGTCTTTTATAGACATGACTTACACTTCGGTAACCATCCCAAAGATGTTGGCCAAGTTCTTGATGAACCTGGATACTATTTCCTACACTGCCTGCTTTGCACAGATGTATGTTTTTCTGTCCCTGGCAGCAACAGAGTGTTTTCTCCTGGCGATAATGGCCTACGATCGCTACATAGCTATATGCTCACCCTTACACTACCAAACCATCATGACAAGACAACTTCTCATAATTCTGTCAATAGTGGCCTGGTCTGGAGGGTTTGCAGCTCCACTCACAGCCACCCTTCTTGCCTTAAAGCTACCTTTCTGTGGTCCCAATATAATCTACCATTACTACTGTGACACTCCCCCATTGCTCCAATTGGCTTGTGCCAACACATCCTTCAATGTAGCCATTGGGTCTTTTGTTGGTGCCGTTGTCATTTTGGTAAGCTTTGCTGTAATTGTTATATCTTACACAAAGATTATTTTAGCAATCCTTAGAATCAGTTCCAAAGGTGGCCGTAACAAAACTTTTTCTACCTGCGCCTCTCACTTTACAGTTGTCAGTATATTTTTCTTGCCTATTATGTTCATGTACATTCGTCCGAAAGCCTCCTACTCATCCGATGTGGACTCTTTGGTGTCCATGTTATATACAGTATTAACTCCCCTGATGAATCCCATAATATACAGCATGAGAAACAAAGACATTAAAATTGCTTTCCAGAAGAAAATAGGCTTCATCTGTAACAGAAGTAGCTTGGTCACAGAATAGAATGCATGTGATTAATTAATAAAGCAATTTATTACCTTGGATGTACAGTGTGTCCCTTAAATAATATGATATATATTTTTTACTATACATATATTATTTTAATATGATTATTATTATTTATAAACAGTATGTGTAATCTTTGTTTTATAATTAAACACTTATTATATGGGTTATTAAAAGAGACAGCATGGCAGAAGCTGCTGTCATCTGGCTTGCTCTGTATGATTGAAATCTTAGACAGAGCTGTTCAAGGTAGGTGTTGCTGCAAAAGTTTCCCAGAGCGGTATGGGGAGCTTTTGCCTCTCTCAGCTGCCAAAAAGCTTCAAAATGCAAGCAGGTAAACATTCCCAATGGAGTTTGCAAATATTCTTGAAGTATATACCTGGCCAGAGAAGATTTTCTTCTGAAGTATAATTTCACACCTTTTTATTCTCTGTCAGGAAGTTTGCACAATTAACTAAGTCAACTATATCAAATAATTATTTGATATATGACAATATAAATAAATATGTATTTATCAATCAAGCTCTAACAATCACCTTTATACGTTTGATTTACTGTATCTCATAACATAGACACATAAATTATGATCACATAGTTACAGTACATCATAATTAGTAAAACCCAAAATATAAACCTAGAGGGATTGATTAAATTCTCTTAGGTCTGCAGCCTGAGAGGGTGGCCATGAGATTGGACAGGGGTCTAGGTCTGAGGCCAATTTTGTGAGACATGGGTATTGAGGAGTAGAGATGTACAGAACTGTTCGCCGGCGGACAGTTCCCGGCAAACTTAGCATGTTCGCGTTCGCCGCTGCGGGCGAACATATGCGATGTTCGGTCCGCCCCCCATAATACATCATTGAGGCAAACTTTGACCCTGAACTTTACAGTCAGCAGGCACATTTCCAGCCAATCAGCATACCTCCCTCCCACACCCTCCCACCTCCTATAAATAAGCAAGGGCAGCATCCATCTTAGATCATTCTGAAGCAGTGTGTGTAGTGAGAGTAGGGAGAGCTGCTGCTGCTGCTGTTAAGCTAGGGACAGTTAGTCAGTGTTCCTGGTCTTGCAGTGTTCTTGGTCCACTACTGCTGTAAGGACAGCACCCCAAAAAGCCCTTCTAAGGGCTGGTATTTGTGTAATTTTTTTTTCTATATATATATATATATATATATATATATATATATATATATATATATATATATATATATATATCTAGCGTCCCCAAAAGCCCTTTTAAGGGCTGGTAATTGAGTTGTTTCTTCTTATATATATATATATATATATATATATATATATATATCTAGTGTCCCCAAAAGCCCTTTTAAGGGCTGGTAATTGAGGATTTTTTTTTATTTATATATATATATATCTAACGTCCCCAAAAGCCCTTTTAAGGGCTGGTAAGGTAATAGAGATTTTTCTTTATATATATATATATATATATCTATTGTACACTGTGACTGCAGTTGCCTGCCCGCTGTGTGTGAGAGGCCACAGACCTACCACAGACTGTACTGTGTGCACACCACACTAATTTCGGGTGGCACAGGCACAGTACCTTGCATTTTAAAAAATATATTTTTTTTTCCTCTGTCATAATTGCAGTGAGTGCTGCATCAGGTCCACAGAGTGCACTGTACCCACTGCAGTGCACTGCCCACCACTGATATATATACGGTGGCACAGCATCTTGTTGCAATAAATTGAAAAAAAAAAATATTTTTTATTATTGCAGTTGCCTGGGCTGCCAGTGACGGTCAGGTCCACAGAGTGTACTGTGCCCACTGCAGTGCCACTGTGTGCCCACCCACCACTGATATATAAGGTGGCACAGCAGCTTGCAAAGTAAAAAAATATATATATATATTTTAATTGCAGTTGCCTGGGTGCCAGTGACTGCTGTCAGGTCCACAGAGAGTGTACTGTGCCACTGCCCACCCACCACTGATATATAAGGTGGCACAGCAGCTTGCAAAGTAAAAAAAAATATATATATTTTTTAATTGCAGTTGCCTGGGTGCCAGTGACTGCTGTCAGGTCCACAGAGAGTGTACTGTGCCACTGCCCACCCACCACTGATATATAAGGTGGCACAGCAGCTTGCAAAGTAAAAAAAAATATATATATTTTTTAATTGCAGTTGCCTGGGTGCCAGTGACTGCTGTCAGGTCCACAGAGAGTGTACTGTGCCACTGCCCACCCACCACTGATATATAAAGTGGCACAGCAGCTTGCAAAGTAAAAAAATATATATATATTTTTTAATTGCAGTTGCCTGGGTGCCAGTGACTGCTGTCAGGTCCACAGAGAGTGTACTGTGCCACTGCCCACCCACCACTGATATATAAGGTGGCACAGCAGCTTGCAAAGTAAAAAAAATATATATATTTTTTAATTGCAGTTGCCTGGGTGCCAGTGACTGTCAGGTCCACAGAGTGTACTGTACCCACTGCCCAACACTCCTATAGGGGTGGCACAGCACCTTGCACTCATAGTACAACAGTAACAACACAAAAAATAACAGGCAGAGGCAGGCCACCCCGCAAGGGCCGTCGTGGTGCTGTGATTTCCTTAGGCCCTAGAATAATGCCCAGTGTTCAGAGGCCACCACAGACCCTGAACTCAAAAAATTCTGAGGCCATAGTTGACTGGCTTACACAGGACACCCAATCGTCTACAGCTTCCGCTCGGAACCTTAATGCACCATCCTCCTCCAGCTCAGCTTTGGGCACCTCTCAATTTACCACTCGCCAGCCCGCCGGCACCACCACCAACACTAGCACCACAGCCGCTTCACTTGATCCGTCAGAGGAGTTATTTTCACATCAGTTGGAAGAAATAAGTGATGCGCAACTATTAGTGCCAGAGGATGTAGATAACGGGGATATGTCTCAGTCAGGCAGCATTATACACATGGACGTACATTGTGATGATGATGATGATGTTGTACCTGCTGCTGCTGCCTTTGCTGAGTTGTCAAGTGAAGCGGCTGATGATGACGATGTGTCTGTGGATGTCACCTGGGTGCCTGCTCGAAGAGCAGAAGAAGAGGGGGAAAGTTCAGATGGGGAGACAGAGAGGAGGAGGAGACGAGTTGGAAGCAGGGGGAGGAGGTCATCGCAAGGAGCTAGTGGCGCAGTCAGACAGCATGTAGATTCGGCACCCGGGGTCAGCCAGACAGCATGCCAATCAACGCAAGCTGTTGCCACCACCAGAATGCCGTCCTTGCAAAGCTCAGCAGTGTGGCATTTTTTTTGTGTGTCTGCCTCTGATATCAGCGATGCCATTTGTAACCTGTGCCAAAAGAAACTGAGTCGTGGGAAGTCCAACACCCACCTAGGTACAACTGCTTTGCGAAGGCACATGATCTCACATCACAAACGCCTATGGGATCAACACATGAGTAAAAGCAGCATACAAACTGAAAGCCACCATCCTCCTCCTGGTCCAGCATCTTCAGCCACGTCAACCACTGCTGTCCTCCATGCCCCCTATCAACAACCCGCCCCTCCGCCTCTCACCTTCAGCAGTTCCTGCTCACCTGCCCACAGTCAGGTGTCTGTCAAGGAAATGTTTGAGCGTAAGAAGCCAATCTCACAGAGTCACCCCCTTGCCCGGCGTCTGACAGCTGGCTTGTCGGAACTCTTAGCCCGCCAGCTTTTACCATACAAGCTGGTGGAGTCTGAGGCCTTCATAAAATTTGTCGCTATTGGGACACCGCAGTGGAAGGTACCCGGCCGAAATTATTTTTCACAAAAGGCAATCCCCAACCTGTACTCTATTGTGGAAAAGGAAATCATGTCACGTCTGGCACACAGTGTTGGGGCAAGGGTCCATCTGACCACTGATAGCTGGTCTGCAAAGCACGGTCAGGGCAGGTATATAACTTACACTGCGCATTGGGTAAACCTGCTGGCGGCTGCCAAGCATGGAATGCGTGGCTCTGCTGCAGAGGAGTTGGTGACAACGCCACGACTTGCAGGCAGGCCTGCTGCCACCTCCTCTACTCCTCCTACTCCATCCTCTTTGCTAACCTCCTCGGCTGAGTCCTCTTCTGCTGTTGCGTCTTGCTCCACACCAACTGCACCCCCCCAGCTCCCCAGGGGCTATTCCACATGCCGGATACGACAGTGTCACGCTGTCTTGGGGTTGACTTGCCTGAAAGCAGAGAGTCACACCGGACCAGCACTACTGTCCGCCCTGAACGCACAGGTGGATCAGTGGCTGACCCCGCACCAACTGGAGATCGGCAAAGTGGTGTGTGACAACGGCAGCAATTTGTTGGCGGCATTGAATTTGGGCAAGTTGACACATGTGCCGTGCATGGCACATGTGTTGAATCTGATTGTGCAACGTTTTGTGCAGAAGTACCCAGGCTTACAGGACGTCCTCAAGCAGGCCAGGAAGGTGTGTGGCCATTTCAGGCGTTCCTACACGGCCATGGCGCACTTTGCAGATATTCAGCGGCGAAACAACATGCCAGTGAGGCGCTTGATTTGCGACAGCCCGACACGTTGGAATTCAACACTGCTAATGTTCGACCGCCTGCTCCAACAAGAAAAAGCGGTCAACGAGTATTTGTATGACCGGGGTGCTAGGACAGCCTCTGCGGAGCTGGGTATTTTTTTGCCACGTTACTGGACGCTCATGCGCAATGCCTGTAGGCTCATGCGTCCTTTTGAGGAGGTGACAAACCTAGTGAGTCGCACCGAAGGCACCATCAGCGACATCATCCCATATGTTTTTTTCCTGGAGCGTGCCCTGCGAAGAGTGCTGGATCAGGCCGTAGATGAGCGTGAAGAGGAAGAGGAAGAGTTGTGGTCACCATCACCACCACCAGAAACAGCCTTACCATCGCTTGCTGGACCTGCGGCAACACTGGAAGAGGAGTGTGAGGAAGAGGAGTCAGAGGAGGAATGTGGCTTTGAGGAGGAGGAACACCAACCACAGCAGGCATCCCAGGGTGCTCGTTGTCACCTATCTGGTACCCGTGGTGTTGTACGTGGCTGGGGGGAAGAACACACCTTCAATGACATCAGTGAGGACGAGGAATTGGACATGAGTAGCTCGGCATCCAACCTTGTGCAAATGGGGTCTTTCATGCTGTCATGCCTGTTGAGGGACCCTCGTATAAAAAGGCTGCAGGAGAACGACCTGTACTGGGTGGCCACGCTACTAGACCCCCGGTATAAGCAGAAAGTCTCTGATATGTTACCCAATTACCGGCAGTCGCAAAGGATGCAGCAGCTACAAAATAAGTTGAAAAGTATGCTTTACACAGTATATAAGGGTGATGTCACAGCACAACGGGAATCCAACAGGGGAAGAGGTGAAAGTAATCCTCCTCCTACCACCACAACCACGCTGGCAAGGACAGGACGCTTTACAGACGTCTTGTTGATGGAGGACATGCAGAGCTTTTTTAGTCCTATGCATCGCCACAGCCCTTCGGGGTCCACCCTCAGAGAACGACTCGACCGACAGGTAGCAGACTACCTTGCCTTAACTGCAGATATCGACACTCTGAGGAGCGATGAACCCCTTGACTACTGGGTGTGCAGGCTTGACCTGTGGCCTGAGCTGTCCCAATTTGCCATTGAACTTCTGGCCTGCCCCGCTTCAAGTGTGCTGTCAGAAAGGACCTTCAGTGCAGCAGGAGGTATTGTCACTGAGAAGAGAAGTCGCCTAGGTCAAAAAAGTCGTGATTACCTCACGTTTATTAAGATGAATGAGGCATGGATCCCGAAGGGACTGACAGTGGGGGATGCATTTGACTAAAAAAGGCCTGGTGATGACTGAGATGCCTTGGCCTAAAAATGGTCCACACGCTGCTGTATATAATCATTCTCTGCATGCCGGATGACTTACGTGACGTCTTTGCCACCAACTACGGTTCAAGCCGCAATGTTTTAGTGCACTTTCTGCCTTGAAAAACCTAAATTTTTCAGGCCGCTGCTACAGCAATACCTACTTTTTCATGCATGTGTACATGCCTAATTTTTCTGGCCTCTGGTGCTACACTGTGGCTGCAAAAAAACAAAAAACAAAAAAAAAGGCACATACATGTGTCAATTCCCCTTCGGGATCATTACCTTGTCGTGGTGAAGGGGCTTGCGTATCACAATGAAGCGATCACCTCTAGGATTGTGTTGGCACACCCCAGATGATAAGGTCGTTGCTTCATTGTGTACAGACCAAAAGCGATCCGCAGGATAATTTTTCATAGAAAAAACATTCATTTTCTTTCATCCTTTCTGCGGAGCTGGGTATTTTTTGGCCGCGTTACTGAATGCTCATGAACAATGGCTGTAGGCTCATGCGTCCTTTCCTTTTGCGGAGGTGACAACCCTGGTGGTCAGTCGAACCCAAGGCAACATCATCGACCTCATCCCATATGCGTTTTTTCTGGAGCGTGCCCTGCGAAGAGTATTGGATCAGGCTGTAGATGAGCATGAAGAGGAAGAGTTGTGGTCCACTCCCCATCACCACCAGAAGCAGCTTTGTCGTTGTCAATTGCTGGACCTGTGGCAACGCAGAGAGAGGAGTCTGAAGAAGAGAAGTCAGAGGAGGAAGGTGGCTTTGAGGAGGTGGAATACTAGCCACAGCAGGCGTCCCAGGGGGCTTGTTGTCACCTTTCGGGGACCCTTGGTGTTGTACGTGGCTGGGTGGAGGAAGAGACCTTCAATGATGTCAGTGAGGACAAGGAACGGGACATGGCTAGCTTGGTATCCAACCTTGTGCAAATGGGGAGTTTGCGGTTGTGCAAATGGACTGACTGACTGTTAAACGGGGAGTTTGGTCTGTCAGAGTTTGGTCTGTCACTGTGAAGCGGGCGTAACCCTTACACTACTTGACCGATACAACATCATACCTGATCGTATTCAAACACTGGATGTTTTAAAGCACGTTATTCCAAACAATTTAGGAATGTTAGGTGATTTATGCCCTTTATGGATCAAAACCCGACTCTGCGTCAACTACGTAATTTTCCATGGGAGTTTTGCCATGGATCCCCCTCCGGCATGCCACAGTCCAGGTGTTAGTCCCCTTGAAACAACTTTTCCATCACTATTGTGGCCAGAAAGAGTCCCTGTGTGTTTTAGAATTCGCCTGCCTATTGAAGTCTATGGCGGTTCGCCCGGTTCGCGAACATTTGGCGATGTTCGCGTTCGCCGTTCGCGAACGGCGAATTTTAGGTTCGCGACATCACTATTGAGGAGCCACGGAGAACCTCCAGTTGTGATGAGGGGCTGGAGAACCTTGGATGTAAAGCTTGGACCTCCGTGGAGTGTGGTGTCTTCTACCCAGGGTGCTGACAGTGACAGCTGATGGAACAAGTGCTTTACAGTCGGGAGCTACAATCACAGAATGCCCAGTTGGCTTCAAGGTTTTCTATCAGTGAAGTGTATGTACTTTTGTTCCATTATTGTGGAGTTTGCTTATCCATGGGTGCCGGGTGCCCCTACATTTTGAGTAAAAGTCAATAAATTCCTTTAGCTTTGCATCTAAAAGTGACTGCCACCCATCTGTACACATTGCTTACTATTGCCTGAGGACTGCATCCAGTCTTTGAGGGTCAGGGGAGTTCTACACCTAAAGTTCAATATATTTTTTCCGTTTGAATAAATTTTGATTGAAAATATTTTTGCAAAACAACATTATCGCCTTATGAAAAAAATTATCCCGCGCAATGGAAAATAATTGTGAAAATAAAATTAAATGCAAAATTGCTGCCACCCCTATATTTCCCAATTGGGAAATCAGGATATGTGAATATGAAAAAATGGGTTAGGCATTACTCCCTAACACGTAATAGTGAATATTCCAATGGTGATGTGCAGTGATGTAAAAAGGTCAATAAATATACATTATATTATTATAGTAACAATAAATTGAAAGTAATGTGACCACTGCTTGAAGGATGTACCTTCCACCTGTTTGTGCTCCCAATAATGAAAATACAATAAATATAATAAGTAAATTGCAATAAATAAAATATGAAAAGTGCTTAGACCAGTGCTAATATCTTGTTAACCACTAGAGGGAGCAGTATATAAAATTAATATATCTCTATAATACAACCAGATATGGTGACTAGTGATGGACGAACATCGGCCGGGGCGGCTCGTGAACGTTATCAGCAAAATTTCTCAAATGTTCGCGAAACGCAAGTTCGCGGTGGGCCCCATTGACTTTAATGGCAGGCGAACTTTAAAAACCTTTAGGTCATATTTGCAGCCACAAAATACTTACTAGCTGTGCACAAATAGTCCCACAACATGGACAATGTCATAACAGAAGTATTGCTATTGGAAAAGTTGCCCTAAAAATTTTTTTTTTTTCAGCAAACACATTTTTTTTTTTTTCTAAATCAGCCAGAACTGACAGCAGCCGGTAAATACATGTCAAATACATATAGGGTCCATTCACAGGTCTGTGAAATGGGTCCGCATCCGTTCCACAATTTGGCGGAACGTTTACAGACCCATTGATTTTCAATTCTAGTCTGAAAAATTAGGCATTCACAGGATAAAGAAGTAAGTGTCGCCCATTCCAGGCCCAAAAATTAGCCCACATGCATTTACCTGACAGCTAAGAACGTTGTATTCTGTAGCTGGAGGTACATTAGGCATTCACAGGATAAATAGGTGTTGGGCATTCCAGGCCCCAAAAATTAGCCCACATGCGTTTACTTAACAGTTAAGAACGTTGTATTCTGTGGCTGAAGGTACATTAGGCATTCACAGGATACAGAAGTAAGTGACGGCCATTACAGGCCCCAAAAATTAGCCCACATGCGTTTACCTGACAGGTAAGAACGTAGTATTCTGTGGCTGAAGGTACATTAGGTATTCACAGGATACAGAAGTAAGTGTCGGCCATTACAGGCCCCAAAAATTAGCCCATATGTATTTACCTGACAGCTAAGAACGTTGTATTCTGTGGCTGAAGGTACATTAGGCATTGACAGGAAAAATAATTGTCGGAATATTACAGGCCCCAAAAATTAGGAAATTCAATGGATATGAAATTACTTTTATGCTGCTGTATTTACCGAAGAGAAGGACCATGAATTGTTGTGGGTGCATGGCGGTCTGGCGGATATTTGTCATGAGGAATTTTAAACAAACATGGTCTACTGGTCACATGTGTTTAATTCCTCTGAGATCCATGCCTCATTCATTTTTATAAATGTGAGGTAGTCAACACTGTTATGGGTTAGGCGAGTGCGCTTATCAGTCACGATTCCCCTGCTTCGCTGAACGTCCTTTCGGACAGGACACTGGACGGGGAGCAAGCCAACAGTTCCATTGCAAATCGTGCAAAATCTGGCCAGAGGTCAAGCCTGCCCACCCAGTAGTCCAGGGGTTCATCACTCCTCAGAGCGTCCACATCGGCCGTTAACCCGATGTAGTAGGACACCTGTCGGTCTAGGCGTTCCCTGATGCTGGATCCGGAGTACAGCTGTCAATGTCCCTCATGTGCAATGTAAGTTCCGCCTGCTTCTCCTCCCTATCTGCTGGTACAGCTCTCCTCTGAACTCCCCTCCTGGGAGCGCCAGATGTGACTGTACATGGTTGATGGCTCGCTCCTGATACATTAGCAGTCTGCTTTGTCCCTCATGTGCAATGTAAGTTCTGCCTGCTTCTCCTCCCTATCTGCTGGTACATCTCTCCCTCTGAACTCCCCTCCTCCCCACCCACGTGACGTCCATAGACACGTTATCATCAACATCACCTTCCCCACCACTAACATTTGAGATCTCAGAGTAGGCAGCAACAGCGGGGACCAACCTCCTTTGGCTGATCTGGGTACTGTCGTCAGACTGCTGAGTGGCGGCTGTTGCTACCTCCTCTTCCTGATCCGATGCCAAGAATGGCTGCGCATCGTAAATGTCTTGTGATGGATCGGAAAATAATTCCAGTGACTCAAGCGGAGGGTATATGGTGGTGGTGGTGTCTTTGGGGGTGCACACAGCAGAAAGTGAAGAGGGTGCAGATAGAGAGGATGAGGAGGGTGCAGAAGAGGAAGGCTGAGTGAGCCACTCAACCAAGTCTGGTGCATCCTTTGACGTAATCGAACGCACCTTCTGAAACTTCACACTTTGGCTCCGGCCTACTGCTCCTGCCCTACCCCTACCACCCCTGCATAAGGGCCTGCCTCTTACTATGCCTGTCATTTTTTAAATTATCCTGTGACAAAAGACTCATAAGAAGGGCAGTACATGTGGAAGAAGGTATATAACACCCCGCTTCAATCTGTGGTATTGGGGGGCCACTGGTCTATCACACCAGTTCTACAAAAAATTGGTCAGTAACTGTTGTCACTGTGTGTAGCACAGTTAATTCAGCAAAAGAGGCAATATTTTTGCAGGACACAAATACGCTGTTATAAAAGTATACTGTTGGATAACACCCCACTTCAACCTGTGGTATTGGGGGCCAGTGGTCTATCACACCAGTTATACAAAAAATTGGCCATTAAGTTTGGCACTGTGTGTAGGAGAGTTAACGGAACAAAAGAGGCAAAATTTTTGCAGGACACAAATACACTGTTAAAAAAGTATACTGTTAGATAACACCCCACTTCAATCTGTCGTTTAGGGGGGTCACTGGTCTATCACACCAGTTATAATACTTTATTAAAGGTGCTTTTGTCACTCTTTGTAGTTGTAGTATCGCAGCAGAAATGCTCACCACACCATTTACAATGCTGCACAGTGCACAATACAAATCCACTATAATATATAAAAAAATTCTCAATGAGCGTATTTTTATCCACTTTAAGACCGGAAGATTTTACCCCCTTCCTGACAAGGCCATATTTTATGATTCGGCACTGCGTTACTTTAACGGACAATTGCGCGTTCGTGCGACGCTGTACCCAAATTAAATTTATGTCATTTCTTTCCCCACAAATAGAGCTTTCTTTTGGTGGTATTTGATGACCTGTGCAATTTTGTATTTTTTAAAAAAAAGGGCGACAATGAAAAAAAAAAAAAACATTTTTCACATTCTGATATATAACATTCCAAAAAAAAATTTAAAAATCAAAATTTTTTAACATTTTAGGCCAATTTGTTTTCTGCTACATATTTTTGGTAAAAAAAAATTGCAATAAGCGTATTTTGATTGGTTTGCGCAAAAGTTATCGTGTTTACTAACTACGGGAAAGATTTATGTAATTTTAATTTTGTTTTACTAGTAATGGCGGCGATCTGCGATTTTTTGCAGGACTGCGAAATTGCGGCGGACATATCGGACCCCTAACTGACATTTTTGACACTTTTGGGGGGACCAGTGACAGTGATCACTGTTGGTGATCAAGGGGTTAAATGTATGCCTCCTGCTTACTGACGTGTGTGGGGGGAGGGGGTTCTGTGACACAGGCAGAGATCGCAGGTTCAGCTATGCTGAATCCTGTGATCTCTCCCTGTCTGTAACAAAGAAGATCCACCTGCTTTGTTTACACAAGCGGGCGGATCTTCTCACACTTTCCCTGACAATCACTGCCTGTCCTCCTCCGGCCCGACTCCCGCTGTGTCTAAACACAGCGGGAGCTGTGTTGGCTTGGCTTTTTTTACGTCGCTGGACCCAGGGGGAGCCGCTGTGCTGCAGTAGCAGCACAGTGAGCGGTCGGCAAGTGGTTAAAGTTCCTATATAAAGAACAGTCATTGCTAACAGCTGGTGAGGATAGCTAGATAAAAACGTAAAAATGGAGCCTACAGCCTGTTTGCTGGAAAAAAAAAATACAAAATATTACATTTTAAGCATTTTACTCAAAACTATACAACTTACCACCACTGCACAACTCCCTTCCTATCTCCTAATCCAAAGTTTTATTATCAATTAAGGACAAAAAATAATAATTTTCCCATCCTCTTATCCCTTTTTTACACTGCCTGGCCAAAAAAAAAAAGCCACCACCTGGAATTAACTAAGCAACTAACTAAACAAAGCATGCAGAAACTCTCCTATTGGATAGTTACTGCATGTGCCCAAACAATGAGGTCAGCTGACTGCCTGAATATACTGAATGATCAGGTTATTCCATCAATGGATTGTTTCTTCCCTGATGGCACGGGCATATTCCAAGATGACAATGCCAGGATTCATCGGGGCTCAAATTGTGAAAGAGTGGTTCAGGGAGCATGAGACATCATTGTCCCACATGGATTGGCCACCACAGAGTCCAGAACTTACGCCCATGGAGAATCTTTGGGATGTGCTGGAGAAGGTTTTTCGCAGTGACTCTTCCATCATCAATACAAGATCTTGGAGAAAAATGAATACAACACTGGACGGAATTAAATCTTGTGACATTGCAGAAGCTTATCAAAAACAATGCCACAGCAAATGCGTGCCGTAATCAAAGCCAACAAAATATTAGAGTGTGTGACCTTTTTTTCTTTTGGTGGCCCCTTTTGTTTTGGCAAGGCAGTGTGTATATCTATGCAAAGGGTCACCCTGCGTCTCATTGGGTTTTAAAGTTGTAGGCTTGGCTTTTTTTACCCCCGAACAGTAACACACCTCACCTTTGAGATCACTGGGAAAGGAACTTCTACTTCCACTTTTCTTGTTCAAATATTCTAATTTTGTAAAAGTAATGGCATTACAACAAGCTATAGCAAGAAATAAAAGCAGGGTGTAAGCAGTTTGCACAAATAACAATAAACAAGCTAGTGACAATAAGATAGGTATCTGATATTCATAAACAAAGAATTTAACATTGTAGGAAAACCACAAGCCTAGAAGGCGGATAAGTAAATGAGACTGTACGGTATGAATAGTGGACGCAAGAGTTTGTGAATTGGGGGCCCACTCTTCAAATGATGTATGAGAGATTGTTTCTTCAGCAGAAGTAAGGTGTCCAGCATTTGATCAAAGGTGAGGGATCATTGTATAGCAGTGGTCCACGTAGCAGTGAACAAACCATTCCATCTCATGAGTTATAAGGGGGTAGGCTGATGTGGACAAGGTCGTACCTTGGCCTTGGTCGTGATTAATGGAGAAGAATTCGGACTGATGGAAATGTACACAAGTGAGGAAAGGATTGGGCATCAATAGTGGGTATAGAGCTGGGGGTGTGGAAGGTATAGGGAGGATAAAGGAAAAAAAAGGGGGAGTGGGAAGTGAAGGATACCCAGAGAGAGTCCAGGCAGGCCCCACTGTTCATTTGTGGGGCTATTGGGGCTAAAGGGGTGAATCTAGTCTTAAGGAAATACAAGTGAGTTGTCGAAGGTAAGTAATTGTCAATCCAGGGCCTCCAAAGTTTTTCATAGGGGACAATTTTGTCTAATAGGATGGCTTCTGTCTTGACATGGATTATGGCTTGTGTGACCCTGTTTGTCATTGCTAAAACACATAGTGTGAAGGATTTCCATACCTTTGCTATGGTTTGTTTAGCTACGGTGGTTATATGTAGCAAGAGCTTGAATTGATGGTGCGTTAGGTCAGGCGGCTTGTGGTTTACTTCCACTTTTCTAACCAGCAATGGGAAAGTTAGTTCAAAGAATCAGGATCTGCCTATAAACTATTATCTTCTATTATCTCAGAGGTGTAGAACACCCTAGAACACATGTTAAACACAAGGCTCAGCGTCAGAATCCGGCCATTTTATGTCAACTCTGTCTCACCTTGTCTCAGCAGTCGGCAGGCAAGAGAAGGACAGAACACCTCCACCAGATCCTTTGCTTCTCCGTGCAGCAGCAGAGAGGCTTGTCTCTGCCACTCCCCCGTGTCTCAGTAGTCACCAGAAGCTGACTCCAGCCCTTCTCTGGTCCTCCTCCAAACCCTGCACTTACTACTTCCCATTGTAGCCCTCAGCTTCTTCCTTGCAGCAGCACATGGTAAGACGGGTGCACTGTGATGTAAGGGAGGGTTAGGGACTCTTGACTTCTGATGTTGGTGGGGCTCTTGACATCTGATGTAAGAGGGGGGTGCTCTGGACATCTAGTTTTACAGATACAATTGGCCCTTTGAGGGTGACCATACTGTTGATGCAGCCTGGAGTGAAATTAAGTTTGACACCCATGCACTAGAAGCTCTACTGTCTTTATTCGGTGGGAATGTCAATTGATACCACCATTCTGCCAACAGGTTCCATTTGGATAACACAGCTGATGGGTACTTTCCACCTTCGATATCAATATGAGGGGTGGCTCTAAAGCAGGGATCCTCAAACTACAGCGCTCCAGCTGTTGCGGAACTACACATCCCATGAGGCATTGTAAAACTCACAGACATGACTAGGCATGATGGGAATTGTAGTTCCTGAACAACTGGATGGCCATAATTTGAAGACCCCTGCTCTACAGTGTAGCTAGTAGATATGTGGCTAACCAATGAGGGGTTAAGATTTTATAAGGTAATATACCCGTATGACTATTATAGGATAAACATACGTATGTGACTATGACTAGCATTTACCAATTATTAAATATAATCGAATCCCTTAGGACATTAACTCTTCACCTCTTGATATCTAAATCACAATTCCTCCTTTGTTTGCATACACAGTGGGAGGACAGAATATTAGATTAACACCAGTAAGCCTCTGGGACAGGGCTAAGTTGTATAGCATCTTCCAAAGGTCTATTAATATAATAATGCTACATATTGATTGCCACAGGTTAGTTGTCTCCTATATGGTCCCGGTGCCTGTCCAGGGAATATCCTTCGCATACGTAGTGTCTCACGTCTGTTGCCCCATGCATGCTTTGCTCCAGTGTTGATATGTTCAAATATGCAATGTACACAAGTATATAGTTGATTGGTTGATGTATAAATGACATTTTGTTCTTTTGTAGGCAAATACTGTATAGTCTTTGTAGCCCTGAAGAAGTATTTGACGAAACGCATCGGCATCAAAGACCTGCGCTATTTACAGTATTTACTACATCACATACAATTTCCAATCTGGAATTTTAATCTTTGCAACTACATTGATTGTGTCTATGTACTGGTTTTAAATAATTCATTTTTTGCTATAATAAAATATGTTTTTTTACTTATTTTTGATTATCCCTCCATTTTTTGGCCTACAAGGTCCAATCTTTTTCCTTTTTTTGTTTCTAAATATACGATATGGATGATGGCAATATATGTCACAGTATTTGTTATTTACTTTCCACCTTCTCCTTGTTATACCTTACCCCTCTCTACTCACCCCTCCCTTCCTCTCTGCTTTTTTCCTAACACCCTCCTTTTTTTTTTTTCATGCTTTTTCACCCTGCCCCAGCCCTTCGCCTTTCTACTTTCTTTAAGACTATCCCATTTTTCTCTCTAGTTGATCTGTTTGCCCGACTTCTTTATTTTCCAATTGCCTAGATTTATTTGCATTACAACTTGCAGCATCTTTCTACTTGATTTACACCCAAAAATTTATAATCTGGTGATTAGTAGAGATTTATACTTTTCTATTTACCTGCTGCAGATTTATCCGGGATTTATCCTTGAGAGATCACAATATCCTTTTCATACTTTTTTAAGAAAAATTTCAACATGTTCAAGACTTGTTGCATACATCGGTCCATCATTTCTTTATATGCATCTCTGAATGCCGAGTCTTATGTCTACTATTATATGAAAACTAAATTGTGATCCCATAACACTTCTTTTTTTATTATTAGTGGCTGGACTGTGACCATTATTATAAATGTTGTGTCTAGATAAATAAAGTTATTAAAATTACAAAAATAATTAGCAGTATTTCATATAAAATGAACAAAATAAATAAATAAATAAATAAATGAAAATACTTTTTATTCAGTATAAAAATAATAAAGAAATAAAATGATAAATAAATATGATAGAATGGTGATCATGGTGTTCATTGGTGAACAAAAATAAAAATAACAAACACATTTTGAAAAAAATAAAGAAAGAAAATGATATATACATATTATGAAATTAAGAAAGCAATGTCGTGAAGGTTTATAAAAAATATATGTAAAGCCCTGAGTAATCTATTGGCGCTATATAAATCTTGAATAATAATAATAATAATCATATATGTTTTAAAATTAAATATAAATGATGCCAACAAAAAATAATGAATACATACTTTTTGTGTGGTCACTTTGTCTATGACTAGGTAATTTCCCCAATTAACCATGAAATAATTTGATTAGTCTCTACAGGGCAAGGCATATGGGAGAGGTATTTTTAATTTAATTAATTATAATCACAACAATAACAACAACAAATTCAGACATTTACAAAAAGCTCAGATGGCAACATGGATTAATTATTCCTTAGATAATTATAACTAGCTTTAGTCGCCCTGTTTGTTTTATAACCAGGGGTTTAAATAGAGAACTAATCGCAGCGTAGTTTGTTTACTAGTAGGCCAAGGCGGAGGAACACATATATAGCCAATTACTAAAAAATATTTAAACCATTAGCATAAAATTCTGTTTGTTTCATTAATTTTTGAAGAAGAAGTTAAAATTGTTAACATTGTCGATTCTTGCAAACGTTTTCTAGTATTATTTGCTATGGGAGTTGATCTATGGAAGGTAAGTTTGATAGGTTGGCAAATGTTAAAAAAAATGTTTGTGTTCATGATAAATAGCATTCTGAAAAATATTATAACATACCTAAAATAGATTTATATAATAGAAAAAATAAAATGAATAATAAATATTATTAATACAAATAATTAATAAAATATATTATATATATTAAATATATGAAAAATATATATATGTCCTGTAGATACACACATATATATATATATATATATATATATATATATATATATATATATATATATACATATATATATATATATATATATATATATATATATATACACACATACAGTATCTCACAAAAGTGATTACACCCCTCACATTTCTGTAAATATTTTATTCTATCTTTTCATGTGACAACACTGAAGAAATGACACTTTGCTACAATGTAAAGTAGTGAGTGTACAGCTTGTATAACAGTGTAAATTTGCTGTCCCCTCAAAATAACTCAACACACAGCCATGAATGTCTAAACCACTGGTAACAAAAGTGAGTGCACCCCTAAGTGGAAATGTCAGAATTGGGCCCAAAGTGTCAATATTTTGTGTGGCCACCATTATTTTCCAGCACTGCCTTAACCCTCTTGGGCATGGAGTTCACCAGAGCTTCACAGGTTGTCTTTGGAGTCCTCTTCCACTCCTCTATGATGACATCATGAAGCTGGTGAATGTTAGAGACCTTGCGCTCCTCCACTTTCTGTTTCAGGATGCCCCACAAAAGCTCAATAGGGTTTAGGTCTGGAGGCATGCTTGGCCAGTCCATCACCTTTACCCTCAGCTTCTTTAGCAAAGCAGTGGTCATCTTGGAGGTGTGTTTGGGGGTCGTTATCAAATTGGAATGTGGGCCAGTCTATGAAGGGAGGGGATCATGCTCTGCTTCAGTATGTCACAGTACATGTTGGCATTCATGGTTCCCTCAATGAACTGTAGCTTCCCAGTGCCGGCAGCACTCATGCAGCCCCAGACCATGACACTCCCACCACCATGCTTGCCTGTAGACAAGACACACTTGTCTGTACTCCTCACCTAGTTGCTGCCACACATGCTTGACACCCTCTGAGCCAAATAAGTTTATCTTGGTCTCATCAGACCACAGGAGATGATTCCAGTAATCCATGTCCTTAGTCTGCTTGTCTTCAGCAAACTGTTTGCGGGCTTTCTTTTTGCATCATCTTTAGAAGAGGCTTCCTTCTGGGATGACAGCCATGCAGACCAATTTGATGCAGTGTGCGGCGTATGGTCTGAGCACTGACAGGCTGACCTCCCACCCCTTCAACCTCAGCAATGCTGGCAGCACTCATACATCTATTTCCCAAAGACAACCTCTGGATATGATGCTGAGCACGTGCACTCAACTTCTTTGGTGGACCATGGCGAGGCCTGTTCTGAGTGGAATCTGTCCTGTTAAACCGCTGTATGGTAATGGCCACCGTGCTGCAGCTCAGTTTCAGGGTCCTGACAATCTTCTTACAGCCTAGGTCATCTTTATGTAGAGCAACAATTCTTTTTTATAGATCCTCAGAGAGTTCTTTGCCATGAGGTGCCATGTTGAACTTCCAGTGACCAGAAGAGAGAGTGAGAGCGATAACACCAAATTTAACACACCTGCTCCCCATTCACACCTGAGACCTTGTAACACTAATGAGTCCCATGACACCGTGATGTCGTAAATGGAGCAGTGGAAGAGGACTCCAAAGACAACCTGTGAAGCTCTGGTGAACTCCATGCCCAAAAGGGTTAAGACAGTGTTGGAAAATAATGGTGGCCACAAAACTATTGTCACTTTGGGCCCGATTCTGACATTTCCACTTAGGGGTGTACTACTCACTTTTGTTGCCAGCGGTTTAGACAATAATGGCTGTGTGTTGAGTTATTTTGAGGGGACAGAAAATTTACACTGTTATACAAGCTGTACACTCACTACTTTACATTGTAGCAAAGTGTCATTTCTTCAGTGTTGTCACATGAAAAGATAGAATAAAATATTTACAAAAATGTGAGGGGTGTACTCATTTTTGTGTGATACTGTGTATATATATATCTTGTAACATTTGGGGGTTATTTTAGCTTAAATGTAGAGCTTACCAGTGAGAGTCCTCTCCAGTTGTGCCTTTCAAGGGCTTGTTGGCCCACTTTTATTAACCGCTTGCCGACTGCTCACAGTATATTTACGTCGGCAGTCAGCCCCTCACAGGCAGAGTGACGTAGGTCTACGTCGCTCGCCTGTGAGGCTCTGGGGAGCGAGCGCGCGCCCGCTCCCGCGCGCTCCCGCTCCCGCGCGGTCACGAACCCCCCCGCGCGTGTGACCAGCGGACCCGATGTCCGCCGGTCACTCGGCGATCGGCGGGGGAGAGGGAGAATGTCAGGCAGCTTGTGTAAACAAGCCACCTGTCATTCTCCTCGCTGTAAAAACACTGATCACATGGATCTACTATGTAGATCCGTTGATCAGTGTCCTTACAGCTCAAGCCACAGCCAATCACAGTAGAAAGCACGCCCCTAGGGACACACACAGCCCCTCCCTCCAAAATAAAGTTAACCCCTTCACTACCAGTGTATTTTTACAGTAACAGTGCATATATATAGCACTGATTACTGTAGAAATGTCACTGGTAACCCCAAAAGTGTCAAAAATGTCAGTCAAGGGTCCGATCTGTCCGCCCCAATGTCGCAGTACCGCAAAAAAAATCGCAGATCGCCGCCATTACACGTTAAAAAAAAAAACACCAAAAATGACAGAAATCTTTCCCTTTGTTAGTAAACGCGATAACTTTTGCGCAAACCAATCAAAATACGCTTTTTGCGATTTTTTTTACCAAACATAGGTAGCATAAAACAAATTGGCCGAAAATTTTAAAAAATTTTGATTTTTACATTTTTTTTGGGGGAATTTCATACAAAAAAATGTGAAAAATATTGTTATTTTTGCAAAATGTACCCTTTTTTTGTTTATAGCGCAAAAAGTAAAAATCGCACGGGTGATCAAATACCACCAAAAGAAAGCTCTGTTTGTGGGAAAAAAAGGACGCCAAATTCGTTTAGATACAGCGTCGCACGAGCGCGCAATTGTCTGTTAAAGTCACGCAGTGCCGAATCGCAAAATACCCCCTGGTCGTTTAGCAGGAAAATCCTCCGGGGCTTAAGTGGTTAAAGAAAAGGAAAACAGTCCATCCAGGATTTCCCACGCAGGGGTTTCAACTTTACACAGCAGTAAAGAAATAATAAGCGAATAATACCAAGCCACCTGGCTCTCTGGTCAGCACTGCTCCTCAGGCTTTGACCTCGGTCCTCTTGACCCTGTAACAGTGTCCCTGTATGGTACACATGCTGTACCCTTCCTGACACTCTCCTTTTACAGCTTCCTTGCTGCTCAGGCCCACAGGTTTTGGCCCTCCGTCTGCTCTGTCAGACTGCACTGTGCAGACATGCACACTTCTCCCTTGCTTGCCAGGACTCCTTGGGAGGATGGAGCCCAGAACCCTGGTCCTGTCTGTGTTAAAAGGCCCAGATCCACCTGCACAATCAGTGTGCTGGCTATTCCTAAGACCTGGTCCCAGGATTGGAGATTTCCTCCCACCCAGATCGCTGCGAAATCTCCAAGCTCCAGGTCCCCAACTGGACTTTACAAAACAGCAAGGAAACTTAAAAGCCAGTTTCCTGCAAATAAAAGAATCCTCCTGGAGCCTTTCAACCCGTCTGGTTGACAATCCTGGGCGACATACACCCTCACAGCTGACTGCACTGTCACAATATATATATATATATATATATATATATATATATATATATATATATATATATGTAAACAGAATAATAGTAGCGCTGAAACACTATATAAGAGTTCCTAAAATAAACAGTGGATGTCCACTAAAATAACAGTGTGGTAAAAGACTTAGTCCTCACAGTCTTTAGTTGACTGATACCATAAGTCTATTAACGGGTAAATGTAAACATCAATCCCCCTTCCAGATCTTCAATAAACATGAAAGTCCAATGTTATTGACGGTAGTTGTTGGGTAAGTACTGCAAAACCTCCGTGTAATCTGGTCGGGTCACCACAAATCCACCACCAAGTGTAGGGGGACAATAAGAAATGGCCACTCACCGGATATATATGCTCACCTACTCTCATAAGTGAGCACCACTCGCATAATGATCACAAATCCACATGTCACCGTAGGATAGGTTAAATCGAGTAAGAGATGGTTCCCAATCCAATGTAGTGTCCCTTTTCTGCCAATGTCTCCCAAATATGTGGAAAATAAACAGATTTCTCCACTAGTGCAATACGTCTCATAAGGTTTTATTTCAAAGTAAAACAACACATAATGCACTCACTTGTAGTTGGATAAATCTCAGCATATCTAATAAAGGCAGTATCGGGACCCCCTCTCCTAATCCGATGTGGCTCCACGCCAGATCGGGTAGTTCCGGATGTCCTTTGCTGCCGTGATCCACGATTGGGTGCGTCGTCTAGCCACCCTCTGACGCGTTTCGTCACTTCCTGACTTCAACTGGGGGCGCGGCCAGGACGACGTACCCATTCTCTTTATGCTCCGCAATCACAGCGTCGCAACCAATGGTAGAGCAACCAGGTCAACCGGAAGGACATCATGCCAACTTCCGCCGGAAGGTAAACAAACCATGGCCAGTTCCCCCGTCTGACATTGATCACCCACCACCTCTGCGGACACCTGGCAATATGGAAACTACGCCCATAGATCCAATCAACCCAGACCAACCCCTAGAGGACTATAGTCTGATCGGGTGACCTGTTACTCATACCCGAGCGGGCACTGCCGATAGTTATTACATTACCGGACAAATGACCCGATCTAAATATGTCATACACCCACAGTGCAAATAGCTGCGATATTAAGCATAACAAGATGAAATCATAAATATGCATAAACCTGTGTATATAAATACAATATATATTAGCATAAGACATATTAAAATATATAAAAATATATGAAAATATATGAAAGAGAGTATACTAAAACTCAGGTTAAAAACAAATGTTTGAAAATGTTTTAAAATCAAACAAGTTTAAAATCACATATAAGAGCCTAAACTGTATCTTGAAAAGGAATGTCATAAGACTTAAATGGATAGCAGATGTTACTGCTAATGACTGAAGCCATAAATAGGGATATCTATGAAGGGATAAAATATATATGAAGGGATAAAATATATAGAAACGAGATAAAATTAAGAGTCACTGATAAAACAATTAATGTCTAATTCCATGTTTAACCCCACAGGAGCAAGGGATTGGGTCAGGAAGATCCACTTCGTCTCGCATTTCGAAAGCTCCCTGACCCAATTAGCCCCTCGCCATGATGGAGTGACTCGTTCAATGCCCCAGAACATTAGTTCACTCGGGTCCCTTTGGTGGTGCTGTCTAAAGTGGGCTGACACGTTGTGTTCCCGTTTGCCATTGATAATATTGGTAATGTGTTCCCCAACACGAACCTTCAAGGTTCGTTTGGTCCTCCCAATATATACCAATTTGCATGGGCACATGAGCCCATATACCACATGGGTGGTGTCACACGTGATAAAAGATTTGATTTTAAAAACCTTATCAATGGCAGGGACAGAGAAAGACTCCCGTCTTCTCAAATTAGTTGGGGCAAGGGAACAAGCCCTACACTGCCCACATGTGAAAGACCCTTTACGGTCTGGAAAAAAAGAAATCTTAGGTGGTTCTATCACCTTTTTTACCACCCGGTCGCCAAAGTTAGGAGCCCTACGATAGATAAAGGACGGTTTGTTTGGCAGGGCTGGACCCAGGGCTTTGTCCATCAACAGTATTGGCCAATGCTGTTTGAATATAGCCTCTATCTTTTTATAATGGTTAGAGAAGTCAGAGAGGAAACTCCACTGTTTGGGGTCATTCTCTGGTTCTCCACCTCTGACTCTAGGGTTCAAAGGAGAACCAGAGAATGACCCCTGCCATTGATAAGGTTTGTTACCAAATATTCATATTTGTTCAAGTAGCAGCTTCAGGGGTACCATTTTATTACCAGCAGTGTGCTGGTGCATCCACAAGCGCGGAGATAGTCTCACAGTTTGGGCGGGAACTGAGGATTATTATTTTAATATATATATATATATATATATATATATATACTGTATATATACACATACATATATATATATATATATATATATATATATATATATATATACACACACACAGTACATATATATATATTTTTTTCCATATATTTAATATATATAATATATTTAATTTTTTTTTATTTTAAAAAATTATTTAAAATTGTTATTATAATTTTTTTTTTTTTCGTTTACTATCTTTTACTAATTTTTTTCTAAAAGTACAATCATGGAAGAGTCTACATTTGCAAGTATAAATGGTATTTAAAAAATAAAGTACATGCAATGAAGCTCATAAACTACAAGGATCAGGGGAAAAACAGAGTATACGTCATCTCTAGAATAAGACCAAGATGGTATAAAGATAGCAAAAAATGCCAACATAGTTAAAGACATCAGAAGTTCGCATAGGTCCATGATTGTACAAAGAAATATTCGTAGAAACCAGCAGTCAGATACTGTAGATAGCATATAAGAACCAACAAGAGAAAGGGGAGTCAGTGGTCCTCCTGAGGAAAGAGGTACTTGGGATCAAACCATAGGTCCCATTTGTTACCAAAATGCATTATTGAATTTTTTTTTTCTTTCTTTCCCGTCAGCATTATAGAGTCTATTCTAGCTTTAAAAAAAATGATTTTAGCGAAGTTATACAAAGATCCAAGCTGTTTGCATTGGATCAGTGTACAGATAATTGCATGTAATAAATCAGACAAAGCAAAATTAAAAAAACAAAAGCTAAATAAAAAAAAAAAATAAAAAAAATAAAACTATCTGAACATAAAACATTTGCATTTTGTACATACAGCGAGAGTGAGTCACTATAAAGTTTGAGACAATTTGGTTGCAAAAAAGAACAATTTTCTTCTGCTCAGATACAAACATAGTAAGGATTTAGCACACAGGTGTCAAACACAAGGCCCGCGGGCCAAATGCAGCCCCCCAGGACATTTCATGTGGCCCTCGCACCTCTCCTACACCTGCGGCACCCCCCTTGTCTCTGCCCGCCACCTTTCGCAGTAGTCGGCAGCAGAGAGGACAGAACACCTTTTCCAGATCCTGCCCTTCTCTGTGCAGCTGCAGAAAGGCTTGTCTTTGCCAACTGCCCCTTCTCAGCAGCCTGCAGCAGAGAGGAGGGCAGAATTCCTCCTACAGATCATGCACCTCTCTGTGCAGCCGGAACACCACCTTGTCTCTTCCTCCCCTGGTCTCAGCATTCAGCAGACTCTGGAAGCTAAATCCAGCCCTCCTCTAGTCCTCCTCCAGCCCCTGCACTTTCTTCTTCCCAGATCGACCTTCTTCCTGGCAGTAGCATAAGGTATGGGGGTTCATTGTGATGTAAGGAAGGGTGGGTGACTCTTGACTTATGATGGTGGGGGGGCTCTTGACATCTCATGTAGGGGTGTAAGGGGGGTGGGGTGCTCTGGACATCTAACCATACAGATACAACCGGCCCTTTGAGGGAAACCATAATGCTGATGTGGCCCGCAATTAGATTGAGTTTGACACCCCTGATTTAGGGGAATCTTCATACAAGGAAGACATTTTTTTTTTATATATATATTTATTTTTGTCAGTTTTAACCACTTTAGGACTGGGCCTTTTTCTGACACTTGTTGTTTACAAGTTAAAATCAGGGTTTATTTTGCTAGAAAATTACTTAAAACCCCCAAACGTTATTTTTATTTTATTTTTTTTGCAGAGACCCTAGAGAATAAAATGGAGATCGTTGCAATATTTTTTTTTATCACACCGTATTTGCGCAGCGGTCTTACAAACACAATTTTTTTGGAAAAAATTCACTTTTTTTAATTAAAAAATAAAAAAGCAATAAAGTTAGCCCAATTTTTTTCTATAATGTGAAAGGTAATGTTATGCCGAGTAAGTAGATACCCAACATGTCATGCTTCAAAATTGCGCACGCTCGTGGAATGGCGACAAACATTGGTACTTAAAAATCCCAATAGGCAACATTTATAAAATGTCTACAGGTTACCAATTTAGAGTTACAGGGGAGGTCTGGGGCTCAAATTATTTATCTTGCTCTAATGATCGCGGCGATACCTCACATGTGTGGTTTTAACACCGTTTACACATTTGGGCGCGACTTGCGTATGCGTTCGCTTCTAAAGGGTGCTTTAATTTTTTATTTTTTTTTCCTTTTTTTTATTTTATCTTTTATTCTTTATTTTTACACAAATAAAAAAAATACCGGGGTTATGGCAGCTATCTGCTATCTGCTGACATAACCCCGGTCTTTAACGTGAGCTCTGCACATTTGCCTGTATTTTAGTTAAGGTATCCATCCAGAAGGTTTCATCAAAGTCCATATTGGAAACCTGGCACCCAATACTTGGGCCCTGAGGAAGAGGGATTCATTGGTACCCAAAACACTTTGCTTTCTGGTTTTCATTGGCTGTGACTTAGTTCTCAAGAAAAATCGTTTTTTAGATGTTTTAGCTGATCATTTGTCGCTTTGTTCCCTTTGTACACAGATATAAAATCGTGCCAGAGATCCTCATTTTACCTAAGGCTGGCTCCACAAACACTATATTGTCAAAAGTATTGGGATGCCTGCCTTTACATGCACATGAACTTTATTGGCATCCCAGTCTTAGTCCGTTGGGTTCAATATTGAGTTGGCCCACCCTTTGCAGCTATAACAGCTTCAACTTCTTGTGGAAGGCTGTCCACAAGAACCAGGCCTGCTTTCAGTGAAGCCGGTTTACATTAATCTGGGCCAGCTGCAGTGCAAATTTCTAAAGGGTCCTGTGCGTTTTTCAGTCTGGTTCAGTTGCAATTTCAGTGTTGCACCTGAACGGCAGAATGGAAACCGCACTGGATTCTGCAACAAAACTGCACCCTCATATACAGTGGGTACGGAAAGTATTCAGACCCCCTTAAATTTTTCACTCTTTGTTATATTGCAGCCATTTGCTAAAATCATTTAGGTTCATTCTTCTTCCTCATGAATGTACACATAGCACCCCATACTGACAGAAAAACACAGAATTGTTGGCATTGTTGCAGATTTATTAAAAAAGAAAAACTGAAATATCACATGGTCCTAAGTATTCAGACCCTTTGCTGTGACACTCATATATTTAACTCAGGTGCTTTCCATTTCTTCTGATCATCCTTGAGATGGTTCTACACCTTCATTTGAGTCCAGCTGTGTTTGATTATACTGATTGGACTTGATTAGGAAAGCCACACACCTGTCTATATAAGACCTTCCTGATCACAATGCATGTCAGAGCAAATGAGAATCATGAGGTCAAAGGAACTGCCTTAAGAGCTCAGAGACAGAATTGTGGCAAGGCACAGATCTGGCCAAGGTTACAAAAAGATTTCTGCTGCACTTAAGGTTCCTAAGAGCACAGTGGCCTCCATAATCCTCAAATGGAAGACGTTTGGGACGACCAGAACCCTTCCTAGAGCTGGCCATCCGGCCAAACTGAGCTATCGGGGGGAGAAGAGCCTTGGTGAGAGAGGTAAAGAAGAACCCAAAGATCACTGTGGCTGAGCTCCAGAGATGCAGTCAGGAGATGGGAGAAAGTTGTAGAAAGTCAACCATCACTGCAGCCCTCCACCAGTCGGGGCTTTATGGCAGAGTGGCCCGACGGAAGCCTCTCCTCAGTGTAAGACACATGAAAGCCCTCATGGAGTTTGCTAAAAAACACCTGAAGGACTCCAAGATGGTGAGAAATAAGATTCTCTGGTCTGATGAGACCAAAATATAACTTTTTGGCCTTAATTCTAAGCGGTATGTGTGGAGAAAACCAGGCACTGCTCATCACCTGTCCAATACAGTCCCAACAGTGACGCATGGTGGTGGAAGCATCATGCTGTGGGGGTGTTTTTCAGCTGCAGGGACAGGACGACTGGTTGTAATCGAGGGAAGGATGAATGCGGCCAAGTACAGGGATATCCTGGACAAAAACCTTCTCCAGAGTGCTCTGGACCTCAGACTGGGCCGAAGGTTTACCTTCCAACAAGACAATGACCCTAAGCACACAGCTAAAATAACGAAGGAGTGGCTTCACAACAACTCCGTGACTGTTCTTGAATGGCCCAGCCAGAGCCCTGACTTAAACCCAATTGAGCATCTCTGGAGAGACCTAAAAATGGCTGTCCACCAACGTTTACCATCCAACCTGACAGAACTGGAGAGGATCTACAAGGAGGAATGGCAGAGGATCCCCAAATCCAGGTGTGAAAGACTTGTTGCATCTTTCCCAAAAAGACTCCTGGCTGTATTAGATCAAAAGGGGGCTTCTACTAAATACTGAGCAAAGGGTCTGAATACTTAGGACCATGTGATATTTCAGTTTTCCTTTTTTAATAAATCTGCAACAATGTCAACAATTCTGTGTTTTTCTGTCAGTATGGGGTGCTATGTGTACATTCATGAGGAAGAAGAATGAACTTAAATGATTTTAGCAAATGGCTGCAATATAACAAAGAGTGAAAAATTTAAGGGGGTCTGAATACTTTCCGTACCCACTGTACACTATATTGTCGAAAAGTATTGGGACGCCTGCCTTTAAACGCACATGAACTTTAATGGCATCCCAATCTTAGTCCGTAGGGTTCAATATTGAGTTGGCCCACCCTTTGCAGGTATAACACCTTCAACTCTTCTGGGAAGGCTGTCCACAAGGTTTAGGAGTGTGTCTATGGGAATGTTTGACCATTCTTCCAGAAGCACATTTGTGAGGTCAGGCACTGATGTTGGACGAGAAGGCCTGGCTCCCAGTCTGCGCTCTTATTCATCCCAAATGTGTTCTATGGGTTGTGGTCAGGACTCTGTGCAGCCCAGTCAGGTTCCTTCCCCCAAACTCACTCATCCATGTCTTTATGGACCTTGCTTTGTGCACTGATCCAAATTATTTGGTGGATGGGGATTATGGTGTGGGGTTGTTTTTTCAGGGGTTGGGCTTGGCCCCTTAGTTCCAGTGAAGGGAACTCTTAAAGCATCAGCATACCAAGACATTTTACACAATTGCATGCTCCCAACTTTGTGGGAACAGTTTGGGGATGGCCCCTTCCTATTCCAACATGACTGCGCACCAGTGCACAAAGCAAGGTCCATAAAGACATTGATGAGCGAGTTTGGGGTGAAGGAACTTGACTGGCCTGCACAGAGTTCTGACCTCAACAGGATAGAAAACCTTTGGGATGAACTAGAATCAGGGGTCCTCTTTTCCTCCAGCCATCCAGGGGTCCTCTCTGTTATATTCTCCGTGTTGTGAGAGACACAGGACTCTGGTCTGGAACAACGGTTGTTTATTCAGGACTCACTGTACAGCATTACAGGACAGCTCTGCATATCAATACATCTCTACATGTGTCTAAAGATGGCCACTCTGCCCCTTGACCCTTGTCATCACTCCTGGGTGGAGCCAGCCTTAAAGTGACAGTACATGTGAAACCCTTCAGGTATAACACCTTCCATCCATACCTAAAAAAAAAACAAAACGAGAACAGGCATAAAACAGTAACTCATAATTGTCCAATACAGTCCTCCAACTCAGGAGATTTACATGGTTTCTTCCACGTCCGGATGTGAGAACAACTTCCAGGGAAGCTCCGGGGAGAAAATGGCAGCGGATCACTTTCGGCGGGCCCGTCGAAAGTCTCGTAACCGGTCTTGCATTTGAAACCGGTCAGGAGGGCGACAGTGTCGTTGAGGACGGGCACCCAGCGACTCGGGGCTGGAGGAAGCAGGGCTGGCCGGAATGGACACCGGCGGGGCCAAGAGGGGATCCCCTAGCTCAGAGGGTGAACAGACCTCTGGACCAGGGCTGGAGGGCTCTGTTGGAGCTGAGTTCAAAAGTTCAGAGTCTCCCCAAGCATCAGTCTCAATGCCTCCTGATCCGGTAGGAGCAGATCCTTGAGACACTGGAGGTGCAGCCGATGTCAGGGATTCGGGCAGCTGAGAACGAGGACGCAATTGGTCCGCATGCCTTCTGCAAATGGAACCATCTTCCAGGCAGACCCTATACATTTTGGGTCCCAAAGTCTCTGCGACGATAGCAGGAAGCCAACGAGTGTTGGAAGCGCCATAAGATCGGGCCCATACCTTTTACTGGGCTGTAAACCGGGGAATCTCGTCGTGTTCGACCCTCTTGTCTTGGGACTGCCGTACATGTTCCTGGACCGTTTGAGGGCGGAGCATATCCAAAACAGTCCATGGCTGCCGACCCAAAATAAGTTCAGCTGGAGTTTTCCCAGTGGTTGCATGTGGTGTGGTTCTGTAAGCAGAAAGGAAGGAGTCCAGCTGCTGGGGTGACAGGGACTGTTGTTTACTTGTAGCCAGAGTAGCTTTGAAATAGCGTTTGAAGGTCTGTACAAACCTTTCTCCTTGACCATTTGTAGCCGGGTGGTAAGGTGCGGTCAACTTGTGTTTGATGTTGTGGGCAGTCAGGAAACCCTGAAACTCCTGGCTTGTGAATTGTGCACCGTTGTCTGTGACAATTTCTCTGGGGTATCCAAACGTAGCAGCGAGATGTAACAGTATGGAAATCGTTGCCTTAGTCGTTGGCTGAGTAACAGGAACGACCTCAGGCCACTTTGAATGGGCATCAATAATGATCAAAAAGGTGTGTCCTCTGATCGGGCCTGCAAAGTCCAAGTGTAGGCAAAACCAGGGAACCGTGGGCCAAGTCCAGGGCTGGACGCACCCTCGAGGAGGGTCTCTTGCAGTTTGTGCACATCCAGCACACGCATTCACATATGTCGTGATATCGGAGTCGAGGTTCGGCCACCACACATAGCCTCGGGCCTTTTGTTTCATACGTGTGCCCCCGGGATGACCAGTATGTAGCAATTCCAGAATGTGTCTCCGGAGGGTCTGTGGAACGATCACTCGGTCTCCCCATAAAACACAGTTGCCAGACACAGTTAATTCCAGACGCCTACGGAAGTAAGGCTCATAATCCTGTGTGACAGTTGCAGGCCAACCGTACCGTACCCAGGAGAGTATTGTCTTAAGGAAGGTATCCTTGGCTGTATGGGCTGCTACTTCCCCGGAAGACAGAAAGGACAGGCTGGTGTAACGACAACTCTTGACAGGTGGAGAAGAGTCTGTTAATGTCCTTGTCAGACGGGACATGGCGTCTGCATTAGCGTTGGCATCATGGCTGCGATACTGGATTTTGTAGCTATATGCTCCCAAGAATAGGGCATAGCGTTGAAGACGGGCTGCAGTCCTCTGGGAGATGCCTTTGTCAGGGCTAAAGATCTGAAGGAGTGGTTTATGATCAGTCAGTATGGTGAATTGTGTAAACAAAAAAGTCCTGGCGCTGTGGTTGCGATAATCAGACGGCGGGGCTGGGATAATGGGGTCGGACAATGTCCCAAAAGGGTCCACCTTCAATGTCACGTCCAAGTCTGGGCTGCTGCCTACCCTAACCCAGATTCCAACTGGGTGGAGAGAATAGCAACACAAAAAAACGGGTATGATGGCGCTCCCGGACGAAATGACATGAAAAAGAAAGAAAAAACTATTGTTTTTTCCTTGACCGGGAGCCAATTTTATTGATTTTAATAAACAAGTTTATTATCCAGATCCTGAGCAGCACATAAGTTTTTTCTTTCTTTTTCATGTCATTTCGTCCGGGAGCGCCATCATACCCGTTTTTTTGTGTTGCCAGTATGGTGAATTCCCTACCATACAGGTAAAGATGAAACTTCTTAATTGCCCATATGAGCGCCAGAGCCTCTTTGTCAATGTGAGAGTAATTGCTTTCTGCTTTTGTCAAGGACCTGGAGGCGAATGCCACAGGTTTCTCTGACCCATCTGGTAAAACGTGAGATAGTACAGCCCCTAGACCATAGGGTGAGGCATCACAAGCCAAGGTGAGAGGCCTTTGGAGGTCATAGTGCACGAGCATGCATGACGCCAACAGCTTCCGCTTAGAAACTTCAAAAGCACGTTGGCATGCAGCCGACCAGTTCCATCTGGAGTGTTTCTCCAAAAGCTTGTTTAATGGAAACAAAGTGTGTGCTAGATCCGGCAGGAATTTGTGGTAATAGTTCAGCAAGCCCAGGTATGATTGCAGCTGCTGGACGTTGGTCGGGGCTGGAGCTTTTACTAAAGCATCAACTTTGGCTTCCGTGGTGTGTATACCCTCTGCATCCACAAGGTGGCCACAAAACTCCAATTTAGGTACCATGAATTGGCATTTCGCCAAGTTCACTTTTAGACCCTGCTTTTGCAGTCTCGCCAACACAAGCTCCACGTTATGCTTGTGTTCCTGGTTCGTCAGGCCCGTGATGAGCATGTCATCTAACAGGCACTGTGTGAAAGGAATGTCCGCCAAAATCTCATCCATTTTGCGTTGCCAAATGGCTGGGGCGGAGGCTACCCCAAACACCATCCGATTGTATTCATACAGTCCCTTGTGAGTGTTGATTGTTAGAAACTTGCGGGACGAAGGGTGGACCTCAAACTGTAAATAAGCTTGCCTGAGATCAAGCTTGGTGAACTTTTGACCTCCTGCAAGAGAGGCAAAAATGTCATCTACTCTGGGTAGGGGATACTGGTCTATCTCCAGTTGAGAATTTAGTGCCATGCGGAAATCGCCACAAATGCGTAAGTCCCCATTCGCTTTCTTTACTGGTACAACTGGTGATGCCCACTCGCTGTGCTCTACCTTTGAGATGACACCTTGTTCCTCCAGCCGGCTTAGTTCAGCTTCCACACCTGCTCGGAGTGCGAAAGGTACCGTCCGAGCTTTGAAGAACCTAGGCTGGGCATACACAGTCTCACACATGAGTCTCACACAGTCATGCTTTATTTTTCCCAAATGGTTATCAAAGACTTGCGGGAATCGCTGTTTCAGGGACTTCACCCATCCCTCTTCATCCCCTGATGGGATGGTCACGGTGTTGCAGGGGTTAATGGCGATGTCTGGCATGCCAAAGTGAGCAATCCAGTCTCTCCCAAAAAGAGGGGGTCCCCCATGTTCTAGGATATATAATGGCATTCTCTTTGTCTGACCCTTGTAGGATACCTGTACTTTCACGTACCCCAGTGGGTGGAGTATCTGCTTTGAATATGTCTGCAGTTTGATTGGTGTTGGACGGACAGTTGTTCGGATCAGAAGTTTTCTCCATTGTTTCTGGGTGATAACTGAAACTGCTGCTCCTGTATCTACATCCATCTTGAGTTTCTTTCCTTCCACGGTTACCTCTACAGTCATTGCTGAGGGTGCTGAATGCATATGATGTATGTCCAATCTGTGGAGCACTTCCTCATCCTCTAATTCAGATGACGATGTATATCTTCCCACCATATATGCCTTTGTCCTGGGGTTCAGAGGTTGTTTATTTCGCACTTTCTTACTACGGCAGACTCGTTTCAGATGGCCTGCCTTTCCACAATTATGACAGAGCTGATCCTTAAACCGGCAGACTTTGTGATCATGGTCTGTATTCCCACAACGGTAGCAAGCTGACGTCCTGGTTGGTGAGGGTCTATATTTACAGTTAGCTGCAGTTTGCTTGACTGCTGTTCTGAAAACTTCCTCTTTAACCTCTCCCCTTCTGCTCTGGGGGTTCAAAGCTTCTGTATCTTTCACAGCCATTTCCATCACTGAAGCTATCTCAATTGCCTTTGTAAGGGTAAGGTCTTTCTCTGTTAACAGTCTCTTTTGGCTAGACTCACTATTCAGTCCCATGACAAACTTATCCCTCAGTGCAGTTGGTCAATACTCCCCAAAAGAACAGGTTGAGGCTAGTCTGCGAAGGGCGAGCACATAAGCCTTAATATCTTCACCTGGCTGCTGCTGCCGCTGATAGAACCTGAATCTTTCTGCAATCTCTAGTGGTTTAGGCTGGAAGTGATTCCCTAACAGTGTCAGGAGCTCTGCCAAAGTCTTAGTTGCTGGTTTTTCAGGGAAAAGGAGATCCCTAAGAGTGTCATATGTCCTAGCACCAACCACTGTCAGAAATACTGCTACTTGCCTGTCGCCTGGGATGGCATTTGCACAGAAATATTGTTCTAATCTTTCAATCCAAGAAATCCACGTTGTCTGTTCGCCATCAAATTCACTTAATGTCCCGATCAATGACATTTTCCTGCTGGGCTCTGTGGGTGTTTGTATTCCTGACAATCCAGAGTTTTTTTTTCTTCCTTTCCTTTCTCACACGGATAGTAACCTTGTAAATCCCATCCTCGTTGCCACTGTTATATTATATATATAATATTATATATGTGAGAAGATGGCAATATGGAAAACATTACCAAAGTGCGCTAACAAATAATGAACCAAGTGTTCAAAAGGTACATGGGTGGTAACCGGATTTAAAAAATCATATGCATTCAGTCCAAAACAAAAGTGCAAAAACTGTGAAAAAGTCTTTCTTTTCAAATTGGAGTGAAGGTAAGGGAGTGTTGGGAGGTGGGTGGGGCCTCGTCCCAAAAAATGATCCAAAGTGATTCTCAGTGGCCTGATATACACATGTGGACACCCAGTGTTAGGAGTGGACTCTTACCACAATGTGGAGAGATGTGAGCATGTACTTGGTTGTATCTAGAAGTCCCCAACTGATCAAGCTGGCAGGGATGGCTCTCGGAATGGACCGGAACAATCAGCTGCTTCCGAAGTGGGGGGGGATCTGTAGGCTTCCAAGCAGGGGGAGATGCCAAGACAGAGCAACCCAGAGAAAAGAAGAGGACTATAGTGCATTACCTTCGACTTTAATGATAAAACGAATGAGGGTACACTTACACATTCCGGACGAACAAACAGCAAATACAGGGCGGTCGCGGGTGTCTGCAGTACAAACCGGGACCTATGACAGCACGGCTGGCTCCCCCCGACGCGTTTCCACTAACAAGTCGGCTTCTGGGATTGGAGCTCCAATCCCAGAAGCCGACTTGTTAGTGGAAACGCGTCGGGGGGAGCCAGCCGTGCTGTCATAGGTCCCGGTTTGTACTGCAGACACCCGCGACCGCCCTGTATTTGCTGTTTGTTCGTCCGGAATGTGTAAGTGTACCCTCATTCGTTTTATCATTAAAGTCGAAGGTAATGCACTATAGTCCTCTTCTTTTCTCTGGGTTGCTCTGTCTTGGCATCTCCCCCTGCTTGGAAGCCTACAGATCCCCCCCCACTTCGGAAGCAGCTGATTGTTCCGGTCCATTCCGAGAGCCATCCCTGCCAGCTTGATCAGTTGGGGACTTCTAGATACAACCAAGTACATGCTCACATCTCTCCACATTGTGGTAAGAGTCCACTCCTAACACTGGGTGTCCACATGTGTATATCAGGCCACTGAGAATCACTTTGGATCATTTTTTGGGACGAGGCCCCACCCACCTCCCAACACTCCCTTACCTTCACTCCAATTTGAAAAGAAAGACTTTTTCACAGTTTTTGCACTTTTGTTTTGGACTGAATGCATATGATTTTTTAAATCCGGTTACCACCCATGTACCTTTTGAACACTTGGTTCATTATTTGTTAGCGCACTTTGGTAATGTTTTCCATATTGCCATCTTCTCACGTTTAATTCAAATTTCAGTGCTGCTTTCACTTCACTTCTCATCACTTCAGGACTGCGCACCTATTTTCTTTCACAATATTATATATGTGACAACACTAAAGAAATGACACTTTGCTACAATGTAAAGTAGTGAGTGTACAGCTTGTATAACAGTGTAAATTTGCTGTCCCCTCAAAATAACTCAACACATAGCCATTCATGTCTAAACCACTGGAAAAGAAAGTGAGTACACCCCTAAGTGACAATGTCCAAATTGGGCCAACAGTGTCAATATTTTGTGTGGCCATCATTATTTTCCTGCACTGCCTAAACCCTCTTGGGCATGGAGTTCACCAGAGCGTCACAGGTTGCCACTGGAGTCCTCCTCCATTCCTCCATGATGACATCAGGGAGCTGCTGGATGTCAGAGAACTTGCGATTGGTCCAAGCACTGACAGACTGACCCCCCACCCCTTCAACCTCTGCAGCAATGCTGGCAGCACTCATACGTCTATTTCCCAAAGACAACCTGTGGATATGACACTGAGCACGTGCACTCAACTTCTTTGGTCGACCATGGCGAGGCCTGTTCTGAGTGGAACCTGTCCTGTTAAACTGCTGTATGGTCTTGGCCACCGTGCTGCAGCTCAGTTTCAGGGTCTTAGCTGCGTACAGGGAGGGGGGAGCTAAGTGTGTAAAGGTGTAGGTAATGAGTGTTTGCAGGTGTGGGTGGGGGGGGGGGCGTGGGTACTGGTATGGGGGGCTGAGTGTTTACAGGTGTGGAGCAGAGCTGTGTGTGTATACAGGTGTAAAGGGTGATGTGTCCAGGTGATACAGACATGGGGCATAGCTATTTGTGTGTACAGGTGTAGGGAGGGGGCTCTGTGTACACGTGTACAGATGTGGGAGCTGCTTGTGTACAAGTATGGGGGAGCTGTGTGTACAGGTGTGGGGGATGAGTGTGTGCAGGTGTGGGGTGAGGGGGGCGTGGATACAAGTATGGGGGGTTGAGTGTGTACAAGTGTGTGGGAGTGCTGCATTTAAACAGGTCTGGGGGGGGGGGTGAGTGTGTACAGATGGGGAGGCTTCATATATATATACAGTGAAGTTTTTGTGTGTGTGTACAGATGTGAGGGTGCTGTGTGTGTACTGGTAGGGGGAGCTAAGTGTGTACAGGTGTGGGGGCTGAGTGTTTACAGGTGTGGTGCAGAGCTGTGTGTATATACAGGTGTGGAGGGTGCTGCATGTGTCCAGGTGTGGAGGGCTACACATACACAGGTATGGGGCATAGCTATTTGTGTGTACAGGTTTGGGGGGGGGGGCTCTGAGTATGTGTACAGATACTGTAAGGGGGCTTGTGTACAGGTATGGGGAGCTGCTTGTGTACAGGAATGGGGAGCTGTGGGAGGCTAAGTGTGTGGAGCAGAGCTGTGTGTATATAGAGGTGTGGAGGGAGGGGGATGCTGCGTGTGTACAGGTATGTGTGTCTGTGTGTGGGGGAGGGGGGTAAACATACACATGTGTGGAACAGAGCTGTGTATGTGTAGGTGCGTGTGGGGGGGGTTGAGTGTGGGCATACAGATGTAGGGGCTGAATGTGTACGTGTGTGTGTGTGTGGGGGGGGGGGTGCTGTGTGTGTACAGGTGTGTAAGCAGTGGGGGAACATAGAGGTGTGGAGGGAGGGGGATGCTGCGTGTGTACAGGTATGTGTGTCTGTGTGTGGGGGAGGGGGGTAAACATACACATGTGTGGGCCAGAGCTGTGTCTGCGTAGGTGTGGGGGGGGGGGGGTTGAGTGTTGGCATATAGATGTAGAGGCTGAGTGTGTACAGGCGGCAGCTGTGTGTGCATGTACAGGTGTGGGGGAGGGATGCGTGTGTACGTGGGGGAGGGGGAACATACACAGGTGTGGGGCAGAGCTGTGTATGTGTAGGCGTGTGTGGGCATGCAGATTTAGGGGCTGAGTATGTATAGGCGGCAGCTGTGTTTGTGTGTGCATGTACAGGTGTGGGGGGGGGGGGCTGCATGTGTACAGGTGTGTATGTAGAGGGGTAACATACACAGGTGTGGGGCATAGCTGTGTATGTGTGTGTGTGTGGGGGGGGGAGGGGTTGAGTGTTGGCATACAGATGTAGAGGCTAAATGTGTTTACAGGTGGCAGCTGTGTGCGTGCATGTACAGGTGTGGGAAGGGCTGTGTGTACAGGAGTGTACAGTATGTACAGTATGTATAGGTGGTGCTTCTATAGTGGGGGGAGAAGGCTAAACAAGGCCCCATGGTTTCTAATTGTGCCTGGCTAGTTGCTCTTATTCTGTCTGGAATCTGCAAGTCAGCAAAGCTCACTCTGCCCTCCATAAAGGCTGAGACATGGTGGGGGGGGGGGCAGGAAGGGCAAAGAGCACACAGTCGATCCAGGTTCTAATGAAACTGGATGGTGGGCATGGAGCTGCGCAGTGACGTTGAGACAAGTGTGCTGGCAACTGGGAGTGAGATCCTAGCTGCAGAAGACGATCAGATGAGCACATCACGTGTAGTTTGGCATCTTCACCCTGGTCACTGATAGACCTTGTCCCGGAACTGACTATCAGGTTGTAGGTCAGAGTCAGGCAAGGGTCAGCAATATGCTGGCAATTAAATACAAAGTCAGGGTGATGGTCAAAAGTCCAGGCCATGGTCGGTAACGTAGATGAGCAGCAGGCATACTAGGCAAAAGAAATCCGAAGAGAAGTGTCAGGCATAGCCGGGTCAGTAACAAGATCAACAGGTTCATCAATACAGGATATGGGGATCAGAGCTGAAGGAAATTCACAAAAGAGGCTTGTAAGACCTTAGGTTTAAATAGCCCAGTGGGGCCAGGGTCTGTGGGTGCATGTGTGCACTGAGGCAGATTCTTGTCTTTGCACATGATGGCAAGCTTCTATGCTCACATCCCTGCACATGAGTCAACAGTTGAGAAGAAATCAAAGCTTCTGGATTAGTTTGACCAACAGGGAACTAGAATTTTAAGAATCAGAGGTCAGCAATTGAACAACCATAATTATTATACCGTAACTTTAGCTGAGAAACCAAATATTACAATGAAGTAATTGTCTTTATTTTTTATTATCTAGGTCAATGAGGATTACTTGCAATCAGAAGTCTCTTCCAATGCAACTTTTACACATGTGACAGAATTCATACTTTATGGATTCTCCAGGGTCCAGAATTACCAAACTTTGCTTTTTTGTGTATTACTTTTTATCTACCTCCTCGCCCTCTCTGGCAATGGCATTATCTTCTTCTTGGTCATCTTTGACCGGCATCTCCACACCCCAATGTATTTCTTTGTCAGCAACTTGTCCTTTATAGACATGACTTACACCTCGGTAACCATCCCAAAGATGTTGGCCAAGTTCCTGATGAACCTGGATACCATTTCCTACAAAGCCTGCTTCACGCAGATGTATATTTTGCTGTCTTTAGGAGCAACAGAGTGTTTTCTCCTTGCCATAATGGCTTTTGATCGCTACATAGCTGTATGCTTACCCTTGCACTACCAAACCATCATGACAAGACAACTTTACATAATACTGTCAATGGTAGCCTGGTCTGGAGGGTTTGCAGCTCCACTCACAGCCACCCTTCTTGCCTTAAAGTTACCTTTCTGTGGTTCCAATATAATCTACCATTACTACTGTGACACTCCTCCGTTGCTCCAATTGGCTTGTGCCAACACATCCTTCAATGTAGCCATTGGGTCTACCATTGGTGCCGTTGTCATTTTGGTATGCTTTGCTGTAATCGTTACATCTTACATTAAGATTATTTTAGCGATCCTCAGAATCAGTTCCCATGTTGGCCGCAAGAAAACGTTTTCTACCTGCGCCTCTCACTTTACAGTTGTCAGTATATTTTTCTTGCCCATTATGTTCATGTACATTCGTCCAAAAGCTTCCTACTCATCCGATGTAGACTCTTTGGTGTCCATGTTATATACAGTATTACCCCCCTTAATGAATCCCATAATATACAGCATGAGAAACAAAGATATTAAATCTGCTTTTCGGAAGAAAATAGGCTTCATTTGTACCAAAAGTTTCTTGATCACAGAATAGAATGCATGTGATTACTGAATGAAGCAATCAATTAACTTGGATTTATTGTATTTCCTTTAAAAAATTGAATTAAAGAGACAATCTGATGGCTACTGGCCTGCACAGGCACAGTCACTATGCACAACTGCTGTAACAGGGATTTGGAGGGGCTATAAAATTGGAGGAATGAGTACAATTTCGATCTCACTGCAAATCTATTTCATTGGTTTCTAAAATGTCCTCATCCAAATGCAATTCCAAACCAAACTACAACTGCACATAGCTAGCAATCTAGATCTGGCACATACCATTGTTGTCGCCACATAATCTCCACCTCAGAACTTTCTACTGCATACTGCTATGCACCCACCACCAAAGTTAGCAAATATCATTGTAAAGATTTGTTCCCTAAGACTTTATGAAATCTACACTTGTTTTTCTATTTTGCTGGATTTTGCCAAAAGGATTTGCTCATGAGCTTCCTATGAAGTGTCATGTTCCAGACTGTGTTGAAAGATCCAGAGGGATTGAGTCAGAAATTTAGCTTGGGCTAGCCTTGCATGTTTTTTAACGAGCCAATTAGTAATGAGTTTTTTGTTGATGGGTTGGGGCAAGCTTTAAAAAACATCCTGAGCAGGCATCTGTAATGGGCCATACACACTATAAGATTTTCTGAAGACTTTTTCCTTTAGATTTACCAAAACCATATAATATGAGGTCAAACCTAAACACTTTCAATTTATATGCAATCTGGCAGGCCCTTGCACTACATAGAAAAGGTAAATCTAAAGAAAAAAGTCTTCAGAAAATCTTATAGTGTGTATGGCCCTTAAGGGTCTTTCATCTACAGTTGAGTTTGGAGTTCTGGGCTGAAGCTCAGGCCTGAAGGACTCAGCCCTCTGGGGCCACCCTGTGCTAACTTATTCTAGAAGGCCTTATCCATGCTGACCTTGCTCAAAAAGGATATCATTGGCTACACTGGATCCACAGTAAAACATCCACTGGTGTTGGACCTCATCCATGTCAATTGAACAGGTAAAGAGATATCACTGGGGGCAATGGAAAAAAACTTGTACCTCCATGTATACAAGTGTTGTCACTTGCGGTCACTGCCTGGTATAGATAAAACACAGGAACCTCTGTTATACTGGATGCAACTTTTGGCTGCTGTATACAGAAGTCTGAGCTCCATCCAGGGACTGTCAACTTTGAGACGTTGTGCTCCTGTTTGTGTATTCTAACCTCTCCTGTTCCAATAGTTTCTGCAATAAACCTTTAAAAGACATCCATGGGCCAGACTGCCAATACTGCAAGAGATACAGTCAGGGCCGTCCTTTGGGGTGTGCGAGCTGTGTGGCCGCACGGGGCGCCATGGGCAACAGGGGCGCCGCGCGGCCATCACAGCTCGCAGACTCTGAGTTGCAGACAGTTAGTTACTCGCTTCAGTGGAGTGGAGTCCGAACGAGTCATACCAGCAGGCGCTGCCAGGTCCCCATGCCCTGGGACTGGGTGAAGACAGAGCATCGCATCGGATCGGCACCTGCAAAAAAAAATATGGCTGCTGCCGGCTCCCGAAAGGCACACTGCGCAGGCGCCGCTGCTCGGGAAAACCCGAACACGCTCGGCTATTCTCGGGCAGACGGCGCATGTGCAGTGGCGTCTAAGCGCCAGGAGGCGCCATTTTTAAATGCAAAGCCACCGTCCACAGAACGGTAAGTGTCACTGCTGTGTGTATCTACTTTTTAAGACAAATTAGGCTAAATACTTTTTATTTTATTGACAATGAAGGGGAGGATATAAGTCTTAACATAAGGGAAAAAAAAAGTAAAATACAATAAAATAATACATAAAAATAATATGTTTACTACATAATTGCATTGGTAATGGCAGTTACATACATGTATGTAATGTATACATGTATGTATATAATGTATGTATGTAATGTATGCATGTAATATAATGTATGTATGTAATGGATGTATGTAATGTATGTAATTCATGTAATGTATGCATGTAATGTAATGTATGTAATGTAATGTATGTATGTATGTAATGTATACATGTATGTTTAGGTGACCAGGGGGTGTGGGGAGAAGATGGGCGGGGGGGTGGGGCGCCACAGGATTAGCTCGCACAGGGCGCCTGAACACCTAAGGCCGGCCCTGGATACAGTACAGTAAGTACTATACCTAAGGACAAGGCTAATCTCAATTGGGGGTCCCACTTGCACTACACAAGGCCCAACTGACACGATGTTCCCTCTTTGCCACAACTTAGCCTTCAGTTTAACATACAGATGCATTGCCTAAAGAGAGAAAATATAGAAGTGTTTAACATCAGGGCTATACCAGAATATGATACGAAAAGCTCCAAAAATTGGGTACAATCAATATTAATTATCTCTGCCTCTTCATAATCATCAGTTTGCACTACAAGCGGCAGTATGAGATGGGGCAATGCGTAATGTGCTGCAAACTATTGACACACAAAACTGCTGAAAAAAAAAATCTTGGGAGTCAATTTGCTACCCCTCTCCAAGTGCTGCCTGGGTCCAATGGACCCAGCAGGACCCATGGAAGGGCTGGCCCTGTGATGCACCAAATTGTTTCTATGGGTGCAGGCTGGCCATTTCAGTACCCAGATCCTTCTTCTACGCAGCCATGATGTTGTTATTGATGCAGTATGTGGTCTGGCATTGTCATGTTGGAAAATGCAAGGTCTTCCCTGAAAGAGACAACGTCTGGATGGGAGCATATGTTGTTCTAGAACTTGGATATACCTTTCAGCATTGATGGTGCCTTTCCAGATGTGTAAGCTGCCCATGCCACACGCACTCATGCAACCCCATACCATCAGAGATGCAGGCTTCTGAACTGAGTGCTGAGAACAACTTGGATTGTCCTTGTCCTCTTTAGTCCGGATGACATGGCGTCCCAGTTTTCCAAAAAGAACTTCAAATTTTGATTAGTCTGACGACAGAACAGTTTTCCACTTTGCCACAGACCATTTTACATGAGCCTTGGCCCAGAGAAAACGCCTGCGCTTCTGGATCATGTTTAGATATGGCTTATTTCTTGGCCTATAGAGTTTTAACCGGCAACAGCGAATGGCACAGTGGATTGTGTTCACCGACAATGTTTTCTGGAAGTATTCCTGAGCCCATGTTGTGATTTCCATTACAGTAGCATTCATGTATGTGATGCAGTGCCGTCTAAGGGCCCGAAGATCACCGCCATCCAGTATGGTTTTCCGGCCTTGACCCTTACGCACAGAGATTGTTCCAGATTCTCTAAATCTTTGGATGATATTATGCACTGTAGATGATGATAACTTCAAACTCTTTGCAATTATTCTGAGAAATTCCTTTCTGATATTGCTCCACTATTTTTCGCCGCAGCATTGGGGAAATTGGTGATCCTCTGCCCATCTTGTTTTCTGAGAGACACTGCCAATCTGAGAGGCTCTTTTTATAAACAATCATGTGGCCTGGCCAATTGACCTAATAAGTTGCAAATTGGTCCTCCAGCTGTTCCTTACATGTACATTTAACTTTTCCGGCCTCTTATTGCTACCTGTCCCAACTTTTTTGGAATGTGTAGCTCCCATTAAATCCAAAATGAGCCAATACTTGGCATGACATTTCAATATGTCTTACTTTCAAAATTTATAATATTGGGAATAAAATATAAGTTTATGAAATTTGTAGATTAGTCCATTCTTTTTTTACTCACAATTTGTACAGTGTCCCAACTTTTTTGGAATCGGGTTTGTGTATATATATATATATATATATATATATATATATATATATATATAGATATATCTATATATATATATATATATATATACACACATACACACAGTGCTAAGCATAAATGAGTACACCCCAACAGATTTGTCAGAAAACCTTTATTTTCCTGTCAGAATCAACATTTTCTATGGGACACTGTACTACAAAATACTCCCACACATGTGGACCTCTGCTTGCAACCAAGATTTATTCATTTGCACACACAAAAAATTATTTTCTTTCTCAGGCCTTGAGACATTTCTCTTCCATGTGGTGCCATTGCTGACAGCATTAAATGGGAAGGGGTTTTCTATGTTAAGTAACGCCCTATTTATAATCAACTGTCTGCTGGACACCGGTTTAATGAATAATTACACTCACCTGTAGATGAAATCTTGTGAATTAGGATTACTGTATGCTGTCTAAAATTCTAAAATTTAGCTTTGCTTCTAAGACTTTCATTGGGGTGTATTCATTTTTTTCACCATGGTCTTGAATGAATTTGTTAGGAAAAATACTTATTTGCTCTAGAAAGGTGAAGACTACAAGAAGATCAGCAAAGCTTTACTTATCAGTCAGAATACTAGAGCAAAAGTGATACAAAAATTTTACAAAGATGGAACTGCAACTATCTCACAGAGACGTCCAGGCCCTCCTCCGAAGTTAACACCTCGACAGGGGTGGACTGGGCCAGGGTGGCAATTTCCCCCCAGAAGCAGCAGCTCCACTTTATTGCAGAGGGACCTGGCTGGCCGAGACCTGGTTGTTCTACTGCTGGTCTGTATCTTCTGCACTGGTTGCTAGACCCCAAGCGGCAGGCAATTCTAGCAGTGACGTCATGTTCTCGAGGAGGAATGCGAGGTTGAGGCTCCAGCATTCAGAGCGGAGGAGAATCTTCGCGCCTAGGGAGCTTCAGCCGAACACCTCTTCTCCTGCCTCACTAACAGGAGTGTCTCCTTTTCCCTCTGCACAAAGTCTGGATTCTCCAACTCCTCGAGGCACACGGACCGTCCTTATCTCTTTTCTGACTGCAGGTTAATAACCCACCCATCTCTTCCTTCATGTCGTTCCCAGGCCACTCTGCATTCCTTCCTGGTAAGTTACATGCACTTATCAGTCCTGCTACATCATTTAACCCCTCCACCTCACTTCCCCTCCTTCTACACAGCTCTTCTCCTTCCCAAATACTGATACAGTTCTGCAGTAAAACAAACACTCTGTCTACACCAATCCCCCTGCCCCCCTTCTATTTATCCTTTCTGCTGTTTCTGCCATCATGCAGGCCAGAGGCGGCTCTCTAATTAGGCAAATTAGGCGGTCGCCTAAGGCCTCTCACTTGCAGGGGCATCGCAGCCAATGGCGTCTCCCCAGAAGAAGATTGCTTTAAATCCTCGGATACAGTAGTTGGAGCAGTGCGCTGCAGTCCCTTCACTATGGCCGCCAGGTTTCTGTTGTCCTCTGACACTTACCCCGCCTTCTCTGCCTGAAGATTGGCCGTCTGATCATGTAATCCTAGGATGTGGAGGAGTCAGTGGGCGTGAAACTGCATCAGTAGGAAGTGGCTGCACGGTCTGTCTGGTCACTCTGCCATCATCGGCTGTTTGCGAGTACCGGGCTGTGAGGGTTGCCGCGCTGGTGAACGGGATCCTACAATGGCTGATGAGCGCACGGTACACACCTTCTCCAGGGATCAGATTTCCGCCCTGGCCCGGGAACATACAGGTAACCAGGCCCGACTGGTCACTCTCTGCAGGCTGTTCATATATTTATGGTGTCTACTGTGCAAAGGGGGTGAGGAGCCCCAGAGTGGTTGTAGGGGCCCTAGAATAGTTGGTGGAGGAGGAGGAGAAGAAAAAGGCCCCTGGGTGGCTGGGGGAGGAGAGGGTGGCTGGAGGAGGAGAGGGCCACTGGGTGGCTATTGGCTAGGGGAAAAGGAGAGGGTCACTAAGTAGCTGGAGGAGGGGGGGCTGGAGGAGAAGAAGAGGATGACTGGGTGGCTGAAAGAGAAGAAGGAGGCCCCTGGGTGATTGGGGAAAAGAAGAGGACCCCTGGGTGGTTGGGGAGAAGGAGAGGACCCCTGGGTGGCTGGGGGAGAAGAAGAAGGCCCCTTGGTGGCTGAGGGAGAAGAAGAAGGCCCCTGGGTGGCTGGGGGAGAAAGAGAGGGCCCTTGAATGGCTGGAGGAGAAGGAGAGGGCCCTTACATGGCTGGAGGAGAGGAAGAGGGCCTCTGTGTGGCTGGAGGAGAGGGAGAGAGCCTCTGTGTGGCTGGAGGAGAAGGAGAGGGCCCCTGGGTGGCTGAAGGAGGAGAGGGCCCCTGGGTGACTGGAGGAGGAGAGGGCCCCTGGGTGGCTGAAGGAGAGCGCTCCTGGGTGGCTGCGGGAGAAGGAGAGGGTCCTTGGGTGGGTGGAGGAGAAGAAGGCCCTTGGGTGGCTGGGGGAGAAGGAGAGGGCTCCTGGATGGCTGCAGGAGAAGGAGAGGACCCCTGGGTGGCTGGAGAAGGAGAGGACCCCTGGATGGATGGAGGAGGATGTTGCAGAGTGCGATCACTGGGTGCAGCGGAGTCCATTCAGATCAGACATTGTGGAGAAACAGGAACTGGCTTCTTTATTGGAACATAACACAGAAAGCAAAGATGCCACCTCATTGTAATAAGAACAACAGACAGGAAGAGATAACCAACAAGTTCAGTGCAGTGTACAGGATATTACAACACATCATAGAAATGCATAGCATATCACTGAGCATTAGCGACATCTAGTGTCCTATTTGTGAACTGCAGTTAATCTGCTAAGCTGAAAGCTGTTGTATCTCCAACACCCCTTCTCAACAGCTAAGGCTTAGTCTATTAAACCCATCTTCTTTGTAAGCCTTGAGTGTCTTTCAGCGGTCAGAGGCTTTGTAAGGATATCTGCTGTCATATCCTCGGTTGGGCAATAAAGTAATTCAAGAAGACCTTGCTCTTGAAGATCCCTAAGAAAGTGGAACTTCACATCAATGTGCTTGGTTCTTGAATTAACTCCTTCCATGTGCGCAAGTGCAAGACATCCTTGATTGTCCTCATAGATTTCTGTTGGTCTCAACTGTGGTTGACCCAAATCGGTTAATAGCTGTCTCAGCCATATAACTTCTTGGCTTGCCTGCGCTGCAGCAACGTATTCTGCTTCAGTAGACGACAGTGAAACAGAGAGTTGCTTTTTACTAGTCCAACTGATGGCACCTCCTGACAGAAAAAATAAGTATCCACTGGTAGATTTCCTGTCGCTGGGCCCATAACCTGTTGCAGAGTGCGATCACTGGGTGCAGCGGAGTCCATTCAGATCAGACATTGTGGAGTAACAGGAACTGGCTTCTTTATTGGAACATAACACAGAAATCAAAGATGTCACCTCATTGTAATAAGAACAACAGACAGGAAGAGATAACCAACAAGTTCAGTACAGTGTACAGGATATTACAACACATCATAGAAAATGCATAGCATATCACTGAGCATTAGCGACATCTAGTGTCCTATTTGTGAACTGCAGTTAATCTGCTAAGCTGAAAGCTGTTGTATCTCCAACAGATCTGCCTATGATCTATTATCTTCTATTATCTCAGAGGTGTAGAACACCCTAGAACACATGTCAAACACAAGGCCCAGGGTCAGAATCCAGCCATTTTATGTGGCCCTTGCACCCCTCATCTCCGCCTCACCTTGTCTCAGCAGTCAGCAGGCAAGAGAAGGACAGAACAGCTCCACCAGATCCTTTGCTTCTTTGTTCAGCAGCAGAGAGGCTTGTCTCTGCCACTCCCCCGTGTCTCAGTAGTCATCAGATTCCAGCGGCTGCCTCAAGCCCTCTTCTGGTCCTCCTCCAAACCCTGCACTTACTACTTCCCATTGTCGCCCTCAGCTTCTTCCTTGCAGCAGCACATGGTAAGAGGGGTGCACTGTGATGTGACGGAGGGTGAGGGACTCTTGACTTCTGATGTTGGTGGGGCTCTTGACATCTGATGTAAGGGAGGGGGTGCTCTGGATATCTAGTTTTACAGATACAATTGGCCCTTTGAGGGTGACCATACTGTTGATGCAGTCTGGAGTGAAACTAAGTTTGACACCCCTGCACTAGAAGCTCTATTGTCTATATATGGTAAGAATGTCAATTGATACCACCATTCTGCCAACAGGTTCCATTTGCATAACACAGCTGATGGGTACTTTCCACCTTCGATATCAATATGAGGGGTGGCTCTAAAGCAGGGATCCTCAAACTACGGCCCTCCAGCTGTTCGGAACTACACATCCCATGAGGCATTGTAAAACTCACAGACATGACTAGGCATGATGGGAATTGTAGTTCCTGAACAACTGGAGGGCCATAATTTGAAGACCCCTGCTCTACAGTGTAGCTAGTATATATGTGGCTAACCAATGAGGGGTTAAGATTTTATAAGGTAATATACCTGTATGACTATTATAGGATAAACATACGTATGTGCCTATGACTAGCATTTACCAATTATTAAATATAATCGAATCCCTTAGGACATCAGCTCTTCGCCTCTTGATATCTAGATCACAATTCCTCCTTTGTTTGCATACACAGTGGGGACAGAATATTAGATTAATACCAGTAAGTCTCTGGGACAGAGCTAGGTTGTATAGCATCTTCTAAAGGTCCAATAATATAATAATGCTACATATCGATTGCCACTGTCTCCTATATGGTCCCGGCGCCTGCCCAGGGAATATCCTTCGCATACGTAGTGTCTCAGGTCTGTTGCCCCATGCATGCTTTGCTCCAGTGTTGATATATTCAAATATGCAATGTACACAAGTATATAGTTGATTGGTTGATGTATAAATGACATTTTGTTCTTTTGTAGACAAATACTGTATAGTCTTTGTAGCCCTGAAGAAGTATTTGACGAAACGCGTCGGCATCAAAGACCTACGCTATTTACAGTATTTACTGCACCACATACAATTTCCAATCTGGAATTTTAATGTTTGCAACTACATTGATTGTGTCCATGTACTGGTTTTAAATTATTCATTTTTTGCTATAATAAAATATGTTTTTTTACTTATTTTTGATTATCCCTCCATTTTTTGGCCTACAAAGTCCAATCTTTTTCCTTTTTTTTGTTTCTAAATATACAATATGGATGATGCCATATATGTCACAGTATTTGTTATTTACTTTCCACCTTCTCCTTGTTATACCTTACCCCTCTCTACTCACCCCTCCCTTCCTCTCTGCTTTTTTCCCAAATACCTTCCTTTTTTTTTTCCATGCTTTTTCACCCTGCCCCAGCCCTTCGCCTTTCTACTTTCTTTAAGACTATCCCATTTTTCTCTCTAGTTGATCTCTTTGCCCCGCTTCTTTATTTTCCAATTGCCAAGATTTATTTGCATTACAACTTGCAGCATCTTTCTACTTGATTTACACCCAAAATTTTATAATTTGGTGATTAGTAGAGATTTCTACTTTTCTATCTACCTGCTGCAGGTTTATCCGGGATTTATCCTTGAGCGATCTACCAATATCCTTTTCATACTTTTTAAGAAAAATGTCAACATGCTTAACCACTTGCCAACCGCCGCACGACTATTTACTGCGGCGGTCAGCCCCGTAAGGCAAAGTGACGTAGTACTACGTCGCTCGCCTGCGAGCCACTAGGGGGCGAGCGTGCACCGCCGGGGGCGAGTGTGCGCGCCCCCGCTCGTTCACGGACATTCCAGCGCGAGTGACCGGCGGCACCGATGTCCGCCGGTCACTCGCGATCTCCCGCAGGAGAGAGAGAAAGGCAGGCGGCTGATGTAAACAAAGCCGCCTGTCAATCTCCCTGGTGTAACTGCAGAGATCATACGATCCTGCTATTTAGGATCGTATGTCTCTGTGGTTACATGAAAAGCCACACCCCTTTACAGTTACAAGCACGCCCCTAGGGACACACTTAACCCCTGCATCTCTAATAAAGTTAACCCCCTCCCTGCCAGTGTCATTTTTACAGTAACAGTGCATATGTATAGCACTGATTACTGTAGTAATGTCACTGGTACCCCCAAAAATATCAAAAGTGTCAGTCAAGGGTCCGATCTGTCCACCGCAATGTCGCAGTCCCGCAAAAAAAAAAACAATCGCAGATCGCCGCCATTACTTGTTAAAAAAAAAACAATAAAAATGACATAAATCTTTCCCCGTAGTTAGTAAACGCAATAACTTTCGCACAAACCAATCAAAATACGCTTATTGCAATTTTTTTTACCAAACATATGTAGCAGAAAACAAATTGGCCTAAAATGTTAAAACATTTTGATTTTTACATTTTTTTGGGCGAATTTCATATAAAAAAAATGTGAAAAATATTGTTATTTTTTCAAAATCGTCGCTCTTTTTTGGTTTATAGTGCAAAAAGTAAAAATCGCACAGGTGATCAAATACCACCAAAAGAAAGCTCTGTTTGTAGGAAAAAAAGGACGTCAATTTCATTTGGGTACAGCGTCGCACGACTGCGCAATTGTCCGTTAAAGTCACGCAGTGCCGAATCGCAAAATAGGGCCTGGTCAGGAAGGAGGTAAAATCTTCTGGGGCTTAAGTGGTTAAGACTTTTTGCATACATCGGTCCATCATTTATTTATATGCATCTCTGAAAGCCGAGTCTTATGTCTACTATTATATGAAAACTAAATTGTGATCCCAACACTTTTTTTTTTAATTATTAGTGGCTGGACTGTGACCATTATTATAAATGTTGTGTCTAGATAAATAAAGTTATTAAAATTACAAAAATAATTAGCAGTATTTCATACAAAATAAATAAATACATGAAAATACTTTTTATTCAGTATAAAAATAATAAAGAAATAAAATGATAAATAAATATGATAGAATGGTGATCATGGTGTTCATTGGTGAACAAAAATAAAAGTAACAAACACATTTTGAAAAAAAAAAGAGAAAGAAAATTATATATACATATTATGAAAGCAATGTCGTGAAGGTTTATAAAAATATATGTAAAGCCCTGAGTAATCTATTGGCGCTATATAAATCTTGAATAATAATAATCATAATCATATATGTTTTAAAATTAAATATAAATGATACCAACAAAAAATAATAAATACATACTTTTTGTTTGGTCACTTTGTCTATGACTAGGTAATTTCCCCAATTAACCATGAAATAATTTGATTAGTCTCTACAGGGCAAGGCATATGGGAGAGGTATTTTTAATTTAATTAATTATAATCACAACAATAACAACAACAAATTCAGACATTTACAAAAAACTCAGATGGCAACATGGATTAATTATTCCTTAGATAATTATAACTAGCTTTAGTCGCCCTGTTTGTTTTATAACCAGGGGTTTAAATAGAGAACTAATCGCAGCGTAGTTTGTTTACTAGTAGGCCAAGGTGGAGGAACACAAATATAGCCAATTACTAAAAAATATTTAAACCATTAGCATAAAATTCTGTTTGTTTCATTAATTTTTGAAGAAGAAGTTAAAATTGTTAACATTGTCGATTCTTGAAAAAGTTTTCTAGCATTATTTGCTATGGGAGTTGATCTATGGAAGGTAAGTTTGATAGGTTGGCAAATGTTGATAAAAATGTTTGTGTTCATGATGAATAGCATTCTGAAAAATATTATATCATACCTAAAATAGATTTATAAAATGGAAACAATTAAATTAATAATAACTATTATTAATAAAAATGAATAAAATATATTAAATATATAAAAAAATATAAATATATATATGTACTGTAGATATATATATATATATATATATATATATATATATATATATATATATATATAGATAGATAGAGATATATATATATATATATATATATAGAGAGAGAGAGAGAGAGAGAGATATATATATATATATATATATATATATATATATACACACACATACAGTATCTCACAAAAGTGAGTACACCCCTCACATTTCTGTAAATATTTTATTATATCTTTTCATGTGACAACACTGAAGAAATGACACTTTGTTACAAAGTAAAGTAGTGAGTGTACAGCTTGTATAACAGTGTAAATTTGCTGTCCCCTCAAAATAACTCAACACACAGCCATTTATGTCTTAACCGCTGGCAACAAAAGTGAGTACACCCCTAAGTGAAAATGTCCAAATTGGGCCAAAAGTGTCAATATTTTGTGTGGCCACCATTATTTTCCAGCACTGCCTTAACCCTCTTGGGCATGGAGTTTACCAGAGCTTCACAGGTTGCCACTGGAGTCCTCTTCCACTCCTCCATGATGACATCATGAAGCTGGTGGATGTTAGAGACCTTGCGCTCCTCCACCTTCTGTTTGAGGATGCCCCACAGATGCTCAATAGGGTTTAGGTCTGGAGGCATGCTTGGCCAGTCCATCACCTTTACCCTCAGCTTATTTAGCAAGGCAGTGGTCATCTTGGAGGTGTGTTTGGGGTCATTATTATGTTGGAATACTGCCCGTCTCCGCAGGTAGGGGATCATGCTCTGCTTCAGTATGTCACAGTACATGTTGGTATTCATGGTTCCCTCAATGAACTGTAGCTTCCCAGTGCTGGCAGCACTCATGCAGCCCCAGACCATGACACTCCCACCACCATGCTTGACTGTAGGCAGGACACACTTGTCTTTGTACTCCTTACCTGGTTGCCGCCCCACACGCTTGACACCATCTGAACAAAATACTTTTATCTTGGTCTCATCAGACCACAGGACATGGTTCCAGTAATCCATGTCCTTAGTCTGCTTGTCTTCAACAAACTGTTTGCAGGCTTTCTTTGCATCATCTTTAGAAGAGGCTTCCTTCTGGGATGACAGCCACGCAGACCAATTTGATGCAGTGTGTGGCGTATGGTCTGAGCACTGACAAGCTGCCCCCCCCCCCCCCAACCTCTTTAATCTCTGCAGCCATGCTGGCAGCACTCATTTGTCTATTTCCCAAAGACAACCTCTGGATATGACGCTGAGCACGTGCACTCAACTTCTTTGGTCGACCATGGCAGGGCTTGTTCTGAGTGGAACCTGTCCTGTTAAACCGCTGTATGGTCTTGGCCCCAGTGCTGCAGCTCAGTTTCAGGGTCTTGGCAATCTTCTTTTAGCCTAGGACATCTTTACGTAGAGCAACAATTCTTTTTTTTTCAGATCCTCAGAGAGTTCTTTGCCATGAGGTGCCATGTTGAACTTCCAGTGACCAGTATGAGAGAGTGAGAGCGATAACACCAAATTTAACACACCTGCTCCCAATTCACACTAACAAGTCACATGACACCGGGGAGGGAAAATGGCTAATTGGGCCCAATTTGGACATTTTCACTTAGGGGGTGTACTTACTTTTATTGCCAGTGGTTTAGACACGAATGGCTGTGTGTTGAGTTATTTTGAGGGGACAGCAAATTTACACTGTTATACAAGCTGTACACTCACTACTTTACATTGTAGCAAAGTGTCATTTCTTCAGTGTTGTCACATGAAAAGATAGAATAAGATATAAGATATAATAAAATGTATTCACAAAAATGTGAGCGGTGTACTTACTTTTTTGAGATACTGTATATATATATATATATATATATATATGAGAGAAATAAAAATATTATATATTTTTATATATATATATATATATATATATATATATATATATATATATATAAAAATAAAATATATATATTAAATATATATATATATATATATATATATATATATATATATATATATATATATATACACACATACACATACACACACAGTACATATATTTTTTAAGATATATTTAATGTATATATAATATATTATTATATATATTGTAATATTTTTTTATTTAAAAAAATGATTTACATTTTTTTTTTCACTATCTTTTATTAAATTATTTCAAAAAGTACAATCATGCAAGAAACTACATGTGATGAAGCTCATAAACTACAAGTATCAGGTAAAAAACAGAGTATACGTCATCTCTAGAATAAGACCAAGATGGTATAAAGATAGCAAAAAATGCCAACATAGTTAAAGACATCAGAAGTTAGCATAGGTGCATGATTGTACAGATATTCATAGAAACCAACAGTCAGATAAAAAGCATATGAGAACCAACCAGAGGAGGGGGGGGGGGTCAGTGGCCCTGAGGAAAGAGGTGCTTGGGATAAAACCATAGGTCCCATTTGTTTCCAAAATGCATTCTTGAATTATTTATGCAAAAAATCTTTTCCGTCAGCATTATAGAGTCTATTCTAGCTTTATGAAAAAATGTATTTCAGTGAGAAGTTATACAAACACATCTGCGTCAATGATCCAAGCGATTTGATAAGATTTGCCCTGGATCAGTGTACAGATAATTTTACAGAATAAATAATACAAAGCAACATTTTAAAACAAAAGCTAATTCAAAAAAAAAAAAACTATCTGAACATAAAACGTTGCATTTTGTGCATACCGTGAGTCAGTATAAAGTTTGAGACAACTTTGTTGCAAAAGAGGACAATTCTCTTCTGCTCGGGTACAAACATAGCAAGGATTTAGGGGAAACGTCATACAAGGAAGACATTTTTTTTTTTGTTTAATATTTCTTTTGGTCAGTTTTAAAGTAGATTTATAGGCAAAACTTTTATTTTTCATAGTGGATAGAGCAAGGGAGGGATATAACCCCTGTCAGTTTATTTTTTTGCCATCTGTGTCCCACAGGGGGGTGGTGTAATGGGGCAGCCGCCCCTGGCCCATTCTTTTTATGTGGGTGGAAAGGCTCTTCTTCTGTGTGTGCTGCCTGTGTTCTGTGCTTGGCTCCAGCTCAGCTCCATGTCTCAGCTCCATGTCTCAGCTGTGACATATGGAAACAAGAGCTGGGACTGGGAGGACTACCCTTACAAGTAGGGGTTAAGTGTACAAGTGAAGAAGAGAGGGGGCTGTTTGTGTATAGGGGGGGGGGGGCTGGAGCTGTGTGTGTGTGTACAGATGTGTGTGGAGAGGGGTAGCTGCATATATACAGATATGGAGGGCTGCACATGTACAAATGTGTGTGGGGGTGGTGCTTGTATACAGGTGTGAGGAGGGGGGGGCTGCATGTTTACATGTATGTAGGAGTGCAGCATGTAAACAGGTGTGGGGATGCTGTATATATATATGTATGTGTGTGAAGTTGTTGTGTGTGTACAGGTGTGGGGAGCTGTGTGTACAGGCATTGGGGTGCTGTGTGTGTACAGGTATGGGAGGGCTGCTTGTATACAGGTATGGGGAGCTGTGTTTACAGGTATTGGGGTGCTGTGTGTGTACAGGTAGGGGGGGCTGTGTGTGCAGGTATTGGGGTGCTGTGTGTGTACAGGTAGGGGGAGCTGTGTGTGCAGGTATTGGGGTGCTGTGTGTGTACAGGTCGGGGGAGCTGTGTGTGCAGGTATTGGGGTGCTGTGTGTGTACAGGTAGGGGGAGCTGTGTGTGCAGGTATTGGGGTGCTGTGTGTGTACAGGTAGGGGGAGCTGTGTGTACAGGTATTGGGGTGCTGTGTGTGTACAGGTAGGGGGAGCTGTGTGTGCAGGTATTGGGGTGCTGTGTGTGTACAGGTAGGGGGAGCTGTGTGTGCAGGTATTGGGGTGCCGTGTGTGTACAGGTGTGGGGGGCTGCTTATATACAGGTATGGGGAGCTGTGTGTACAAGTGTGGGGGATGAGTGGTGTGCAGGTGTGAGGCGTGAATACAGGTTCGGGGGGCTGAGTGTGTACAGGTGTGTGGGAAGGCTGCATGCAAACAGGTGTGGGGTGCTGAGTGTGTACAGGTGGACAGGCTGCATATATATATATATATATATATATATATATATATATATATATATATATGTATATATATATACTGTGTATATGTGTGTGTACAGGTGTGGGGGTGCTGCTGTGTGTGTGTGTACAGGTATGGGGGGGCTGTGTGTGTACAGGTATGGGGGAGCTGCCTGTGTACAGGTGTGGGGGATGAGTGGTGTGCAGGTGTGGGGCATGAATACAGATATGGGGGGGATGAGTGTGTACAGGTGTGTGGAAGTGCTGCATGTAAACATGTGTAGGGGATGCTGACTAAGTACAGGTGGGGAGGCTGCACATATATATTTAGATGTGGTAAGATGCTGTGTGTGTACAGATGTGGGGGTACTGTGTGTGCACAGATGTGGGGGTGCTGTGTGTGTACAGGTGTGGGTGTGCTGTGTGTGTACAGACGTGGGGGTGCTGTGTGTGTACAGGTGTGGGGGTGCTGTGTGTGTACAGGTGTGGGGGTGCTGTGTGTACAGGTGTGGGGGATGAGTGTTTGTAGGTGTGGGGTGGGGGCCTGGGTACGGGTATGGGGCTTCTGAGTGTGTATAGATGTGGAGCAGGGCTGTGTGTATATACAGGTGTGGAGGGTGCCTAATGTGTCTAGGTGTAGGGGGCTACACATATACAGGTGTGGGGCATAGCTGTTTGTGTGTACAGTTGTAGGGATGCTCTGTGTATGTGTACAGATGTGGAGTCTGCTTGTGTATAGGTATGGGGAGCTGTGTGTGCAGGTGTGTGGTGGGGGGAGTGAGGATACAGGTATGGGGGGGGCTGAGTGTGTACAGGTGTGTGGGAGTGCTGCATGTAAATTTGAGCTAAGTGTGTACAGGTGTAGGTGATGAGTGTTTGCAGGTGTGGGTGGGGGGGCCTGGGTACAGGTATGAGGGACTGAGTGTGTACAGGTGAGGAGCAGAGCTGTGTGTATATACAGGTGTAGAGGGTGCTGCATGTGTCCAGGTGTAGAGGGCTACACATATACAGGTGTGGGGTATAGCAATTTGTGTGTACAAGTGTAGGGGGGGGGGTCTGTGTATGTGTACAGATGTGGGGGCTGCTTGTGTACAGGTATGGGGAGCTGTGTGTTTACAGATGGAGCTGCATGCATACAGGTATGGAGGGCAAAGTGTGTGGAGCAGAGCTGTGTGTATAAACAAGTGTGTGTGTGTGTGTGTGTGTGTGTGTGCTGCCTGAGTACAGGTGTGTGTGTGTGTGGGGGGGGGGGGTAAACATACACAGGTGTGAAACAGAGGTGTGTATGGGTAGGTGTGTGGGGGGGATTGAGTGTTGACATGCAGATGTAGAGGCTGAGTGTGTACAGGTGGCAATAACTTCAGCAACCATCTAGAACATAAATCATACTGAAAACTTAGTGACATCCTTTTCATGACAACAATACATAGCGTACGGCTAGACCATAGTGTTAATATCTTGGGAATCATGGCAGTTGAACTCTTGGGGAGACCGCAGAGAAAGCGGAAATATCCGTGCTTCTCGCCCCTGGGCACCCCTACAGGGATCCATACTGTGCCCAGGCGCGAGAAGTATGCATAGGCAAATGTCCTCCAATAGTCAAGATTACGTTATACAGCAAGATAAGGTAGACATTCATAGGGGATCAGAACGGACCTTAAGATGCTCCATCCATTCAGACCAAGGTGTCCATTGGGTAGTTGCGGTGTGTACAGAACGGTTTTTGAGGGAAAGTGTACTTTCGAAAGTATAGTGTGTATTAACAAGGTCTATGACTCCTACTATATCCGGAGGGTTTGCTTGTTTCCAAGCACGAGTCACGTTGAGTCTGGCCGCTAGGAGGATGTGGGTCACAGTGTGTCTAAAAGAGACAGGAACTTGTTCAATTTCCAGATTTAGTAAAGCCAGGCCAGGTTTAAGCACGGTGGGGCATTGTAAAACTTCCGATATTACCTTGAATACCTGAGTCCAGTAATTGGTAATTTTTGGACATAGCCATAGTATATCAAAATACAGTACCTTCATGACCACAGAGACGCCAACATTTGCCGTCGTTCTGGGGATCAAACTTGTTTATTCTAGAAGGCGTAAGGTACCAGCGGAGGGAAAATTTTGTGGATAGCTCCCATAATTTGGAACAACTAGTGGCCAGATATATGGATTGGAAAGCCCTACTCCATTGTTTGTCTGTAAACTGTTGACCGATATCTCGTTCCCACTGAAGGTGGGGGGGCGGTCTTGGTGAAAGATGTTTTATGTTGGAGAAGGTTGTAAAAGATAGTTATACTTTTCTGTTTAGGGGGCCCTCTACTAGTCAAGAACAACCAAGCATGGGTATGGATAGTCAATGGCCATGGTTGGATGGAATTAAGGAAGTGAGATACTCGTAGATGCGTAAATAATGTAGACCCGGGAAGGTCAAATTTAGCCTGCAGGGAACTAAAGGGGACCAATTTGGAACCTTTGTATAAGTCTGCTACATAGGAAATTCCCTTATTCTGCCAGACGGTGAGATCAATTTGGGACGAGTGCAATGCTGTTAACGGGATATTAAGTGGGAAGCACGTGGATGGTGAAGTAGTTTGCGATACCAAAATTTTCCACGCCCTTGCAGCAGCAGTCATAAACGGTGGGAGGTAGGAGGGCAGTTTGGCTCCTAAAGTAGTCGCTAATAACCAGTCGGACAGGCTCTGTCTAGTACAATAAGTAGCCTCCATGGCGCTCCATAGTGTAGTGGGGGTGTCTCTAAACCAATCTCGAAGCGGAGTCAGGACTGATGCCAGGTAATAGTCAAAAATGTCTACATACCCTGCACCCCCTGCTAAACGATGTTTGATCAGTTTGGTGTGTGCACATCTGGGTTTTTTGCCTTGCCATATATATTTAGACAGTATTGATTGGAGGGATCTGAAATAAGTTTTTGGGATCGGAATCTGGAGAGTCCGAAAAAGATAAAGTAATTGGGGAAAGTACATAATTTTGAAGGCCGCTAAGCGACCCAGCCAGGAGAATTCAAAGGAGGCCACATGTCTAAGATTTTCTTGCAGTTTAGTGCGAGCGGAGAGGAAATTATGTTTAAACAGCGTTTTAGTAGAAACGGTCAACTGAACGCCCACGTATGATATACTCTGGTCTGCCCATGCATACGGGAATTGCTGTTGTAGTAAGTTATGCATTGTGGCATTAATTCCAATTCCCAATATGTTGGACTTCGACTAATTTACTTTGTAGAAAGAGACTTTTCCAAACCACTGTAGTATCCTTTGAATTTCCGTGAGGGACGTGGATGGTTCCGAAATCATAAGTATCACATCATCCGCAAAAAGACTGATTTTGTGATGTTGATCCTCCATATGTATACCCAATATTTTAGGGTTAGAGCGGATATGTGCGGCTAAGGTTTCCATGATCATATTGAATATTAGGGGGGAAAGTGGGCACCCCTGCCTAGTACCATTTGTGATAGTAAATGGGGTGGAGAAAGCTTCCGTTGTACGGACTACTGCAGAGGGCGTGGAGTAGGGCCATAATGGCATTGTGAATAAATCCACGAAATCCAACCTTTGAAGGACAGCCGACAAAAACCCCCAATGGACCCTGTTGAACGCCTTCTCTGCATCCAACGATAGGAGAAGAGAGGCCCGCGTGGTGGACAGCATTAATCACACACCTAGTAGCGTCCGATGCTTGTCGCCCTTTGGTAAATCCGGACTGGTCTCTATGTATTATATTAGGAAGAAGGTCCACCAATCTTGCGGCTATTACTTTGGCGTAAAGTTTTACATCCATATTCAATAAGGATATGGGCCTAAAATTTTGGGGTTGGTTAGGCTCCTTCCCTGGTTTAGGTAGGGTTACTATCAATGCGCTTAACATTTCTTTCGGAAAGGTTGAGGAGGAGGCAGCAGAATTAAATACGTCTCGAAGAATGGGAGTCAGCGAGTCACAAAATTTCTTGTAATATTCAGCCGAATATCCATCCGGACCAGGTGATTTCAAGATGGGAAGCGAAGCAATAGAAGCTCTGATTTCCAGATCAGAAAAGGGTCTGTTAAGGGAATCGATGTCTTGGGGAGTAAGCGAAGGGAGTTTGTTTTGAGCTAGAAAGTCATTAATGTCTGTAGGGGATGGTTGGTAGGTCGTTTGGTCTGAGTTAAGGTTATAGAGGGATTAGTAGAATGAACTGAAGGCATTAGCTATGAGGGTGGGCTTAATTAATTTCTCTTTCGTCTTGGGATGAATCATGTAGGGGATTTTGGATTTAATTCATTGCCCCTTAATACAAAGGGCCATGGCTTTGGTGGCTTTATCACTATTGGTGTAGGTAACGGCTTTCCACTTCTTAAGGGAGTAGCTGCATTTCTCTAATAAGAAGGTCCTAAGTTCCTGTCTGAGCGCAAAAATTTGTGATTGGAGGGCTGGGGACGGGTCGGTCTTATTTTGTGCATCTAGGGATGCTAGTGTCTTGGTAAGACTATCAAGGTGCTGCGTTCTCCTCTTCCTTTCCCTAGCTCCTAGTTGTATAAATAAACCACGTAATACAGCTTTATAAGCATTCCACACCACCAACGGGTCAACATAAGGCAGAGAGTTTTCAGCTATAAAGTTATCCAGATGGGTTTGGATCTCAGTCACGTACCCAGAGTTTGTTAATAGATGGTTAGGCAATTTCCAAACAAACGTGGACAGTCTAGGAGCGCCAAGATTCACCGATATAGTTCATGGAGAGTGATCTGACCAGGTGGCAGTGTGGAGCTCTACAGATGAGACATGTTCCAAAAGTTGTTTGTCAGTAATGCACAGATCAATACGTGAGTAGATGCCGTGATGAGGGGAAAGGTATGAATAATCCCTCTCCGCTGCGTGACAGCACCTCCACACATCATACAAATCAGAATCCTACAAATACTTGGAAAGGGATGCATTGTGTTTCTTAGGAGAAGTCCACAGTACTGTCAGGAGCCAGATTAAAATCGCCACATAACAGCAAACTGCCCCATTTGAGGGACTTTGCTTTGTCCACAATCAAGCGGATAAACGCCATCTGGTGTTTATTGGGCGCATATAGATTAACCAAGGTGAAATTACGATTGTCAATGGAGCATCTTAGGATGATGTATCGACCTTTGGGGTCCACAATAGAATCATGGTATTGGTAGGTCAGGGATTGCTTAATGGCTATAAGGACCCCCTTACGCTTTTTCTTACCAGATGCCAGGTAAATATTAGGAAATTGAGCGTGGGTACATTTGGGGGTTGCAGATTGGGAAAAATGGGTTTCCTGTACACAAACAATGTCACTTTGAAAGGATAGAGCCGTAGACCATAATGAGGCCCATTTTGCAGGGTGATTAAGGCCTTTTGAGTTCAAAGAGAGAATATTGAAAGGCATGGCTGCCAGAGATATACACTGGAGGTGAGGTCAGAACCAGAGGAGATGAAAAGATATTACCTTAAATTTTGAGGTCGGGTAGAGTGCAATAGTCCACTCTTCACTGGTGGAAGATACGGAGAAGGATGGTCACACAGAGATGTGGCAGAGGTCACTTACTGTCCCAATTTCCGGGTGTCACTGCTGCTGTACGAAGGCACTAAGTGGTAAACCCATGAGAATAACAAAAGAAAATAAAGAACAAGTGTCGCGCCTTAGGCGACAAAACTGAGCCAAAAGTACTAGAACTGTTGCAGGTATGAGATCCGCTGTGACAGAGCACAGAATAGGTGAACCGAATCACCAACTGGTGAATAGAATCAGTAAGGGGTATCCTTCAGAGAGGCCTACTGATAAAGAGGTAGGGGACTTCCACCTAGGTGGACAAACTTATCACCAAAATAAAAGGTAGAGGTGTAGAAGTAGCCCGGCCGGGCTGGTGACCGTTGAAGTGGAGAAGCCCCTTGAGGGGCCCTAGAGCGAGACGAAGGAGAGTGCCGTGGACCATCGTGGAAATTCTTCGGAGGGTCCGGGATGATACCCCAGGAATGAAGGAGTTTCATTCCGCCTTCAATGGTGGATATTGTGTGCGGGATTCCATTGTGAGTGACTAGCAATGTTGCTGGGTGACGCCACTTGTATAAGATCTTGTGGTTGAAGAGAGCCTTGGTGAAGGTCTTCAATTGCCTCCTCTGTTGTAGCGTGTGATGGGACAAGTCTGCGTATAGCTGCACTTCCGCATATGGTGCTGGTAAGGTTCCTAGTTGCCTGGATGTTTTTAGAATTTTTTCTTTGGCCGGATAGAAGTGCATGCGAAGAAGCATATCCCTAGGGACTGAGTCTTCTAAGTGGCGAGGTTTAGAAATTCTATGAATTCTGTCTATAGTGAGTTCTATAGGGGTCAAATCAGGTACCAGTGTAGTGAATAAGGTAGATGCATGCTGCATCAGATCATTAGGCTGAACTGTCTCAGGAATGCCTCGCAGTTTTATGTTGTTGCGGTGTGATCGATCTTCAAGATCAGCCAACTTGTATTTGATCCATTCAGTGTCCTCTCTTTGCTCATGGTATGCATCTACAAGCTCATTCACTGTCTCAGTACATTCATCCATACTGTGTTCTATGCGTGACACCCTATTGCCCATCTGTTTCATTTCACAAGAAAACGTATGCATAATAGTGGTGAGGTTAGCCATAAGAGAAGACTGGAAGGTAATCAGCATATTTTTCATTGTGGTGTCAAGGACAGGCTGGCCAGTAGTAGGGAATGCAACAATAGAGGATTGGAGAGCAGACATGGAGTGCATAGAGGCAAACGATGTACTCACTGCAGGGTCAGGAGGGTCTGCTGGGTCCAGGCGCATACGAGTCTTCGCAGGGCTACATGATATCGGGGTCGCTGGAGAGGAATCCGGCATAGGAGGTAGCGATGTGGAGTCATCAGGGGAGGGGATAGCATCAGGGAGATCCGTGTAGGCCACTGGGCTCCCGCGGTCAGACATCGCGTCGGCACCATCTTGGATTACCTCAGGCAAAGGAGGCTGTTTAAAGAAGAAGGCCGTGAGCTTCTTGGGGCCCCGATCATCCTTCCTCTTTCGGCTGGACATCTTCCCCGAGTGTTCGGCAAGCTGGTCTGAGTGAATGCAAGTGCCGGTAACCGCTGTGCTTCTCATATGCTGGGGATTAGGACGGCCGGGTACAGAGAGCTCTCAGCTCAAGCGTCCATGCAGCACGCCCCTCCCCCCCCCCCCCCCCCCCCCACTGGATTATTTTGACCAACAGGGAACTAGAATTTCCAGAAGCAGAGGTCAGCAATTGCAGCCTCTGGTATTGAACAACCATACTTATTATAACATAACTTTAGCTGAGAAACCAAATATTACAATGAAGTAATTGTCTTTATTTTTTATTATCTAGGTCAATGAGGATTACTTGCAATCAAAAGTCTCTTCCAATGCAACTTTTGCCCATGTGACAGAATTCATACTTTATGGATTCCCCAGGCTCCAGAATTACCAAATTTTGCTTTTTTGTGTATTACTTTTTATCTACCTCTTCACCCTCTCTGGCAATGGCTTTATCTTCTTCTTGGTCATCTTTGACCGGCATCTGCACACCCCAATGTATTTCTTTGTCAGCAACTTGTCCTTTATAGACATGACTTACACCTCAGTAACCATCCCGAAGATGTTGGCCAAGTTCCTGATGAACCTGGATACCATTTCCTACAAAGCCTGCTTCACACAGATGTATATGTTCCTGTCTTTAGGAGCAACAGAGTGTTTTCTCCTGGCCATAATGGCTTTTGATCGCTACGTAGCTGTATGCTCACCCTTACACTACCAAACCATCATGACAAGACAACTTCTGATAATACTGTCAATGGTAGCCTGGTCTGGAGGCTTTGCAACTCCACTCACAGCCACCCTTCTTGCCTTAAAGTTACCTTTCTGTGGTCCCAATATAATCTACCATTACTACTGTGACACTCCTCCGTTGCTCCAATTGGCCTGTGCCAACACATCCTTCAATGTAGCCATTGGGTCTACCATTGGTGCCGTTGTCATTTTGGTAAGCTTTGCTGTAATCGTTATATCTTACATTAAGATTATTTTAGCGATCCTCAGAATCAGTTCCCATGTCGGCCGCAAGAAAACGTTTTCTACCTGCGCCTCTCACTTTACAGTTGTCAGTATATTTTTCTTGCCCATTATGTTCATGTACATTCGTCCAAAAGCTTCCTACTCATCCGATGTAGACTCTTTGGTGTCCATGTTATATACAGTATTAACTCCCTTAATGAATCCCATAATATACAGCATGAGAAACAAAGATATTAAATCTGCTTTTCAGAAGAAAATAGGCTTCATTTGTACCAAAAGTTTCTTGATCACAGAATAGAATGCATGTGGTTACTTAATGAAGCAATCAATTAACTTGGATTTATTGCATTTCCTTTAAAAAATTGAATTAAAGAGACACTCTAAAGGTTACTGGACTGCACAGGTACAGTCACTATGCACAACTGCTGTAACAGGGATTTAGAGGGGCTATAAAATTGGAGGAATGAGTACAATTTCGATCTCACTGCACATCTATTTCTGTGTTTTCTAAAATGTCCTCATCCAAATGCCATTCCAAACAAGACTACAACTGCACATAGCTAACAATCTAGATCTGACACATACCATTGTTGTCGCCACATAATCTCCACCTCAGAACTTTCTACTGCATACTGCTGTGCACCCACCACAAAAGTTAGCAAATATCATTGTAAAAGATGAATCAATATTTCTGCCCAATGTATTCTATACAGGTGAGCATACAGTTTTGGATGCGGGTACATTTTACCATCATCTTTGCGCTACTGACATCTAATATCACCGCTACATTGGGCAGAAATATTGATTCATCTTTCACATTGTTTATTCTGTCTAAGTAGCAGCATATTTAGTTTTTCGGGTTTACACTCCTAAGCGCATAGGATTACTTAAATAGCCTGCTATGGGCATTGGTTATTTCTTTAATTATTTTGTTGCATTGCAAATATCATTGTAAAGATTTGTTCCCTAAGACTTGATTAAATCTACACTTGTTTTTTCTATTTTGCTGGATTTTGCCAAAAGGATTTGCTCAGGCTTCCTATGAAGTGTCATGTTCCAGACTGTGTTGAAAGATCCAGAGGGATTGAGTCAGAGATTTAGCATGGGCTAGCCTTGCATGTTTTTTAACGAGCCAATTAGTAATGAGTTTTTTGTTGGTGGGTTGGGGCAAGCTTTAAAAAAAACATCCTGAGCAAGCATCTGTAAGGGTCTTTCATCTACAGACTGTTGAGTTTGGAGTTCTGGGCTGAAGCTCAGGCCTGAAGGACTCAGCCCTCTGGGGCCACCCTGTGCTAACTTATTCTAGAAGGCCTTATCCATGCTGACATTGCTCAAAAAGGATATCATTGGGGACACTGGAGCCACAGTAAAACATCCACTGGTGTTGGACCTCATCCAATTTCAATTGAGCAGGTAAAGAGATATCACTGGGGGCAACGGAAAAAAAACTTGTACCTCCATGCGTACAAGTGTTGTCACTTGCGGTCACTACCTGGTATAGATAAAACACAGGAACCTCTGTTATACTGGATGCAAGTTTTGGCTGCTGTATACAGAAGTCTGAGCTCCATCCAGGGACTGTCAACTTTGAGACGTTGTGCTCCTGTTTGGGTATTCTAACCTCTCCTGTTCCAATAGTTTCTGCAATAAACCTTTAAAAGACAATCCATGGGCTAGACTGCCAATACTGCAAGAGATACAGCACAGTAAGTACTATACCTAAGGACAAGGCTAATCTCAATTGGGGGTCCCACTTGCACTACACAAGGCCCAACTGAGTCCGATGTCCCCTCTTTGCCACAACTTAGCCTTCAATTTAACATACAGACGCATTGCCTAAAGAGAGAAAAATGTAGAAGTGTTTAACATCAGGGCTATATCAGAATATGATACAAAAAGCTCCAAAAATTGGGTACAATCAATATTAATCCAAATCCAAGTTTATAAAACCATTCAACACAATTCAAAACTAGCCTTAAATCTCCAATGACACAAACATGAAAAATCAAAAGTCCTAATTTTAAGGGCTTATATGCAAGTTATTGCCATAAAAAGTTTATGGGGACCCGGGTACTGCCCTGGGGGACATATATCAATGCAAAAAAAAAAATTTAAACAATTTTTTTTTTTTACAGGAGCAGTGATTTTAATGATGCTTAAATTGAAACAATAAAAATGTTTTAAATATTGTGCCTGGGGGGGGGGGTCCCCTTAATGTGCATGTAAAGTGGCACAACTGTACAATGTATGTAGCCTTTTGCAGCAATACTGACATTTCTAAAGGAAAAAATGTCTTTTAAACTTGCTCGCGTCTGTAATGTATTGTCGGCTCCCTGCAATACAGATAAAAAAAAAAAAAAAAAAAAAACGGCGTAGGGCCAGGGGGCAATACCAGACCCTTATTTGAGCATGCAGCCTGGCATACCAGGAAAGGGAAGGAGACGAGCGAGCAGCCCCCCCTCTCAACTACCAGGCCACATGCCCTCAACATGTGGGGGGTAGGTGCTATGGGACATGGGGGGGCAGAGGGGGCTCTCCCCCCCACCCCAAAGCACCTTGTCCTCATGTTGATGGGGACAAGGGCCTCTTTCCAACAACCCTGGGCTGTGGTTGTCGGGGTCTGCGGGTGGGGGGGCTTTTCGGAATCTGGAAGCTCCCTTTACAAGGGGGCCCCCAGATCCTGGCTCTCCCTTCTATGTGAATGGGTATCGGTTACACAGTACCCCTACCCATTCACCAAAAAGGTGTAAAAGAGTAAAAAAAACCAGAACAAACACGATGTTAATCCATCGTAAATCACGACGCCCGCCGGACCCTAAAAATAGAAAAAATTTCAAAAACGCTTTGCCTCCTCTGATGCGTCCCGCCGTATGGCCGCTCTTCAGCTTTGACAGCTCTTTTATAGGCAGGGGGCGGTGCCACCAAATGACATAACCACAGTTCCTCCCCTTTCCACATAGGGGGAGGGGCTGGGATCTGGGGGTCCCCTTGTTAAAGGGGCTTCCAGACTCTGATAAGCCTCCCAGCCACAGACCCCCACAACCACAGCCCAGGGTTGTTGGGAAGAGGCCCTTGTCCTCATCAACATGGGGATATGGTGCTTTGGAGGGCACCCCAAAACACCCTCCCCATGTTGAGGACAAGCAGCCTGGTATGGTTTAGGACCCCCCTTTTAGTGTCTTGCCAGGCTGCATGCTCGAATAAGGGTCTGTTATGGATTTTGAGGGGGACCCTACGCCCTTTTTTTTCAATTTTGACGTGGAGATCCCCTTAAAATCTGTACCAGACCCAAAGGGCCTGGTATGAATTTTGGAGGGGACCCCCACACCTTTTTTTTTTTATATACTGACGTGGAATTCCCCTTAAAATCTGTACCAGACCCAAAGGGCCTTGTCATAGATTTTGGGGGGACTCCATGCCGTTTTTCTTTTAATTCTGTCATAGGGTTCCCCTTAACCACTTAAATGTAGGGCAATTTCACCCCTTACTGCCTAGACCAATTTTCAGCTTTCAGTGCTCATTGGCGTCTATGGGAAGTATTGGTCAGCTTGGCATGCCACTACTCCCTGTCTTTAACATTGGAATCTATGGGAAATATTGGACAGCTTGACATGGCACTGCTCCCTGTCTTTAACATTGGCGTCTATGGGAAATCTTGGTCAGCTTGGCATGAAACTGCTCCCGAACCATAAGTGACAGGGACTCAGAACTTAGGGAGCACTGAGAAGGGACCCAGGACTATAATATATATATTTTAAAAGTGGGGTATGCCTGTACACTACACTGACTGAACCAAACTAACTCAACACGCTATCCACTAACTACCTGCCTAATCTCTATTATAACACACTATACACGGCTGCCGTGTAAGCAGCAGCCTTATATAGTGTGGGGCGTAAACTTAGCCCCTGAGCCATGATTGGCTAAAGGCACCCTGCCTTTGGCTAATCATGGCTCTGACAGGACATTGTGCTGTGATTAGCCAAAGCATACAGGTCAGGTGCATGCTTTGGCCAATCATCAGCAATCAATGCACTGCAACAGCGCAGTGCATTATGGGGAGCTTATCGGCAGGCGAACTTCCCACCGAGCGCCCCATTTGTTCAACTTAGCCCATCCCTAGTCTTTACTAAAGCAAACCCAGCTTCATAAATGATATATATATATATATATATATATATATATATATATATATATATATAAAATGAGTACACCCCAACAGATTTGTCAGAAAACCTTTATTTTCCTGTCAGAATCAACATTTTCTATGGGACACTATACTGCAAAATACTCCCACACATGCGGACCACTGATTGCAACCAAGATTTGTCAATTTGCACACACAAAAAAGTATTTTTCCTAACAAATTCATTCAAGACCATGGTGAAAAAAATGAATACACCCCAATGAAAGTCTTAGAAGCAAAGCTTACAGTAATCCTAATTCACAAGATTTAAACTACAGGTGAGTGTAATTATTCATTAAACAGGTGTCCTGCAGACAGTTGATTATAAATAGGGTGTTACTTAACATAGAAAACCCCTTTCCATTTAATGCTGTCAGCAATGGCACCACATGGAGTGTCGGTTCACACTGATCCGACATGACTTTGGACAACTAATGCCGTCGCCTGTGCACCGCAACTTCGGCGCGGCTTGCAACGACTTCACATAATGGAAGTCAATGCAAGTCGCTCCGACTTTGCAAAAAAAAAGGTGCAGGAACCTTTTTCTAAGTCGGAGCGACTTGAGTCGCTCCTATTAGAACGGTTCCATTGCACAGCATGGTCTGCTACTTGTCAGGCGACCAAATTGCCTGACAAGTCGGATCAGTGTGAACCGGCAGGGAAGAGAAATGTCTCAAGGCCTGAGAAAGAAAAGTGCAGTTCAGTAAAAAAGTAGGAATCCAAACTGGGGTGATTGTTTCCCGTGACACAATACATCGTACACTGCAGAGGAATGGCATGCATGGTTTTCGTTCACAAAGGAAGCCTCTCCTAAACCCCATGCACAAAAAAGCCCTCCTAGAATTTGCCAGTGCCCATGCTGAAAAAGAAGACTACTGGGACTCTGTTCTCTGGAGTGACGAGACCAAGATAAATGTTTTTGGAACTGATGGCTTCAAACTATATGGCGTTGCAAAGGTGAGGAGTACAAAGTAAAATGCATGGTGCCTACAGTGAAACATGGTGGTGGCAGTGTCCTTCTGTGGGGCTGCATGAGTGCTGCTGATGTCGGGGAGCTGCATTTCATTGATGGTATTACTCCGTGCCCTTGGTAGTCGTGCACGTTTCCAACATTGCAATGATCCAAAACACACATCTAAGACCACTGTTGCATTTCTGGAGAAGAATATGGTCAAAGTGATTCAGTGGCCAAGTATGATCTGAACCCAATCAAACATCTACAGTGCCGTGAAAAAGTATTCATCCCCCTTGAATTTTTCCACATTTTTTCATACTACCACCAAAGATGTATATGTATTTTATTTGACTTTTATGTGATAGACCAACACAAATTAGTACATAATTGTGAAGTGGAAGGAAAATGATAAACGGTTTTCAATGTTTTTTTACAAATAAATATGTGAAAAGTGTGGCATTTGTAGTGAGCTCTCTTTACTCTGATACTCTGGGGAGCAGGTGTGGTACATTTGGTGTTATTGCACTCACTCTCTCATACTGGTCACTGGAAGTTCAACATGGCACCTCATGGCAATGAACGCTCGGAGGATCTTAAAAAAAGGATTGTTGCACTATATAAAGATTGCCTAGGCTATAAGAAGATTGCCAAGACCCTGAAACTGAGCTGCAGCACGGTGGCCAAGACCATACAGTGGTTTAACAGGACAGGTTCCACTCAGAACAGGCCTCGCCATGGTCGACCAAAGAGGTTGAGTGCACGTGCTCAGCGTCATATCCAGAGGTTGTCTTTGTGAAATAGACGTATGAGTTCTGCCAGCATTGCTAGAGATTGAAGGAGGGGGTCAGCCCGTCAGTGCTCAGACCATACACCGCACACTGCATCAAATTGGTCTGCATGGCTGTCATCCCAGAAGGAAGTCTCTTCTAAAAATGATGCACAAGAAAGCCTGCAAACAGTTTGCTGAAGAAAAGCAGACTAAGGACACAGAGTACTGGAACCATGTCCTGTGGTCTGATGAGACTAAGATAAACTTATTTGGTTCAGATGCTGCCAAACATGTGTGGCGGCAACCAGATGACGAGTACAAAGACAAGTGTGTCTTGCCTACAGTCAAGCAAGGTGGTGGGAGTGTCATGGTCTGGGGCTGCATGAGTGCTGCCGGCACTGGGGAGCTACAGTTCATTGAGGGAACCATGAATGCCAACATGTACTGTGACCTACTGAAGCAGAGAATGATCCCCTCCCTTTGAAGACTGGGCCGCAGGGCAGTATTCCAACAAGATAACGGCCCCAAACACACCACCAAGGCGACCACTGCCTTGCTAAAGAAGTTGAGGGTAAATGTGATGGACTGGCCAAGCATGTCTCCAGACCTAAACCCTATTGAGCATCTGTTGGGTTTCTTTAAACGGAAGGTAGAGGAGCACAAGGTCTCTTACATCCACCAGCTCCGTGATGTCATCATGGAGGAGTGGAAGAGGACTCCAGTGGCAACCTGTGATGCCCTAGTGAACTCCATGCCCAAGAGTGTTAAGGCATTCCTGGAAAATAATGGTGGCCACACAAAATATTTACACTTTGGGCCCAATTTGTTGAGTTATTTTGAGGGGACAGCAAATTTACACTGTTATACAAGCTGTACACTCACTACTTTACATTGGAGCAAAGTATCATTTCTTCAGTGTGTATTTACAAAAATGTGAGGGGTGTACTCGCTTTTGTGAGATACTGTATATATATATATATATATATATATATATATATATATATATACAAAAGTCTAATTAGGGATGTTGGCAATTGCACCCTCAATCATCTGAGAAATTATATTTAAGTGATTTAACTCAGCTTTCCAAAATCACAGTTAATCACATGGTTAATCACAGTTCATTCATAATTTAGCGTGGGGGGGGGAGGGGTCAATTACTTTTATTCATGTAGGGCCAGGCAAGCTTTTTTCCCTTAATAAATGAAATCTCTATTTAAAAACTGCATTTTGCACTTACTCGGGTTATCTTTGTGTATGATAAAATTATTTTGATGATCTGAATCATTTAAGTGTGACAAATATGCAAAAATAGAAAATCAGAAAGAGTCAAATACTTTTTCACAGCACTAAAAAAAACGCCCAAAAAAACGCCCAGGTGTGTTGTTGCAGGCATTTTTTGGGGGTTTTTGGAGGCAGGCAAAACATCTGAACTTGTGTATAGTGGTATATATACACACATACTTATATGTATTTTACACTTACACATATATAGGTGTTATAGGAGCGGAGTCATATAAGTGTTAATTATTTCATTAGCCCAAGCATATATTTTTGCTACTATCACACCTATATATGTCTAGGTGTATATATACATATAAGTATGTGTGTATATATACCCCTATACACAAGTTAAGATGTTTTGCCTGCCTCAAAAGACCCCAAAAAATGCCCAAAAAAACACCTGCTACTAAACCGGCAAGGTGTGAAAATAGCGAAGCCCTATCCCTGTTCTATAAGTGACATAATACAAACGATCTTTTTTTTATGGTTCTGGACAAGTTACAGAGCTGAAACGTCACAGGTACACTTAGATCCCCCAGATACTAAATCCAAAGATTTTTTTTTTTTTTCAATAATTGGCTCTCTATCAAAAATGACAATTTTTAAGAACTTTTTTTGTGTGATTAATAGTCCCTGGGGTATGACCCAGAACCCTAGGCACTTTTTAGGGGCATTTATTGGTTTTTAGGGCTTCAAAATGGTGTTTTTTGATTACCGAAGTTCGGGTCCCATTGATTTCAATGGGGTTCTGAAATCCGGGCCGAACTTTAGGGCAGTTCGGATGTTCTGGCCGAACCGAACTTTTGAAAAGTTTGATCATCCCTATTAGTGATGGGGCAGATCCCCCCTGTGAGGAAAGATGCAAAAAGCCTAATACAGGGCTCAGAGAGAAGAAGGAGTTTCTGAGGTTTGCTGAGAGACACAGCGCGGGGGGGGGGGGGGGTTGTAAAATGTAAAAATGGCAAAAAGGCTGTGCATGGTAGCCAATCAGCTTCTAACTTCAGCTTGTTCAATTAAGCTTTCACAAAAAAACCTGGAAGCTGATTGGTTTCTATGCAGAGCTTCACTAGGCTTTGCACTCTCCAGTTTTAGTAAATCAACCCCACAGCTCAAGGAGAATGTGGGGAAGTTCATGAAGTTAGCTGAGATACTACGAAGAGCTCAGAAAGAGAAAATGCTGCAACGACAATCCAGTAATGAGGGATCGTGTTTATATCTTGGCGTAACATACTGTCATGGCCAAAAATATTGGCACCCCTGCATTTCTGTCAGATAGTGCACCACTTCGCCCAGAAAATTGTTGCAATTGCGGCTTTCTCGTGTTGGTTTCTTTTGTTTGTATTGGTATGACACAAAAGAGTGGAGAAACATGAAATCTGAGAATGCCAAAATATTTGTAATTGCAACAATTTTCTGGTCGAAGTGGTGCATTATTTTATGACATTAATGCAGGGGTGCCAATATTTTTGGCCAGGACTGTAATCACAGCTTTTTAACTCCAGCCAAATAGTGGCAGGCTTTTACAGATACGAAAGCTGAATGTTTTTAATGTTCTATTTTGGTTAATTTCTCATTGACAAGAAGACATTCATACTTCTTAAATTCCAGAATTTTCAAGTAAAGGTTTGTACCATAGGCATCATCACTGAGATCTGAACCTCCAACTTCACACTTTGTAGCTTCCAGCACTAGCCAGCATGCTATAGAGGCTGGTGGCTGCCTGGCCAAATCTGCATAGTATAATAGCAGCTCTTTAACTCCAGCCAAACGGCACCCAACTTTTACATAACTCAAAGTTAAAAAAAGTAAAGGAGAAGAACAGCCAAAGCTCATTTGGCTGTACTTCTCCTGTGGATCACAGGAGTGCAGTACGTTATGCACTCCTTGGACCTGTTTTCAGCAGAAAAGGCCGTCAGCTGACATAACAGGGCTGGTCCAGACTCAGAAAAAATCGCGACCATATGATCGGGATCTGTCCACATGCCTGGACCATCTCCCGGGTCAGCCTCTCCCGTCCCCTGCTCAGCCCAGCGCTCCAGTGAGCGAGGAGGGGGCAGAGCAGAGAGCGGTGACTGACAGTCAGCAGCTCTCTGCTCATGGAGCACTAAAAAAAAAAACAAACAGAACTCTGGACCATAATAAAGTGCACTGGTAGCAAGAAAATGATCCAAGTCTGCTGGGTAGCTAAGCAAGGTGAGGGCTACCCCTCCAGGGATTAGCACAATAGTAACTGCAAATTGAGCTTGCTGCATATGAATTACGGGATCAATGGGTCGAAGAATGAGTCTCCAGGATATGGTTGAAACTGCTGGCATCCCCGTATTCAAGGGCATGGAGGGGGGATCAATCCATGTAGCAGGACTAGAAGTTCAATGCCTGGTGAAATGGGGCAAATGAAAGTAAATTATGGTATAGGGACATCCAGATGAAGAGAGCATGAGACATTAGCATGGATGAAAAATTCTGTGTGTGTGTGGTGTCAGGCTTGAATCCACAATGATGCAGACAGAGTAGTGAAGTTGCTGACAATAGCCGGAAGAAAATTTGGTGAATGTCACACAACGATGAAGCAGTGTAGAGCAGGGAGGTATAACTTCCTTACCATGTCCAGTCCTCCTGTCATAGACTGCAGGGAGATGCATCTCACACTCACCACTGAAATAAACAGCAGCCGATCCCTCCAAGAGAGCCTGATCCCCACCGCTCCAGTGGTTCAAAGCTGTACTTTCAGTCCTCGAGTGAATCGAACGGTTAGTTGATTGAATAAAACCACTGTTTGCATGACTTTGTCCATGCTTTCTTTGCTGTGTTTCATTACATTTTGGTTATTGATCCACATCTAATTTTAGATGAGTTAATGATCTAGGGTGGTCACTTATACTTGATTTGACTACCACCGCACCTGACCCAATGGTTTCTCCCACAACCTTTTATCCTACAGTGATTCTTTCTAGGCCCTATGGTCTGTTTCTTTAAGGTGCACTTTATTGATTGATACACTCTCACCAAAACAACCTGCGAATTGGTGTCCTACTAGTATTTATCTCATAGTGTTTTGTTATTGACCATTTGGAATTGTGCCAACTATGGCTTATGAACTAGGAAACAATATTGACGTGGGAATCAAATAGGTCTTTTCGAAAGATAGCGACTCTCCCTCTAATGACTCTGTGGATACTATCAAAGAAAGGTTTAAAATACATAAGAAATTGACTTTGAAATATCTAAATAGGGAATGGGATATTTCATCCCTTGAATCCAATGTTGAACATGAAATGATTCCCAGAGGCCTGACGGAGAAAGCTGAACCTGCTGAACATTTGCACACCGATCGTTTCCTTGATAAATGGAAAGCTTCATGTTTAGCAAGAGGGATGGAGGTTATGAGACTTATCCCTGATGAGGAAATATTGCAATTGGAAGAGTTGCATAAGCAGATTGAGGAAAGTGTCAGAAACTTAGACCTGTTTAAAGAAGACAATGAATTTGACAAACAGAATTTATTACTGAAAAAGGAGGTAGAGAAATTTCAGAGGAATCTAAAAATCACTAATGGCTCGTTTCCACTGAGCTTTCTGGTACGGTTTGTTTCGGTAAGGTACGCTATTTATGCCATTATGAATGGTACCCTAATTCTGAACCGTACTTTTTTGGTACCCTTTCGTTGGGGTACCAAGCACATTAGTACCGTACCAACAGGGTGGAGCTACACCCTGCAGAACTTTGATTGGTTGACAGAGAATCGTCTATCACAGCTTTCCTGCACCACGCCCATCATGAAAGGGTACTATGGCAGTGGAAACGCAATGTGTACCGTTCCGAACCGTACCGTACTGAACCGTACCGTACCACTCAGTGGAAATGAGGCATTAGCAACTTAAATTTAAAAAGGGACCAAGAGGACTGGCAGAAGGGATAAATCTCTGAGCTAACAACCAGAAAAGGAAGGAATCGCTCCAGACATAGACGCCATTCCTCAAAACACAGTGGGGTATCCTCGTCTGATAGTGATCATGATAGAACCTCTAAATCAGTCAGTTTTTTAGAACGTATGCAGCCAAACAAACGGGACAATGGAGCAAAAGAAAAACAAAACAGAGGGATCCAAGTAGACAGGAATTCCAACAACGATAAAGATCAATCGAAAGGGAAAAATACACGAAAAACCAGGAGCCAGAAAGGACTCTGATAGAAATATTTAAAGGTCAAGGTAACTCTATAGGGGATATGAAAGTTATCAATTTATCTGAATTTACATTATTGGATAGATATCTCAAATTGCTTAAGAGGGGTCTTTCCTTTTTCCCTACCTCCTCCATGGAATAATTTGAGGTCTTTAAAGATCTAAACCTCTTTTTGAGAAAGGTCCTGTTTCAGACATATTTTATCAAGGAGGAGGGAAAGGGGCAAATTGACCCCCCACCTAATGAAAGGGAAAAAACAGGCATTAGAGGAATTAGAGAGTCTCTACACTAGCAATACTCAATTATCTGATTCCGATGGATCTATTGATCCTGTAGAAAAAGGAAAGTTGATCTCCAAATTAGGTCTAAAAAGATGCCCTCTCTTCAGAGTAATAAATTGATTAGTATGTTTCTGGACTTGGTGCATGCAGACCTTGCTAAAATTGACTGGTCAGTTAAATATGACAACGTCTAAGGTGGAATGGAAGGCCCTCTCTGAATTGAGAAATGCACTCAATTTAACTATTTAACCTAGTGACAAGAGGGGAAACATTGTTCTTTAAAAATGATCAGACTTATGTGTATGAAATTATGAGACAACTTAGAGATGAAACTATCTATTCTAAACTTCCTCAAAACCCCTTTCCTAGGCTAGTCTCCCATTTAAATATCCTCCTCTCTGTATCAGCCGAGGCAGGATTGCTTTCTAAAAAGGAGCTTGAATTTCTTAGAGTTGAAACGGGTAATATTCCAACATTCTACACTATCCCCAAAGTACACAAAAACCTTTCTAACCCCCTGGGTAGACCCATAGTATCTGCGGTCCATGGTCCCTTTGAAAAAATAGGTAAATACCTTGACAGCCCTATTAAGGACATGCCATCCTAAGTACAGGACACGAAAGATGCCCTGCGCAGGATTTTCCACTTGGAGATTCCCGAGAGCAGGGCCATCTTACTGAATGGGCATGCTGGGCAGTTGCCCGGGGGCCTTACTTGCCTGGGGGGCCCCACCTGCCCAGCGACCCAGCGGCAGCCCCAGCCAAGCATTAGTCCCGATTCACGTGTACATCCTGCCACCGAACTTAGCAGGTGGCAAGCGCTTGTCGTCCTTGCGCTGCTGTCAGGCCACTTGGGCCATGGAGGAGGATCCCACAACTGCAGAAATGCCTTTCCACCTCCACAGGAACAGGCATATACAGGAGAGTTGAGTCTGACTCCCGTCCGTGTGTGTGTTCACCTGACCCAGCCACCGAACTTGGAAGCTGTCATTAGCCTGGCACTGCTGTACCAATAAATATCGCCTTATCGATAATTTGCATTTTTATTCTCATGAGTGATTGTGTAGGCAGGGCCCCCAGTGCACTGCATTGCCTGGGGCCCTTTATTGCTCTTAAGATGGCACTGCCCGAGGTGGCCCTCCTTGTGGGGGTGGATGTGGAGTCACTCTACAAGTCCATCCCCCACGAGTGGGGTATTAGTGCTATAAGATATTTTTTGTAATGCTATTTTCCACATATGGGGGCACAGAATAAATTTATTGTGGAACTCGTTGGGTTCCTTCTGAAAAACTACTGTTTTCAATTTTTAGGGGCCTTCTACCAACAAATTAGAGGCACGTCGATGGGAGCTTCCTGGGCCCCTGCGTATGCCTGTTTACATCTTGGCAAATGGGAGGAGGATCTGGTATATTGCTCACCAACTTTTCAATCTTATGTAACCAGCTGGATTAGATACATTGATGATGCACTCTTTCTATGGATAGGTTCAATTGAACAGCCACATAACTTAATCAGGGAACTTGGCCTAAATGATAGAAAAATATAAATGTAACATAACTTTGATAGCAGAGAAATCTCCTTTCTGGATGTATTTGTCTCTATCCAAGCTGGCAGGGCCGGATTGGCTAATCGGGAGTATCGGGAGAATTCCCGGTGGGCTGGTCGGTATTTTTGGCCGCGAGGGCAGTTGTCATGGCAGTGGGTTGATGCTGTCCCTAGGCTGCCTGCACTCACAGCAGCCCCACTCTTGTTTTATTTACTATATTACCGCAGCGGCGCAGCCCCACATCTCCCTGGGTGTCAGAGACCAGTGACCCGATTGTTTGGCTCAGGCTATCCCGGGTCAGCCGTCACCTTCCAGCGGGCGGCGCTCGGCCAGTAGTAGGCATGTCGGGCCGTGTCTCTCTTTACGGCGGTGTTTGCAGCAGCGGCGTGTGCAGTGTGAGGACAGGAGAGACCGGTGTACTGCCGAAAGTTTCTGTGTGCGGCTCCTCTTCTCTCCCCAGCTGCCTCCCTCCCTCCTCACCATGGACTATGACTTCAAGCTGAAGCTGACCGGAGAGCGGGTGGAGGACCTGTTTGAGTACGAGGGCTGCAAAGTTGGAAGAGGCACCTACGGGCATGTGTTCAAAGCCAAGAGGAAAGATGGATGAGTGACTGAGGGCCCTGATCAGGCCCCCTGGTGAGCCATGGATGGGCCTGACCCATGTGCAGGGGGGCCACACTGAGCCCCAGGAAGGGGGAGGGGTAGAAGGACATCTCCATATTTTTTAATATATACCCCATCATTATATATATATATATATATACACAATTCTCCATAATCATCCATACCCCTTTCTATAGAAAACACCCCATTATAGCTACACCCCACTATACATACATCAAATTATGCCCCACCGTACCCATTATACCACATAGTTCTATATACACCCACTATAGAAAAACACCCCATATTAAATATATATATATATATACATACACCAATACCCCATGATTATTTGTATCCTACTATATACATTATACACCACTATCTAACTAATCACCCGTACATATATCTACACCCCACTATATACATAACCCACAGTGATATATATATATATATAATGCCCCATAGTGTGTGCCTGGGCATCAGGCTTTTATTTTTGTTTCCTACTATATACATAATACCCCATGGTGTTCCTGGACATTAGGGGGGATATTGTATTTATATACTGTATATATATATATATATATATATATATATATATATTTTTTTTTTTTTTTTTTTTTTTTTCCACACCACACGCATGCATACATTGCTATTCCACTATTTATTTTTTATTTTTTTTTACATATTATCCTATAATTGGTTTGAACACAGAACTGGTATATATCCCTCTACATATTCATGATGCCCCATTGTGTGCCAGGGCAGACAGACAGTGACAGAACTGGCATATATTATATATACCATTCCCTATATAGTGTAACTGGGTACAGAGCTAGCATACTGTATATCCTACAATATTAAGATCTAGTGCCTTGTGTACTTGGGACACACATCTGGGGAATATGTTCCATTATAGAATGCCCTTTATTGTGTCCGGGCACAATGGTTGCATATATCCTACAATACTGTGTATACATAATGCCCCAAACTTGACACCGTGCTGGGGCATACATACAGAATACTAATTCTTAAAGAAAATAGATTCTGATACTGTCCTGTTTTTTACTGTTCTAATAAATCTTCACTGTGAAGCAAAACTTAGGCTACTGTATTTGCACTGAATTGGAAATGATGATATTTTTTGAAAAAATACAATGAATTACAAGGCTGTAGAGAACAGTGCGCCATTGCAAACTTATATTCTGAGGTTTTAATTACATTATTTTAATATAGTCAGTCGTGAACTAAAGTGGGCCGGTCTAAGGCATGAAACTCCAGGGCTGAAAATGAGTCCCACTCCGGCCCTGCAAGCTGGCCATTTAAATACCAGGACCTTTAGAAAGGAAACGGCAGCAAATACCTTACTCCATACGAGTAGCCACCACCCTGAGTCTCTGAAAATGGGGATTCCAAGTGGTTATTTCCTCAGGATTAGAAGGATTTGTACATTTTTTGAGCAATTCTTTGAGGAATCAAGAGCCATGTATAAGAGATTCAGGGACAGGGGCTACTTGCATCGGGCACTGAAAAAAGCAAGAAGGATTGCTTTCAATCGTGGCAGAGACTCTCTCCTTACAGTAAAACCAAAGCCTGACAACAATAAAGTATCAAGAGACCCTACGAGGTTTATTACTAAGTTTGGCTCCCAATAGGGGGCGGTAAAAACTATTCTTGATAGGCATTGGCATGTTCTGACCCTCAAACCTGTCCTATCCGAGATTGTTGGTGTATGACCACATATGGTGGCACATAGATCCAACAATCACAGAGATATGCTTGTGCACTCGGATTTTATATGGAAGGCTCCAGACAGTTGGCTCCCAAAAGAAGTAGGAATGTGTCAGTGTGGACATTGTTCGATATGCCCATTTGTGGAGAAATCTAGGGTGTTCACCCAATGCCGACCATAATACATCCTACAACATTTGTAGTTTTATCAACTGTTCAACTGAGAGGGTCCTATATATGATAGAGTGGTCATGTCATAGCAGTACCCACCAGCAGTACCAGCCAGCAGTACCCACCAGCAGTACCTGCCAGCAGTACCCACCAGCAGTACCCACCAGCAGTACCAGCCACCAGTACCTACCAGCAGTACCACCCAGCAATATCCACCAGCAGTACCAGCCAGCGGTAAGTCACATGTGCTAGGGGGTGCAACTAGCCCCCCAGCACATTACTGTAAATATCCCGGCATGTGCAATGTTTCTGACTCCTACCACCATCACCACTTCAAATTACTGAAGTGGTCATATACGCTTTTTGGGAATTTTTTTACCAAAAATTTGTACTAGAATACATCTTGGCTTAAACTGATGACGAAATTCGATTTTTTTACATTTTTGTTATTGGATGTGTTTTATAACAGAAAGAAAAATACATTGTTTTTTTTTTTTTCCAAACTGAAGTGATCATGGTGGTTAGAGTGTTTCTTTAATATCTCTCAAAAGAAGTAAACCTCTGTATACTGATTCCATTTCATTTGATCATCCTCTAGTTGTGTTATATTGGTGGGGGGAGGGGAGAGGCGCGGAGTGCCACCTCCCTCAAATGAGATTTTGCAGGTTGGGATGTCCTCTTAACTTGTGGACCGGGCCTATTTCTGACACTTGTTGTTTACAAGTATTTTTTGCAAGAAAATTATTTAGAACCCCCAAACAATATATATATATATTTTTTTTTTTTTTTTGCGGAGACCCCAGAGAATAAAATGGAGATCGTTGCAATACTTTATCTCACATCGTATTTGCGCCAGCGGTCTTACAAACGCAATATTTTGGGGAAAAATACACTTTTTTGAATTAAAAAATAAGAAAACAGTCAATTTAGCTCAATTTATTTTTCTATAATGTGAAAGATAACGCTACGCCGAGTAAATAGATACCCAACATGTCATGCTTCAAAATTGTGTGGCATGGTGACAAAAATTGGAGCTTAAAAATCTCCATATGCGACATTTTAACCACTTAAGCCCCGGAAGATTTTTCCCCCTTCCTGACCAGCGATTCAGCACTGCGTGACTTTAACGGACAATTGCGTGGTCGTGCAACGCTGTACCCAAATTAAATTGATGTCCTTTTTTTCCCCACAAACAGAGCTTTCTTTTGGTGGTATTTGATCACCTGTGCGATTTTGACTTTTTGCGCTATAAACAAAAAAAGAGCGTCAATTTAGAAAAAATAATATTTTTCACATTTTTTATATGAAATCCCCCCCCCCCAAGAAATGTAAAAATCTAAATTTTTTAACAGTTTTCTGCTACATATGTTTGGGGGAAAAAAAAAAAAATCGCAATAAGCGTTTAGTAACGAAGGGAAAGATTTAGGTCATTTTTGGTGTTTTTTTTTTTAACGAGTAATGTCGGCGATCTGCGATTTTTTTGCGGGACTGCGACATTGCGGCGGACAGATCGGACCCTTGACTGACATTTTTGGGGTTACCAGTGACATTACTGCAGTAATCAGTGCTATACATATGCACTGTTACTGTAAAAATGACACTGGCAGGGAAGGGGTTAACTTTATTGGTGATCAAGGGGTTAAATGTGTCCCTAGGGGTGTGATTCTTACTGTAAAGGGGCGTGGCTTTTCATGTAACCACAGAGACATACGATCCTACATAGCAGGATTGTATGATCTCTGCAGTTACACCAGGGAGAATGACAGACGGCTTTGTTTACATCAGCCGCCTGCCTTTCTCCCTCTGCAGGGGACGATCCCAGGTGGCCGGCGGACATCCGAGCCGCCGGTCACTCGCGCGGGGATCCCTGTGAACGAGCCGGGGCGGTAGCACGCTCGGTCGCCCCCTATTGGCTCGCGGGCGAGTGACGTGTGTGTATATATATATATATATATATATATACACGTCACTTTGCCCAGGAGGGGCTGACCGCCGCCGTAAATAGTCGTGCGGCGGTCTGCAAGTGGATAAACATTTCTACAGGTTACCAGTTTAGAGTTACAGAGGAGATCCCATGCTAGAATTATTGCCCTTGCTCTATCGATCGCGACGATACCTCACATGTGTGGTTTGAACACCGTTTACATATGTGGGCGCGACTTTCGTATGCGTTCGCTTCTGCGTGCGAGCTCGGAGGGACGGCACGGTTTAATTTTTTTTTTTGATCACTTTTATTCCTATTACAAGGATAGTAAACATCATTTGTAATAGAAATAAGCAGGACAGGTCCTCTTTAATGTCAGATCTTCCAACCTATCCCTGCCATGGACTCACCCTAGTGCCCGCCCCCTGCTGGAGGTCGGCTCTCACCCATGACTGTGATTGGCTGAGGTCAAAGCATACCTTAACCACTTCCTGAGCGACGTACGTCTATAAACATCCACATCGGTGAGCGGATATCACAGGGTGACAGCTGCAGCCAGAATCTCCGCTTCTGTAAAGGGAAACCTATAGAAATGATGGAGGAGAACCTCATCCAGGGTAGTCACCCCTGTCATCTGTGTCCCTGTTGGGGGAGATTTCCCTTCACTTCCTGTCCCAACGACACAACAGGAAGTGAGAGAAAATCCCTCCAAAGTGAGGGAATCCTAGAACTAGTGTCCCCATTGGAAGATCTCCCCTCTATTCCTCCAAATCTATAATCTCACTTTTTCTGTCATCTGTGTCCCCATTGGGGAGATTTCCCTTCACTTCCTGTTTCATAGACAACAGGAAATGAGAGGAAATCCCTCCAAAGTGAGGGAATCACCAGAACTAGTGTCCCCATTGGAAGATCTCCCCTCTATTCCTGTTCTGGTGACAACATAACATTTGGGATTTCCTGTCACTCTCGGTGATAACGGTAATCAGGAGACAGAGAGGGGGACACAGACGGCAACAATTTCTTCCCCAACAAAATTGTATCAGCGAGTGTAGATTTCATCCCCACCGGGTCCACATACACCATACAATCTCCGTACAATCCGATCCCTACAATCTCCGTACAATCTGATCCTTACAATCTCCGTACAATCAGATTGTATAATCCCCTTTATATGTAATATGCCATTACAAGATGGCTTTTCCCAGTAACTGATCCCAGAACCCCAGTGCTGCCAATAATTATCACCCCCCATGATGTGAAATCTTTTATTATTAATATTTATATGTATAGGAAGGAGTTTTTTTTATTTCCAGCGCTGGGGTTGTGGGAGGAGTTAGTGGGAAAAGTCTTTCTAGTCATTGCACACATTGTATCCATACTGCTTTATAAGGTTGGAATATTTATTTACAGCGCGGGGGTTCTGGTCTCACTCACCGAAAAATCTGCATCCGCCGACCCCATTCACTATAATGACCGATCGCTGGGCGCCCGCAGTTATTTCCGGCTGTCCGCAAAGCCGGCCATTACCTGCCGTGTAAGAATAAAAAGTAAAATAGAATTAAAGCCCCCCCCCCCTCCCCCCCCCAGTGCTCGCACACAGAAGGGAATGCATACGTAAGCCCCACCCACATATGTAAACGGCGTTCAAACTAGGGATGCACCGAAATGAAATTCTTGGCCGAAGCCGAATAATAATGAAATGCTTGGCCGAAGGCCGAATACCGAACGCGGTGTTTCGCATTTTTTCCATTTATTTAGCCAATTTTTAGGGGGCACGCTGATGGGCACATTTTATGTTAGGGGGCACGCTGATGGGCACATTTTATGTTAGGGGGCACGCTGATGGGCACATTTTATGTTAGGGGGCACTCTGATGGGCAAAACAAAACATTTAAATCAGCGTTGCTCTTAACATAAAATATGCCCATTAGCGTGCCCCTTAACATAAAATATGCCCATCAGAGTGCCCCTTAACATAAAATATGCTCATCAGCATGTCCCTTAGCATAAAATAAGGGGCACGCTGATGGCCACATTTTATGTCAAGGGAGCACTCTGTTGGGCACATTTTTTTTCTTTTTAGGGGCACTTTATAGGGCACTCTAATGAGCATGGCAACATATGGCAAAATATGCCAGTCTGCACACTAATGCTTGTGCAGCTACCCTATTCTCCCACAAATGTGCTCCACATACCTGAACTGCAGCCAGGTCGGAGCCAAAAGCCGCGAACAGGGGGGCGGGGCGTGCACATAGTGTCACGTCCTAGCTCGCTGGACCGAGTGTGAAGGAGCCGCAGTCAGGAGCAGGGGGCGGGACGCGCGCGTGACGTCACACCCCCTACTCGCGGCCGGACAGGACACCGGCGGCGTGTGAGCAGGGAGCCGGGAGCCGCAGTGAGGAAGGGGACTGAAGGACTCCTAGGTAGTGGGCTCGCGGTCCGGGCGGAAGCATCGCGCGGGCCGCCATTTAGTGACCGCCGCTGTAGTGCCTCCGGCTAGGTTTACAGTGATGCTCGGGGATGGCGGGTCGCCGGTCGGGACATTGTTCGGCACAAATTTATTCGGCCTTTTTACTTATTCGGCCGAACACCGAAAGTGCTTTCTTTGCCATTTTCGGCCGAATAATGTTCGGTTGCCGAACATTCGGTGCATCCCTAGTTCAAACCACACATGTGAGGTATCGCTGCGATCGGTAGAGCGAGAGAAATAATTCTAACGCTGGATCTCCTCTGTAACTCTAATCTGGAAACCTGTAAGAAGTTTTTAAAGCGTCACCTATGGAGATTATTAGGTACTGCAGTTTATCGCCATTCCAGGAGGGTGCGCAATTTTAGACATCTATTTACTCGGCGTAACATCTTTCACATTATACAAAATTTGCGGTAACTATTGTGATTTGTCTTTTTTAATTCATTAAAGTGTATTTTTTTCCACAAAAAAAAAATGCGTTTGTAAGACCGCTGCGCAAATACGGTGTGATAAAAAATATTGCAACGATCTCCATTTTATTCCCTAAGATTTCTGCTAAAAAACAATGTATAAAGTGTGGGGGATGGAAGTGATTTTCTAGAAAAAAAAATACTGATTAATAAATGTAAAGAAAAGTGTCAGGAGAAGCCTGGTCAGCAAGTGGTTAGAGGGGGCGGGGACACATCTATAGCCCCTCCCCCAGGGGGCAGGGACAGTTAAGGGGTGGGGACAGTTAAGGGGGCGGGGCTCTCCAACTGTCACATGACACAGGGAGGTTTATAAGTGAGCTGAAAGCAGAGCTGGGCTCACAAGTGTCTGGAGCTTGGAGTGAGAAAGTGTGTATTGATGAGCTCTCTACTAATTATTATATTATAGGTTTCTATCAATCAAATCTGATGGGAAATCGGATGATTGACATATAATAGAACATGATAGAGATATTTATAACAATATATATTTAAAAATAGGGGACAATTTTTTTTAGCAGATAAATGAAATATACAATCATTTTGCTATAAGAGGACAATAACCACACATTGGTTTAGCTACTCTAATGGCGCTCTATTGCAAAATATGTGCTAAAACACGTTCTTGCCACGTTTTTACTGCGTTCCCTGACATCAGCCTGCAAAAAAAAAAATACAGTATATACTTTTTTTTTTTCAAATCTAGTTTTTATTAAAGTTTCCGGGTGAGACAGTACAATCCAAAAATCCAATAAACAAAACATATCATATTCAAGCATATTCCTACATCCATCTGTTCATTACACAGCTAATTTCGAATTTACTACTACAGTATACACTGATGTATATATACGTGTGTGTGTGTATATAAATAAATATATATATATATTTTTAATATATTTATATTAAAAATATATTATCTATATATATATATATATATATATATATATATATATATATATATATATAATTATACTGTTTCTATATATATATATATATATATATATATATATATATATATATATATATATATATAAAAAATATTTATATTATACTGTTATATATCTAAATATATATTTATTTCTTTAAAAAATATATATAAATATATACATTAAAAAACAAAACAAAAAAATAAATATAATTTTATTTTATTTATTTTATTTTGCAAAGTGTGGGTGAGGTGTGTCAGGGTTATTTGGGGAGGTAAAATTTAATAAGAAGAAAATGAAATGTCATATTTTGTTCTGTATATAATTATGAAGCAATGACATCTATTTTTGTCAGGTTACTAAAAGGTTAAAATATCCTTTAACAGAAAAGTGCCTGTTCAGGAAATTTACCCCAGACATGCTGTGTTGACCTAAGGTAATAAATAAATAGTCTGTTGACTTTCTTTAGACAAAGACTAGCTGACAATATACCAAGGTAATCTTATCTCTGTTTGGAATCATAAACCTTAGTCAATATTTTTAACCTTAGTCAGTATTTCTTATGCTTAAACCCATTTAAAATAAAAATTACAGATATGTTATAATCTTATATGTAAAGGAATATTAACAATGAAAAATATATATAACTAGCATACATAGATATGTAGAAAATTGTTATATATTACAATTGTTTCATATTTTGCTAAAAACTCACTTTACTGATTTTGAGGACTCATGACTACATGTCAAGAAAGAAAGACGTCATGTTAATCCTTGTAAGATGTAGAAAGCATCATAAAATTTTTAAAATTTTGTTTGACCTTGCTAGACTCCAGAAGGTGTGGATTGTAAGCTATTGGTTCGAAGTTTATTTGAAGACAAATAATGCTGCTATATTGCTATATGCCAAAGCTAAGGGCAATGCAATACTGCCATTTTTGCTGACTGCTACTAATTGAAGTCTTGGGTTAAAAAGTAAAAACCAATATATATATATATATATATATATATATATATATATATATATATATTAAATAAGATATATTTAATATTAGAATGATGTTACCAAGATTAATTCTTTATTCAGATGCCTGGTGGATATGAAATGGACATGTCATAGATGAGAGCATGGTTACATTTTATGTTGTTTTATAATAGTTTTAAATGGAGAAATCTTTATTTAATTTTGATATACTGGTTGACCAAGAGGTGTCACCCTATGACATCACCAGTTAATGAATAAGATGTTCCAACCAATGAGGATCATGTTACTCCCTCTGGGTTTAACTTATGGTAATTTAATAGTCCTTTGTTCTATACCATATAAAAGCCCAGATGAGAGAGACACATGACAACATCACATTTTTGCCCAATACACTTACAACATACACACTACTACAACCATGCATAGACTCATCTACACAGACTCCATTTCGCTCTGCCATGTATCTGAACCTTTGAGGGACGCCAAACGAAACTCCTTTCTAATTGGCCATCATCTTGGAAATGCAGCCATCTTAAGGAACCTGGTAACTACCATTCTAAGCTAGCGGCCATTTTAAATATGGTAAATATGCCTTGCCAATTATGTGATTATTATTCAATATTGTTTATGTACTTCCTTAAATGTTTTACATTTCATGCTAAAGGGTAACGAGAGTACAATCCCAGCCGCATAAACCATATGTAGATTTTTCTCTAAAAAGTTGATTTTTGTTTTTAGAACATTTTTATTAATATCAGATTAAGCGCATTATTTGCGATTTTACGTCTTCCGTTTTGCATGGCTTATTCTCACTTCATCTGCAGTGGAATGACTTTCGGCCGTGTGATTCGCAGACAAATGTGGTCTGATTATATAGAATATTCATTTATGGTTTCTACTACATCTGGGGAAATGGTAATCTTGCTTTCGTTTCACTTTGTTTCAGTTTCACTTTCATCATTGAGCTAAACACATCACATTGCATTTATTGTTTGAAGTTTGTATTTTTGTAAAGTTATCTTTTTTGTGTCATCTCAAGTTTGATCATTTATTGTGATTACATGTCTTGTGAATAAAACTTTTATATGTTCCATACTGTAGATTGTTTTCACTAAGATTGGTATATGCTTTTAAAAAGAAATTAATCAATAAAAAGAATTTGCTACATATAGATTTATGGAATAAGTTGAGTTTCTCCTTTCACACAGATCTTTGCTTATTATTAACCATAAATAGACACTGTATATTCAGAGCAGTATAAACATTCTGACATAATGGAGGCACAGCGAGATATTATTAATTATTATTAATTCTGACAGGTGTGACACGGTAGGTTTAAAGTGCTGGCCAATCAGGCCATCCCACCGGCCATATATAGAAAAATCTAAGAGAGGGATTGCTGCACTATATATATATATATATATATATATATAGTTACATAGTTAGTGAGGTTGAAAAAAGACATCAGTCCATCCAGTTCAACCTATGATGTGTGTGTGTGTGTTTGCTTTTAACCGTACATTGTATACCCCTATATGTTGTGGTCTTTAAGGTGCCCATCTAATAGTTTTTTGAAACTATCGATGCTCCCGGCTGATACGACTGCTTGTGGAAGAAAATTCCACATCCTTACCGCTCTTACAGTGAAGAACCCCTTACGCATTTTAAGGTTAAACTGCCTTTCCTCTAGTTTTAGTGAGTGGCCACGTGTCTTGTTGTATTTCCTTACTCTGAATAGTTTGTTCCTTATGCTAGGGTCGCCAGTACAGTATTTGTACATTGATATATCCCCCCTCAAACGTCTCTTCTCTAGAGAGAATAGGTTCAGTGCTTGTAGTCTTTCCTCATAGCTGATGTCCTCCATTCCCCTAATTATTTTTGTTGCCCTTCTCTGGACTCTTTCCAATTCCAGCACATCTTTCCTGAGGACCGGTGCCCAGAACTGGACGGAATACTCCAGATGTGGCCGGACCAGGGTCTTGTAGAGCGGGAGAATAATCTCTTTATTTCTGGGGTGAATCCCCTTTTTTATACATCCCGGTATTCTGTTGGCTTTGCTTGGAGCTGCTTGGCATTGCATGCCACTGCCAAGCCTGTTGTCTACCAGTACCCCCAAGTCTTTTTCCATCCTAGACTCCCCCAGAGGTTCCCCCCCTAGTGAGTAGCTTGCTTTCTGGCCCCCAAGTACATTACTTTACATTTTTCAACATTAAACCTCATCTGCCATGTAGTTGCTCACCCCGTTATTTTGTTCAGGTCCACTTGTAAGGTTTCCACATCCTGCATAGAAGATATTGGCATGCTTAGTTTAGTATCATCCGCAAATACTGAGATTGTACTAGATATCCCCTCCTCTAGATCATTTATGAATAAATTAAACAGGATTGGTCCCAGGACCGAAACCCTGGGGGACCCCACTTTCCACACCCGCCCAATCCGAGTACTCCCCATTAATCATCACCCTCTGGACTCTCCCCTGGAGTCAGTTCTCTATCCAGGTACTCACCCTATGGTCCATACCTACCTTCCTTAGTTTGTACAGTAAGCGTTTGTGGGGAACGGTGTCAAAGGCCTTTGCAAAGTCCAGATACACCACATCCACAGGCTTACCTTTATCTAGGTGGCAGCTCACTTTATCATAGAAGGTTAATAGATTGGTTTGGCAAGAACGATTTTTCATAAATCCATGCTGATTACTACTAATTATACTGTTTTCATTACTAAAGTCTTGTATGTGGTCCCTTAACATCCCCTCCAATAAATATATATATATATATATATATATATATATATATATATATATATATAATATATATATATATATAGCAGGGGACATTTTGTTTGTCATTGATGTATATAGATAGATATATTTAAATTTTAAAAAATATATATTTTAATATAATAATTTATGTCTATATACATCTATAAAAATCCGATCCCTACAATCTCCTTACAATCCGATCCCTACAATCTCCTTACAATCCGATCCCTACAATCTCCTTACAATCCGATCCCTACAAGCTACGTACAATCCGATCCCAACAAGCTACGTACAATCAGATTGTATAATCCCCTTTATATGTAATATGAATGTGAGCGATCCATATGAAATTTGTCAGATTATTCTATTAGATAGTTGATGGCAGATCTATAGGAGATTGTACAATCAGATTGTATGGTGTATGGTCAGCTATAGGAGATTGTACATTTTATCTATGGATGTCCAGGATGCCCTTGATTGGACAGGTTAGGAGGGGGAGATGTGATTGGGCGATGTATGATATCATCTATAACACCCCCATGGCAGGGGGTGGGGGTTGGATTGGATGAATAGTAATAAGATGGAGGGGGGAGGGGTAGATGTGATTGTACAGTGTATGGTTGTGAATCGGTCCCTGTGGGGAAGGGGAGCTCCACATACAGCATTAGATCCATCATCCAATAAGAGCAGACTCCATTACACTAACTCCTCCCCCCCCAGCCACAGCACTCCTCCCACTGACAAGTCCATCCATGGCTGAGAATTGGAAGGAGTGGGTGGAGCCTGATGGGGTAAACCAAAACTAGTTCTCCATCAGGTCCTCCCCATTTTGGTCACGTGACTTCTATTTCCAATGCTATAGAGACAGAGAGTCACGTGTTTGAATCGAAAAAATAGCACGCCCATATATGGATGTAGAAATAAAATGGTGTATTTTGATTGGTCCCTTCCTGAGATGTGGAGTAAAGAAGTGATGATGTCAGTGTAGTCAGTGCAGTGATTTTTGGTAGGACAGGTAGGTATATGTGGGAATATTCTTCAATCACTGCAATCTGATGGGAAATAATTCATCTCCAGCCACACCCACCACACACACCATTACAAGATGGCTTTTCCCAGTAACTGATCCCAGAACCCCAGTGCTGCCAATAATTATCACCCCCATGATGGGAAATGTTTTATTATTATTAATATTTATATGTATAGGAAGGAGTTTTTTTTATTTCCAGCGCTGGGGTTGTGGGAGGAGTTAGTGGCAAAAGTCTTTCTAGTCATTGCACACATTGTATCTATACTGCTTTATAAGGCTGGAATATTTATTTACAGCGCGGGGTTTCTGGTCTCTCTCACTGAAAAATCTGCAGCCGCCGACCCCATTCACTATAATGACCGATCGCTGGCGCCCGCAGTTATTCCCGGCTGTCCGCAAAGCCAGCCATTACCTGCCGTGTAAAAAGTATAATAGGATTAAAGCTCCCCCCCCCCCCCCCGTGCTTGCACACAGAAGGGAACGAATACGTAAGTCCCACCCACATATGTAAATGGCGTGACGGAAATAATTCTAGCGCTGGATCTCCTCTGTAACTCTAAACTGGTAACCTGGAAGAATTTTAAAGCGTCACCTATGGAGATTATTAGGTACTGCAGTTTACCGCCATTCCAGGAGCGTGCGCAATTTTAGACATCTATTTACTCGGCGCAACATCTTTCACATTATACAAAATTGCGGTAACTATTGTGATTTGTCTTTTTTAATTCATTAACCATTTCAATATCGGGCACTTTCCTCCCTTCATGCCCAGGCCAATTTTCCCCTTTTAGCGCTGTTGCATTTTGAATGACAATTGCACGGTCATGCAACACTGTACCTACACCAAATTTATGTCATTTTCCCCCCACTAATAGAGCTTTCTTTTGGTGGTATTTGATCACCTCTGGGTTTTTTCCTTTTTGCTAAACAAATAAAATTAGACCGAAAAGTTTGAAAAAAAAAAAAAAGTTTTTTTGTTTATGTTCTACAATTTTGTAAATAAATAAGTTTTTTCCTGCACTGATGAGACTGCACTGATATGTAGCACAGATATGCAGCATTGGTGGGCACTGATAGGTGGCACTGACGGGCACTGATAGGTGGCACTGACGGGCACTAATAGGCGGCACTGATGGGCACTGATAGGCGGCACTGGTGGGCAATAATGGGCACTGGTGGGCGACACTAAAGGGTGGCAATGATGGGCACTTGTGGGCAGCACTGATAGGGAGGGCACTGCCGGGCAGCACTGATGGGGAGGGCAATGGGGGGCTCCCTGAGCCCTAATTTCCATCCCTGGTGGCCATCCCTGGGGTCATAGTGGGCATCCCTGGGGTCATAGTGGGCATCCATGGTGGTTCTAGTGGCAACCCCCCCGAGGGTCTGCACTGGTAATCAATGATCTGATTACCAGTGCCGACCCCCCCCCCCCCGTCAGGGGAGCCGCCGATCGGCGCTCCTTTACTCGTGCCTGTCAGGCACGAACTAAGGAAAGCCGATCAACGGCTGTTCCTGTTTACGATGTGACCAGCCGTGATTGGACACGGCGGATCACATGGTAAAGAGCAACGTCAGTAGTCTCTTTACCAAGATCGGAGATGCAGGGTGTCAGGCTGACACCTTGCATCACCGATCGCCGCTCTGCGCGCCCCCGGGGGCGCCCAGAGCTGTATTATCCTGCCGCCGTCATATGACGTCCGGTCAGGATAATACAACCACATTCCCGCCGTCAATTGCCTATAGGGCGGGCGGGAAGTGGTTAAAGTGTATGTTTTGAAAAAAAACAATGCGTTTGTAAGACCGCTGCGCAAATTCAGTGTGTTAAATATTGCAACGATCGCCATTTTATTCCCTAGGATCTCTACTAAAATACAATGTATAATGTGTGGGGGATGGAAGTGATTTTCCAGCAAAAAAATACTGATTAAAACATCTATATATATATTATACTGTTTTTAATATATTTATATTAAAAATATAATATTTTCTATATATATATATATATATATATATATATATATATATATATATATATATATATATATATATATTTATTATACTGTTTCTATATATATATATATATATATTAAAAAAACAAAAAATAAGTAAATATAATTTTATTTTATTTGCAAAGTGTGGGTGAGGTGCGACACAGTAGGTTTAAAGTGCCGGCCAATCAGGCCATCCCACCGGCCCTATATAGAAAAATCTAAGAGAGGAATTGCTGCACTATATATTAGCAGGGGACATTTTGTTTGTCATTGATGTATATAGATAGATATATTTAAATTTTAAAACATGTATATAGACATAAATTATATTAAAATATATATCTATAAAAATTTAACCACTTGCCGACCGCCTCACCACTATTTACTGCGGCAGTCAGCTGCTTACAGGCAAAGTGACGTAGACCTACGTAGCTTGCCAAAAAACCTGTAGGGGGCGAGCGCGCGCCGGCAGCACAGCAGCGTGCTTCCGCCCCCACTCGTTCCCTGCCTAGCCAGCGCGTGTGACCGGCAGCTCCGATGGCCGCTGGCCACTTGAGATCTCCCGCAGGAGAGGGAGAAGGACGGACGGCTGATGTAAAAACAGCCATCTGTCATTCTCACTGAAGTAAGCACAGAGGCTATGCGATCCTGCTATATAGGATCGCATGTCTCTGTGGTTACATCACAAGCCACGCCCCCTAACAGTTATAATTACGCCCCTAGGGACACACTTAACCCCTTGATCACCAATAAAGTTAACCCCTTCCCTGCCAGTGTCATTTTTACAGTAACAGTGCATATTATCTATAGCACTGACTGATTACTGTAGTAATGTCACTGGTACCCCCAAAAATGTCAGTCTGGGGTCCGATCTGTCCGCCACAATGTCGCAGTCCCACAAAAAAAAAAAAAAAAGCAGATCGCCGCCATTACTAGTTAAAAAAAAAATTAAAATTAAATAAATCTTTCCCGTAGTTAGTAAACGCAATAACTTTTGCGCAAACCACTCAAAATACGCTTGTTGCGATTTTTTATTTTTTTTTACCATGAATATGTAGCAGAAAACAAATTGGCGTAACATGTTAAATAATTTAGATTTTTTCCTATTTTTTTGAGAATTTCATGTAAAATGTAAAAAATATTGTTATTTTTTCAAAATGGTCGCTGTTTTTTTGTTTATAGCGCAAAAAATAAAAATCGCAGTTGATCAAATCCCGCCTCGGGAGATTACACGTTATGGACTCTTACAGGAATCTCTGTGAGATACTATTTCTCCTACTAATTTAAAGTCACGAGGTGCCGAATCGCAAAATAGGGCCTGGTCATTGAGCAGCCAAATCCTCCGGGGCTAAAGTGGTTAAAGTCCATTTCACACAATACCGGCCCCGAGCAGCTTCCTCTGACATGCGTTACTATAATACGACATGAAGATTTCAGCCACTTCTCCCCATCACACTGCTCAGGGTTGAAGGCTTGGCTCGGTCACATGTCGGGGTGTAGTGTAATCCTCGGGATGTCATCTCTCTGGGCTCCCCAAATTACAAAATATCAGTTTTGATTGGTCGGATCCTTTAACTTATTTATAACCTGCCCAGATCCTATGAATTCATTGCCTTGTGGGATCGGCATCAGTAATTGTCTAATGATCCTCCCACTGACATTCCGTGTAATTCCTGTTTTTTTGTGATATTTAAGTAAAACAAAAAAGCTAACCATTTTTTTTCCTCCTTTGTGTGTGTAGGAATTCTAGAATTATTCTGAGAGTTCGGAGAGTTGGAATTTATTGAGACATTTGAAGAGTTTTTGAAGAGCTTGAAGAGCTTTTTTTATAGTTAGATTTATAATTCATTGTGAGAAGAGATCTGATTGGTAAGTGTTTATATCTTTCTACCCTTATCACACGCGGCCTCCAATATATAACATTGCCTTGCTTTCGTATTCACTTGCCCCAAATCATGTACCTGTACGCAGCGGCGTATCATCCATGTGTGCAGGGTGTTCACTACACACGGCCCCGGAGGGGGAAGGGGGGCCCACTGTGACCCCACACTGCACACATGGATCACATAGATGGTCCCCCGGTTCACAGCCAGAGCGGCAGGAGGGACAGCTGTGAGCACCGATCTCCCTACATGACTTTTCAGTCACTTCTCCTCCTCTCCCTCCCACAGCTGTCACCTGAAAAGCCATGCCGGAGATGTCCCTACCACCGCACCGATCCCCAGCCATTCCCTGTGTGCTCCTCCTCCCCCTGTGTGCTCCTCCGCCCCCCCCCTGTGTGCTCCTCCTCCGCCCCCCCCCTGTGTGCTTCTCCTCCCCCTGTGTGCTCCTCCTCCGCCCCCCCCCCTGTGTGCTTCTCCCCCCCCGTCTTCCTCCGCCCCCCCTGTGTGCTCCTCCTCCCCTCTGAACCCCCCCACCCCCGTTTTCTCCTCTACTACCCACCTCTATACACTCCTCTCCTGTACATATTACCCACCTCCATACACTCCTCTCCTTACTATCCACCTCCCATACACTCCTCACTCCTCTCCTGTACATGCTACCCACCTCCATACACTCCTCTCCTGCACATACTACCCACCTCCATACACTCCTCTCCTGAACATACTACCCACCTCCATACACTCCTCTCCTGTACATACTACCCACCTCCATACACTCTTCTCCTGTACATACTACCCACCTCCATACACTCCTCTCCTGTACATACTATCCACCTCTATACACTCCTCTCCTGTACATACTACCCACCTCCATACACTCCTCTCCTGTACATACTATCCACCTCTATACACTCCTCTCCTGTACATACTACCCACCTCCCATACACTCCGCACTCCTCTCCTGTACATACTACCCACCTCTATTCACTCCACACTCCTCTCCCGTACATACTACCCACTTCTATACACTCCGCACTTCTCTCCTGTACATACTACCCACCTCCATACACTCCTCTCCTGTACATACTACCCACCTCCACACACTCCTCTCCTGCACATACTACCCACCTCCATACACTCCTCTCCTGTACATACTACCCACCTCCATACACTCCTCTCCTGTACATACTACCCCCCTCCATACACTCCTAACTAACTAGCTAACTAAGGCTAAACCTACACCCACCCCAATTTGAACCCTATTCTATCTAACCCTGTATAGAAAAGATCCGTATACTTCCCTATTCTGAAGCCGCTCAGGTCCGGTCACATGATCACTCCAGCTTCTGTGTAGAGGAGAGGTCGCCGACAACGGCTGCAAATACCTGGGCGATGTCACCCATAGGATTACTATGGGGCATCCGTTTTCGGCTGTCCTTTCTCTACATTGAAGCCGCTGCTGACAGCTGATCATGAGACTGCACAGGAGTGACTTAAGAATAAGTAAGGGGTTAGCACCTCAGTTGGGTTATTGCTGTCTGTGGGTTCTGCTCACTTCCTCTCCAGCTGAGATGAAAGGAAGTGAGAAGAAACTTTCCCAGTCAGGACACAGAAAACAAGGAACCTTGGAAAATTTGAAGATACTTGAACCCTTTCCCCTCCCCATCTAAAATTTATACAAAAACATTTGGGCAGAGTTCCACTTTAACATTTCTGCTTCACATCAACTCACCATTTTTTCTTTTTTTCCTTATAGGAAAAAAGGACGATGGAGCAGGCTTTCAGAGAGAGAAAAGCAATAGTGGACGCAGTAAAGGAAGATCAAGTAAGGATGAAGGAAGCAAAAAGGAGGAGAGAAGAGAAGCTAAAAAGAGAAGCGCATGAGGCCCGGGAAAGAGCAAGGAGGAGGGAGGAGGAGTTAGCGAGACAGCGCCTGATAGAGCTCTTAGCCAAACAAGAAAAGGTGGCTAAAGAAAGGGGCAGGAAAAAACAGGGGCAAAAAGCGTTGGAGGAAGAGCTAAAGAAAAAGATCAGGCAGATAGAGATGAGGTGGGAGAGAGAAGAACGGTTGAGGGCCGATGCTCTTGCCAGAGACCAGAAAAAGAGACTTGAGGAGGAAAGGAAAGAAGGTGATCTCAAAAAGAAAGGACATGAGATGCGAAGAGCTTCCGATATCAAATTTAGAGAGCTGATCCAGTTCCAAAGTGAATATGAATATTCACAATGGAAAGTAAGAGAGGAAGAAGAAAGAAGAAAAGAAGAGAGGGAAAGATCAGAGATGGCTGTGGAACAAGGAGGAGCAGAGAGCAGAAGAGATGAAGAGGTTCCATACAGCCAGGCCAGTATAGTAAGTATTCCGTAATATTATACTGCTTAGGTAGTTAGAGATAAAGTGCTTCTAAAGCAGTGATGGGGAACCTTGGCACCCCAGATGATTTGGAACTACATTTCCCATGATGCTCAACTACACCGCAGAATGCATGAGCATCAAGGGAAATCTAGTTCCAAAACATCTGGGGTGCCAAGGTTACCCATCACTATTCTAAAAGCTGAAGGTTTTTTTACCTTAATGCATTCTATGCAAAAACCTTCTATGTGCCTCCCCAGCCCCGATCTTGAACCATCGCTGTATACGAGAGCAGAGGCTCTCTCCATTCTCATTGGCTCAGAGACAGCCAGCAGGGAGGGAGCGGGGGGGGGGGGGGGTCGTGGCAATACCGCACTCTGTGTGTCAATGGACATGTGCTTGCTCCTGAATGGCCCCATAGCAAGTGGCTTGCTATGGGGCACTCAGCAGAGGGGAGGAGCCAGGAGCGCTGGCAGGGGGCCCAAGAAAAGGAAGAAGGGGGCTGCTCTGTGCAAAACCATTGTGTAACATGTTTGGGAAAACATTTTTTTACATTTCATTCTTTACAATCACAATCCCGGTTGAAGAAAGACCCAGGTCTATAAATGATAGTCTTTCATAAACTGCAGCAGAGGAAGGAAGAATAAAACCCTCTGTATAGCTGGCGGCCATATTCCCTCATTGGGGCCAAGGGGCAAACTGACCATAGGAAATTGTCCAATGTTAAATTGATTGTAAAGTCTATTTTTTTTTTTTTTTTTTTAATAACAATCATGTTATACTCCCCCCCCCCCCTCCTCTGTGCAGTTGGTTTTGCACAGAGCAGCCTGAATCCTCCTCTTCTCGGGTCCTTCGCTGCTCCTTGCCCCTCCCTCCTGTCGAGTGCCCCCACAGCAAGCAGCTTGCTATGGGGGCACCCGAGCTGAGCTGCAGCTCTGTGTGTCCTGTTCGGCCCCCTTTCTACTGATTGGCTAACTGACTTTGACAGCGGTGGGAGCCAGTGGCGCTGCGGCTGTGTCTGTCTGTGTCTCAGCCAATCAGGAGGGAGAGTCCCGGACAGCCAGGGGACTCATGGACATCGCTGGACAGGGATGGGGCTCAGGGATGGGACTCAGGTAAGTATTAGGGGTGCTGGGGTGGCTGCTCCACCCAGAAGGCATTAAATGCATTAAGATAAAAAAAATCCTTCTGACTTTACAACTCCTTTAATTTACAGATAGTTAATAAATGTTCCTTTCCTAGAGAATTGGGGAGTGGGCGGTGATGGCAGAATCTGTTCCTAGCACTTTTTCCAGGGGAATAAATAGTGATTAGGACATGGGCCCCAATTACCTGCTTCCCAAGCACAAACCTTTCTTTTTTTTACTATGCATAGATGGGGCCCTTATGCAGCTGAAAATGCCCCTGAATTATCTACACCCCCCTCCCACAAGCCTGTATTTTGAACGTTCAGAGCTTTACTCTTTTAAATACTTTAGTCACAAACTGATTAGAAACTCTTTGTAAAAATACTTTTAAAAACGAAAAATCTAAGTATAAAGCAGAACATGAAGTGAGACAGTTAATGGATTTGAAATGGGAAAGTTTTTTTTCTTATAGCAGTCTGCAATCCTGATGGGAGGCTTCCACTTACTACTTCTCCTCCTGAGATGAGATGAAGTAAAGGGAAGCTTTCCCAGGACATTGAAAACCAATAACAAAACCTTGGAAAAAATTTGAACCCTTTCTCCACTCCATCCAAATCTTAAAAGAAAGAGTAGATTGGCAAATCTGTACTTCCACTTACCTTCTTATTTTTTCCTTTCTAGGCTCATACGGAGAAGAGTCAGAGTGACGAAAGGGAAGAGTCCCAGACAAGTGAGCTTGGTGAGAAGAAACAAACAGGGACGGGTGAGGCAATGAAAGAGATGGGGGAGGAGGAAACACAAACAGAGCAGGAAATAAAAGATGGGGGAGGAGGAAACACAAACAGAGCAGGAAATAAAAGAGATGGGGGAGGAGGAAACACAAACAGAGCAGGAAATAAAAGAGATGGGGGAGGAGGAAACACAAACAGAGCAGGAAATAAAAGAGATGGGGGAGGAGGAAACACAAACAGAGCAGGAAATAAAAGAGAGGCGGGAGGGGGCGTGGTTTGGCCTCGCTAGCGGATGGCTGCTTAGAGTCGGAGCTCCCGCCGCCACGATCGTACAGCCGAACCCGAAGGAGTACACAGCCGCCTCACAGACCCGACACCGATGGGGTCACGCTCCCGCAACTCCTCCGCATCAAGATCGCGATCCGAGGGAGCCCAGACCGAAGGCACCACAACAAAAGCCGGAGACACACTGCAGCCAGCCTTCCAAGATGGCGACCGTGACATATGCACAGGTACTGGCTCAGAATCCTCAGCCATCCTCCCTCATCTCCACCCCAGTCACGGCAGTAGACTCTCTCCCAGCCCCTACTCCATCTTCACAACTCCCTCAATTTAATATGTCCGATCTCAGGGCCATAGCTGCTGACATTAAGGAGACACTGGGAGCTGCAATCTCTGACCTGAAAGCTGAGCTAAAAGCTGATATCAAAGCTCTCTCAGGCAGGATGCAGGAAGTTGAAAAAGTCACAGCGCAGCATGACATGACTCTGCACACTGTCTCTTATAAACTTGACCACCATACTTTAAAAATGAGAGACCTCCAACGCCACCTGGAGGACCTTGATAATAGGGGGAGACGTCATAACTTACGCATCAGGGGTCTCCCAGAAGCTGTTGACACAGAACACCTTATCTTCTGCTATCACAAGCCTGTTCAATACACTTCTTGATCGCCCCCCCCCCCATCTCCTATAGACATGGAACGCATACACCGAGCCCTAAGACCAAAAGGGAGAGAGAGCGACCCCCCTAGAGATGTTGTGTGCTGTCTGATCGATTATAAACTAAAAAAAGATATCCTCAGAAAAGCTAGAGGCAGGAATCATATTGATTTTGATGGCGCAACTATCCACATATACCAGGATCTGTATATCGAGCATTACCCTTCAACACCGTAGAGATTTAAGACCCCTTCTTGAAGTTCTACGCACTAAAGGCATAGTGTATAAGTGGAAGTTTCCCTTCTGCCTTTCTGCCGCAACACAAGGTCGCACAGCGTTACTAAAAGTCCCGGAGGATCTCCCACTATTTTGCGCCACACTCGGTATCCATCAAGTACCACTCCCCAACTGGTACGCAGACTTCAGAAACCCTCTGCCGGCTGGCCCCCCATTCGAAGCTGACCCGATGGAAGTTCTTGAATCCCGCAATAGGCGTTACAGATCCCCATCAGCTACAAGGGCACTTAACTCACCACAAAACCTACCTTACGGCTTTAGCCCTACAAAACCACCACAACAACGCAAGGCACGCAAAGACCACCAAATCTGAAGCCTATTAATCGCTAAAATTACTGATTCTACGTCTAGTACACTTTTTTCTACCCATCTTTGTGTAACAAGTTTTTCAACCATCCCTGGTTACCGAATGACATGTCTGACGGTTCTTCATTTCAACTCTTTTTTTTTTTTTTTTTAGGATGCACTAACCTTTTTGGGTAGTACATCAAATTTATTTGAACGCAAGTTTATTGACTTCATAAATACAAAACTCTAGCAGGCTGCTGGAATCCTATTACCTTTTACGTATAGTGATCATTAAGAGTTTACCAGTATTAGCTTAAGATTTCTTCCGGTTTTGTTTTTTTCTTTTTCTCATTTTTTTACGCATAACCTGAGTAGGATCCCCTATGCCTTTTCGACGGAGACTGACAATATAATTTCTCCTATTTTATTCCACACCCCCTCGACAAGGTATAGATTATTGTAACCTATAGATACTCGCTTATGCGTATTAAACAGAATATTGTGCTATCCTGTTTATTGGTTGTTTACAATGCCTATATGATACAGATGTATACTGATAAACTCCTTGATTATTACAACAATGGCACAGACTACACCATCATGGTTCGCTGTGGCCTGGGGTTTCGCTCTTTCTTCCACTGTTAAGTGGGGGTGCGAGCGAGATACCATGGACATATGCGTACTATCATCTAAACATAAAAATCCCAAAAAGGTCAATAAACCCTAAACATCCTTCTTTAAGATTTTACATTTACGGAATTACACCATCTAGACCAGGTGATGCTCAACAAAGGAATTCTACTCCTCACTGTTTAATGTTATATGACGGTTAATGCTTTCTTAGGTTAACGTTATTTATATGACACATGCCTCGGCTGATTCTTATGGTATTCAACACCTTGAAATATATAGTGCTCCCGGTAGCTTATACTACAATTCCAAGAACTCCTCTGAACTCCCACTGTCCTATTTAACCCGATTTCACGTTGACCTTTTATCAACTGGACCCCCCTACTCACAACTTACGTTCAATAAACACACCTCCCTATCTCTCATTGTACTCCCGAGGTTGAAAACTATTACTATTGAACATTCGTGGCGGCGGCCACCGATCGTTCGGTCATCGCAGGTACCCCCTGGCCAGGACAACTCCAACCCCCAAACAGAGAAATTTCTCTTTCAGTTTTGATACTGACAGATTAACTATAGTCCACAACCCTTCGAGGAATGGCCTCCCATGCGACACACCTCCCCCGATACCAGATCCTCCTCCTAGAATTCTCTCGCTCTACTCCATTAATGCCAAGGGCTTGAACACACCAGAAAAACGTTCAAAATTTTTTTTATCTGTCCGCGCTCCCAAAGCATATATTATATTTGTCCAGGAAACACACTTCCGCGCAGACAATGTCCCTAAACTGTATAATAAGCAGTATACATCAGCATACCACGCACCGAATTCGGAATCCAAATCAAAAGGGGTTTCAATTCTAATCTCTAAACATTGCCCTCTAAAGATACTTGACTCCATCACAGACCCACAAGGCAGATATATCATTCTAAAAGGCTCCATTTTCGAGTTACCGATAACAATGGTAAACATCTACGCCCCCAACACGGACCACTTACCCTTCTTTAAAGACGTCCTAGGACGTTTAAGTAATCCACAATCAGAACTTGTGATTGTGGGAGGGGATTTTAACGTAGCCCTTAGCCCTCTTCTCGACACGTCTTTGGGTTCTTCCGCTTTGTTGTACAAAACGCTTAAAGCAATCAAAACAGAACTACACAAAATAACACTGCATGATACTTGGCGCACTATGAACCCGAACACTAAAGACTTTACTTTCTTCTCCAATCCGCATAATAGCTACACAAGAATTGATTATTTTTTCATCTCACAAAACTTTGTCCAATCTCTGAACAAAACAAACATTGAACCGATGATTATTTCAGATCATCACCCCATTTACCTCTCCCTAACACTCCCTTCCCGACGACCAAATTCTAACATTTGGCGCCTAGACAACTCACTGCTTTCGAATCCCGAATTTGTAAAATCGATTAAAAATAGCCTAACACAATATTTTGCTGAGAACTCCAACCCCGATCTCCATCCAGCCACCATATGGGCTGCCCATAAATGTGTAATTAGAGGCGAAATAATCTCCTTGGCGTCTAAAAGGAAAAAAATACAACAAGCTCACATTACGCGACTCACACAAAAAATCCGTACACTTGAAAGTGTTCACAAACAATCCTTAGCCACCCAATCCCTTTCAGAACTAACACAAGCAAGAACCGAGCTCTTAGAAATCATGGGTAAAATAGTTAAACGGAAATTCTCACTACAACACAAACTTTACTACGAATTCAGAAATAAATCAGGCAAACTCTTAGCCAGGGCTATTCAGGCAAAGAAAGCAACAAGAACCATCCATGCGATTATAGACCCCACTGGCAATAGAATATCTTCTAATGAGGGCATCGCCAAACAATTCGTTAAATACTATTCTGAATTATATAATTTACACCCAAATATTGATAATGCAGATAATCCCAGAATCGACAAAATAAAAGCATTTTTAAACAATATGCACCAGGCCCCCTTTCTACTGAATCAATCAAGTCGCTAAACCAGCCCATTTCAGCAGAAGAAGCTAATATTGCGCTTAAGCAAATTAAATCCGGGAAAAGCCCAGGCCAAGATGGTCTAACTGCATCATACTACAAACTATTTGCCAAAACACTGACCCCACACTTCCTTCAAACATTCAACTCCAAAACACACCCAACTGTAACATGCCCTGACTTATTTGAAGCGCACATAACCGTTATTCCCAAACCCGGAAAAGATGACACTTTAGTAACAAACTATAGACCCATTTCCCTCTTGAATTTGGATATCAAATGGTACGCTAAGATATTGGCAAATAGATTACTCCCCCTTATCCCAGATATTATTTCGCTTGATCAAATTGGTTTTGTCCCGGGGAGAGAGGCTAGGGACAACACCCTCAAAGCATTGAACATTCATCATTGGCTGAACAATTCGAAGACTCAGGGGTTTTTCTTGTCGCTTGACGCGGAGAAGGCGTTCGACAGAGTGGCATGGGACTACATGTCCGAAGCACTAAAAGCAGTCGGATTTGGTGACCAAATGCTACAATTTATCATGGCCCTATATGCCGAACCCAAAGCCCGTGTTAGAGTAAATAACCTAAAAGTGGATATTTCTGCGCTAGTGTAATTAATTAAGTGAAAAATTAGTATTATAGGGTGAGCTGCTGCACAAAGGAATCATAGAAAAAAATCCCAAGTGAATATTGAACGGAAATGTGCTGCGCTAAAATATAGTGAATACTGAAATCACCAAAAAAAATATATATACACAAGAAATATATAATACAAAAAATTATATACCACTCAATGTGTGTGTGAGGAAAAGGTAACAAGAAATTAATCGGTTGTTCCTTAAAGATGTGAATATCACCAATGTAAATCAATAATTAAATAAACATAAATCATCAAGTGCAAATTATAATGAAGTGAAAAGATAAGGATATTAATTAAATTCAATCCCAATAAAGTCCATACAAAAATTAGAAGAAAATCCAAGAAGGTGTGCCACAGGGTCCCAAAAAGTGCATCCACACAATTCCTTGTGAAAATATAATAGACACCGATGTGCAAATCACCCAGGGAAAACAGATGGCTGCTTACCAGAACGGGTAGGTCTCTCAAATTAATGAGTAGACCACAGAAAGCATGAGTGTAATGCCAAGGATGGCCACAGGATGTCTCCTTTAAACTCTCAATGGCGATGTCCACATAGTAGGAAATAAATTAGGACAGGGACATAGTGTAACTCTGTATATAAGGCATTTATTAATGATAAAAGGCAGATAAAAACACTCACATTTGCGATGTGAATTCAAGGCATCTAAAAGTTACAGGTACGCTGGAAACGAACGAACATCTCCCTCGCTGTTAGTGTCTAAGGAGCCGGCTTGTTGGGGGCGTGGTCTCGTCACGTCTAGATCACCCGACCGGTTTCGCTATAGGTTAGCGTCATCAGGAGAGTAAATAACCACCTGTCGGACGCCTTCTCCGTGTCGAATGGTACTCGACAGGGATGCCCCCTCTCTCCACTTATCACACTAGAACCATTTCTTCGACGTCTTCGCGCCCATCCCGACATCAAAGGAGTCACCATTGCCGATAAACAATATAAAGTAGCGGCATATGCGGACGATATCCTCCTCTTTCTCACAGAACCCCTTACCACAATCCCTAATTTACTCCAAGAACTTGCGACCTTTCAAACAATCTCAAACCTCAAAATTAATTACACCAAATCTAACGCACTAAATATCTCCCTCCCAGAAAAAACCATGAGTCTGTGTAAAACGGAATTTTTGTAAAATCTTACCTGTAAAATTCCTTTCTCTGAGTCCTCTGACAGTCGCCGCCTCTTCATATTCGTCACATATGGGGTATTAGACTTTGCTCCGAAGGAGTAGCTAGGCAACAGAATATGTTAACAATAAAGCTTTAACATATCCCACCCTCAAGGGGTGGTCCCCTCAGTCAATACCCTCCTACTTCCTGCAACCATATCTCAGTTTTAGTGGAATAGCAGTAGAGTATACATTCAAACCCCAAAAGAGGGGCGGGGGCGGCGACTGTCGGAGGACTCAGAGAAAGGAATTTTACAGGTAAGATTTTACAAAAATTCCGTTTTCTCTTACGTCCTCCGACAGTCGCCGCCTCTTCATATTCGTCACATATGGGGACGTCCCAAAGCAGTGCAAACATGAGGGGTGGGAAACGCATCCGCGCCGAAAGGCAACGCAGTCTCCACATCAAAGAAAGGAACCTTACCAAAGGAAGGAAACCAGCTGGGCAACAGCAAAATAAGTGCTCAACAGGAGCAACAACCCAGGAAAAGACAAAAAAACCAGGGGATACAAAAAACTATCCCAACAGCCAGGAGTCCCCAACAAGGGACCCTATGGAACAGCCGCACTAAGAACCTTGCGGCCAAAGGAAGCATCCGCCGATGCCTGAACATCTACTTTGTAGAATTTTGTGAAAGTGTGTACGGTCGACCAAGTCGCCGCCTTACACACCTGGGCTACAGAAGCCCCATGACGGCAGGCCCAAGACGTACTCAGTGATCTAGTAGAGTGCGCCTTCACAGGCACAGGGGGAACCTTCCCCTGCAAGGCATAGGCCTGTTCAATGGTCTGCCTGATCCATTTGGCAATGGTAGAGGCGGAAGCCGCCATGCCCTTCCGAGGACCCTCTGGAAGAACAAACAAGGAGTCAGTCTTACGAAAAGACTCAGTCGATTTAAGGTAAACCCTTATCGCCCGAACAACATCCAGAGAGTGCAATCTCACCTCCTTCGGATGTTTAGGCTTCGTGCACAACGAAGGCAAAACAATATCCTCGTTAAGATGGAATTCCGAAACTCGTTTCGGTAGAAAAGAAGGATTAGGTCGCAAGACCACCTTATCCAAATGAACAACCAGGTACGGAGACTTGCAGGACAAAGCCACCAGTTCCGACACTCTGCGAGCCGAAGTGATCGCCACCAAAAAGGCGACCTTTTTGGACAACATAGACAACGAGATCTCCCTGATACGTTCAAAAGGAGCACGTTGTAACACAGATAGAACTAGATTCAAGTCCCAAGGGGGCAAAGGATCCCTCCTAGGAGGAACCAGATGCCGCACACCCTGAATAAAAGTGCCAACCAAGGAGTTGGAAGCCACGGGACGTTGAAACAGAACGGCCAGCGCCGACACCTGACCCTTAATCGTAGCCAGCGCCCAAACGCTGATCGACACCCGTCTGAAGGAAAGACAGCACACGGGAAACCGAGTACGTGCGGGGTGAAAACCCCCTGGACTCACACCAGGCAAAATAGGCCTTCCAAGTACGGTAATAAACCTTCCCCGAGGAAGACTTCCTCGCGTTGATCAAAGTATGAACGACCTCTGGAGAGAGACCCTTCTCCTTCAGGACCTCGGTCTCAACAGCCAGGCCGTCAAAGCCAGCGACTGTAAAGCAGGATGGTAAATCGGTCCTTGAGACAGTAGATCGTCTCGAAGAGGCAGACGCCAAGGAGCGTCGACCGCCAGATTCACGAGGTCTGCGTACCAGGACCGGCGAGGCCAGTCCGGTGCCACAAGAATCACCGTGCTGCGTTCCGAGTGCAACCTGCGAAGGAACCTGGACAGCAACTGAATCGGTGGAAACGCGTACATCAGCCTGTACTGATGCCACGGGGCCACTAACGCGTCCGACGCGTCTGCCCGAGGGTCGCGCGTCCTTGCCACGAACCTCTTCACCTTGTAGTTGAGGCGAGACGCGAACAGGTCCACATCTGGAAGACCCCACTTCGCGCACAACATCTGGAAGACAGCCGGGTGGAGAGACCATTCCCCCTGATCCAGGGTCTGGCGACTCAGATAGTCCGCCTGCCAGTTCTCCACTCCCGGAATGTGAACCGCCGTTATCGCCGGGACATGAGTCTCGGCCCAAGACAGAATGTCGGCCACTTCTCGAGCCGCTCGGGCACTCCTGGTGCCCCCTTGGTGGTTGATGTAGGCCACCGCCGTGGCATTGTCCGTCTGCACCCGAACCGGGCAGCCCCGCAGCCGGTCCGTCCAGCGATGAAGACAGAGCCTTATCGCACGCAATTCCAGAATGTTGATCGGAAGGGAAGACTCCCCCTCCGACCAGGTCCCCTGGGCGGACAGAACGCCCAGAACACCACCCCAGCCCGACAGGCTGGCATCCGTGGTGATTATCGTCCACGAGATCGGACGAAACGACTTGCCCCCGGACACCAACGGGGACTGGAGCCACCACAGAAGGTTTTCCCTGGTGCGATGACTCAACGAGATCTGAAGATCCAGAGATTGAGGTCGCCCGTCCCACCTGGACAGGATCTCCGCTTGGAGACCCCGCGTGTGAAACTGCGCGAAAGGAATCGCCTCGAAGGCCGAGACCATCAATCCCAGACATCTCATACCCGTCCGCAGAGACGAGTGTGGAACGTCCCTGAGGGACCTGACTTCCTCCTGAAGAGTCCTGAGTTTGTCTTCCGGCAGGAAGACCTTCGCCTGCACCGAGTCCAGTATCATTCCCAGATAGGGGAGACGAACCGACGGACTCAGTGTCGACTTTGGAACATTTATCGTCCAACCGAACTCCTGCAGAGTTTGCATCGTGACAGACAGGTCCTTCTCCAGACCCTGTCTGGTCGCAGACCGAACCAGAATGTCGTCCAGATACCCCAGGACAGAAATGCCCTGGGCTCTCAATAATGCCAGAACCGGTGCAAGCACCTTGGTGAAGACCCGCGGAGCCGAGGCGAGCCCAAAGGGCAACGCCACAAACTGGTAGTGATCCTCCGCAATGGCAAATCGAAGGTACTTCTGATGACCCTCGAATATGGGGATGTGAAGGTACGCATCCTTCAAATCGATGGAGGCCATGAATTCCCCCGGAACCAGGGCAGCCACCACCGAGCGCAGGGATTCCATGCGGAACTTGCGAACTCGCACAGAGCAGTTCAGAGCTTTCAAGTCCAGAATCGGACGAACCTTGCCCTCCTTCCTGGGCACGGTGAACAGATTGGAATAAAACCCCCGAAATCTGTCCCGATGAGGCACCGGAACCACCACTCCCTGAGCCCTCAGGTCCCGCACCGCCAGGTGCAGATCCCGCAGGCGCTCTGGAGACAGTTGAAGATTTGAGGGAAAAAATCTGCTTTCCGGCCGAGAGAGAAACTCGATCTTGTAACCAGATCGAACGATTTCCAGAACCCATCTGTCCCTCACACGGGCCAACCAGGGCTGAAGAAAACCGAGCAAGCGTCCCCCCACCCCAAAACTGGGTGAGGGCGCCCCTTCAGGCCGAACTGTTATGGGCCGCAGGTCCGGATTGACCGGACTTCTGTTTCCCAGACCAGGGCTTCTTCTGAGAGCCTTGGCCCTTGAACGGTTTGCCCTTGTAGTGCGGCCGAAAGGCACGAAAGGACCCCTGAGGGGGCCGAAAATGAGCATGCTTCTTCCCAGAAGCCCCCTTAGCCTTGGGGAAATGGGGCAAGAGAGTGCTCTTACCCCCGGTAATCCCCTTAATCAACACATCCAGGGACTCCCCAAAAAGGCGAGACCCATCATAAGGCAGATTGGCTAAGGTTTTACGTGAAGATTGGTCCACCGACCAACATTTCAACCAAACCAGGCGGCGAGACAACACCGCCACGCTGTGCACACGCGCGGCCAACGGAATCAGGTCCAGGTCCGCATCACACAGATACATGACACCCTGGTGGATCTGATCCACCATATCCAGGGTCGCCGCCGAGGCCGAATCAGCCACTAGGACGCGCCTAAGCATCTGCGTCCAACTTGCGATCGCCTGGGCCGCCATGAGAGAAGCAAACAGAGCCTTAAGCATAGAACCCGTAACAGAATAAGTATGACGGGCAAGAGACTCCAGTCTCCTATCCGTGGCATCACGGAAAACAGGGGATCCCTCTGCAGGGATCGCAGTGGCTTTGTTCAAAACCGCAATAGCATGATCCACTGGCGGAGGCACACACCACCGTTCATCAGTGGCAGGCGAGAAAGGATAACGCAGCTTAAATTTACTTGGTACCGCAAAAGGCTTGCGCAAATCGCGCCATTGGTCCTTAACAGCGCGCTGAAAATCAGCATTGCAGGGAAAAACCTGCGGCGTCCTGCGTTTTCTCTGCGTCCCATAAGCCGCCAAGGCAGCTGGGGGACACACCTCGTCCTGCAAACGTAGCGTCTGCTTAATGGAAGCAATCAACTCATCCATGATTGCAAGCTCTTCAGGCGAGCCAGGGGGAGAATTATCAACCCCCTCAACTTCAGCCTCTACCTCAGACCCCACTAGATCAAGAGAGGAGCGGGACCCCGATAGGGGGGTCCCCGCCAGAACAGCCCCATCACCTTCACCCTCAGAATCAGAGGACAGAGCAACTCCGGGCCGTTTAGTAGATTGAGCAGCCACCAGCATTTGCACCTGTGCAGCAAGGCCAGCCACAATAGTGGCTAAATCCCCCCCTGGGGGGGAAACAGCGGTCCCCTGGCTTTCCACCAATACTGTGGGAAACTTGCCCTCCTGAGAATCCATTGCCCCTGTATGCCAGACAACCAAGGGTTAACTGCCCCCTTACAGCAAGCGCGGCAAGCGCAGCCCACCGCACCACACTCAGGCACAATGAGACCCCCACAGGGAATATACAGACTGAATACAGGCAATGGAACACAGGAATAGAAGGATAAAACCTGAGGAGACTCCGCTGCTGCTGCTGCCTCGAGCGGTGCTTCCAGGAGAGAGGAAGTGATGCTGCCAGGGCGCTCTATGTAAGCCTATGGAGGCTACAAGAAAATGGCCGCCGTGCATGTAAACCATGCGGCCGGAGCGGGCGCCGGTAAAATGGCGTCGTTTGGCGCCGAAATCGCCGCTCCACAGTGCATAAAATCACACACAATATTATCCCATTATATGGATACATGTTAGATCGCCGCAGCGATCGCTGTATATGCCCCAACATGCCATTAAAAACATGCCCCACAGCACACAGCTCCTCACACTGCCCAGCCTGACACACACAGTGTCATACAGCTCCCCCCCCCCTTGCAGCCCACAGCATGCAGCCGAGAGATAGGGAGACAAGCAGTGTGATTAAAGGCAGGTTACACAGTCCAAGACTGAGACCCCCCCCAGACAGACAGGTCCCCACACAGATACACTTACCTCACATGGCGTGGGGAACCCGCACAGGCGAACAAGCCGCTGCACATGAGGCAGGGAGAGTCGCAATTCAAGACGCACACAATGGCGGTTCAGAAACCGCACAGCGTCCGGTGAGGTAGCCACCTCACCAATCATCCCTGCACCGAACAGGGATGGGTCGTTCACTGTGCCAGGAGCGTTACCTGGCTGAACGCTCGATGGCAGACTGGGAAGCCACTGACCCATGACCTGCGACCAGGGGGATCAGCCCGAGACCCAGTCCGCATGATCCTCTTCGTCCGAAGAACTAACTAATGCTGACAAAAATAACAGCTAAGTAAAGGTAGAGAGAAAACTCAAACAAAATATCAAAAAGAAGAAAGAGTCTGGGACAAAAAGTCCCAGCACAGAGAGAGCCAGCCACTCCTGACAAGCTAGACATTAAAACTGAGATATGGTTGCAGGAAGTAGGAGGGTATTGACTGAGGGGACCACCCCTTGAGGGTGGGATATGTTAAAGCTTTATTGTTAACATATTCTGTTGCCTAGCTACTCCTTCGGAGCAAAGTCTAATACCCCATATGTGACGAATATGAAGAGGCGGCGACTGTCGGAGGACGTAAGAGAAAGCAAATTTTCCATTTTTATGGGATCCCAACTCGATTACCTATCTAGGCATTCAAATCCCCACCTCTTTTAAGGAATTATACTCCTTAAACCACGCAAAACTACTTCGCTCCATCAAACGTGACTTATTGGAGTGGAAGAACTGCCCCTTTTCTTGGTTTGGTAAAATTGCTCTCATTAAAATGAACATCTTACCAAGACTGTTATATCTTCTACAGACAATCCCTATCAAGCTCCCTTCCTCCTTTTTTCTAGAGTACAAGCGAATCTGCACTGACTTTGTTTGGTCCTCTAAACGCCCTAGGCTAAATTGGAATAGACTCACTTCCCCAAAATTGCAAGGTGGAGTGGGCCTCCCAGACCTGCTTAAAAATTACTGGTCCTGCCATCTCACTAGAGTAGTTGACTGGCATATTCATGCATTTTCTAAGGATTGGGTCAATCTTGAAAGCTCGATGTCAAAAATTCCAACTAAACAACTCCCTTGGATTGACCCTCTTTTAACACACAAAACACCCATTAATCAATGCTTCCTTAATGGTATTTAGGCAGATGTGTAAGAACTTTGCTCTAGCATCCGCCCCTGGACCATTGACCCCCCTCTCCAATAACCCCAACTTCCCACGGGGTCTTAAACTTCATAACAGCCCTATCACTGACACAGAAAACCCGCAAAGAGCTGAACACCTCTTCCACAATGGTACCATCTGTTCTTTTGAATCCTTAAAAACCCGATTTCCCAACCACGATATACCCTTTTTCAACTATCTCCAAATCAGACAATCCCTGCTCGATCCCAAAAGAATCGCTTCATGCTCAAGACCTCAGTCCCCCTTTGAAATACTATGCCTACATACGGAAGCCCAACGACATTTGATTTCAAGACTACATACACTCTTGTCCCCACAAAATGATGCCTACCCAGATAAAATTTGTCAAAAGTGGGAAGAAGAGCTCTCAATCCACCTTTCCTATTCAGATTGGGAAAAACATTTTTTAACACATACACAAAGGCTCTCTTAATGTATCTGTTCAGGAAAATGGTTTGAAAATTTTTACGAAATGGTACCCGACACCTGATAAATTGAACAAGATTAATGCAACTAATTCTCCCCTTTGCTGGAGATGTTGCGAAGAAAAAGGTACTTTACTTCATATACTTTGGGAGTGCCATCTTATACAACCTTTCTGGAAAGCAGTACACGACACAATTTCGAAAATCACAACATATACAATTGATTATTCCCCTGCACAATACCTTCTTCATCACACATCACTTCCTCAATCTGTCTATAAAAAGTCACTCATGCTTCATCTTATTAATGCAGCCAAAATGTGCATCCCCTGCCACTGGAAGACAACAACCCCTCCATCCATTAAAGAATGGTTTTCTCGCATAACCAAAGTAGCTGAGATGGAAGAATTAATTCATCAGGCGAGAGATTCACCAGAGAAATATTACAAACAATGGGCACCTTGGCTCGATTTTGCTAAGACTAACGTTCTCTAAGACCATACGATTACTTGTATCGCACAAACAGTCCCAGCCTAAACACATATACTTCTGATCCGACTCATACTCGGTTACAATACTACCAAAAACTCTCCTACATATTACAGCAAATTCTATATACCTTTATACTATTTCCTTCACCCTCCCCTGTTCCACCCCCTATCTATTCATCCCCCCCTACCATCCCCCCACAAAGACCTGATACGCCCATGTAAGGATTCTTAACAGGTTTAAGACTCCTAGAGCTTTCCCTATTCTAATCCACTCATTACCCACCTTCCTCATACACTAAAAGAAGATCTTCCCCCCTCAACCACCATTATATCTAAGAAAAAGACCTCTCTCTCCACAGGGGGGTGCATCTATGGTCCGGACACAGTTTGATCCCTTAGGGGGTGCCCGGAACTCGGATCCAATCCTCCTGAATATGGAAAATTCTTTGCCATCTTGCCAATGTGACCGCACTAGGTCTATAATACAAACATCAAGTATTCACAGGGTACAGAGATTTTTGTTCTTCATGGTTTTGTATTCTATATGCCTATTTTTCTATTTGGCTATGTTACGTGTTTAAATTGTATTCGGCTTCACCTAGCCAAAGTTCGATGTATGTTAATTACTTGTTTGCATTTATCAAAATCTAATAAAAAGATTTGAAAGAAAGAAAAGAGAGGCGGGAGGTGGAAACAAAAACAGAGCAGGAAATAAAAGAATTGAGGGAAGCTGAAACACAGATAAGGCAGAAGATGAAAGAATTGAGGGAAGCCGAAACACAGATAAGGCAGAAGATGAAAGAATTGAGGGAAGCTGAAACACAGATAAGGCAGAAGATGAAAGAATTGAGGGAAGCTGAAACACAGATAAGGCAGAAGATGAAAGAATTGAGGGAAGCCGAAACACAGATAAGGCAGAAGATGAAAATTGAGGGAAGCTGAAACACAGATAAGGCAGAAGATGAAAGAATTGAGGGAAGCTGAAACACAGATAAGGCAGAAGATGAAAGAATTGAGGGAAGCTGAAACACAGATAAGGCAGAAGATGAAAATTGAGGGAAGCTGAAACACAGATAAGGCAGAAGATGAAAGAATTGAGGGAAGCTGAAACACAGATAAGGCAGAAGATGAAAGAATTGAGGGAAGCTGAAACACCGATAAGGCAGAAGATGAAAGAATCGAGGGAAGCCAAAACACAGATAAGGCAGAAGATGAAAGAATTGAGGGAAGCCAAAACACAGATAAAAGAGAAAATTAAAGAGAGATCAGGGATCAGGAAATCCAGGTAGGAAGGGAAACTCTCACAAACTGTAGCAGTTTAGGACTAGAAGAAGAACAAAGACCTCTTCCCAATTCTCCGCCACGTTTTAGGCCGACCTCCTCTCTGGAGAAAACTACCTGATAAAAACTGGCATTTTTGGAGAAATCTATAAATCATAAATGGCCAAGTCCTATACTGAAAAGTATTGCAGAAGTGACAGGCTGTCTGATGTAAGTGAAAGGTGATAGTCCTGTTTTATATCAACTAATATACTAATAAATCCTTTTCTTTCCACAGAATTTCTGCAACTTGAACTGCAACTGCGGATACCCGGAAGAGTAAACAGACCACAGTGAGGCAAAGCAAGGCTGTTGTGAGAAATAGCAGGATCCAACTACACTTGGGAGGGGAAATATTGAGGAGGCGGGATTTGGGCTGTGTGTACATACTACCCACCTCCATACACTCCTCTCCTGTACATACTACCCACCTCTATACACTCCTCTCCTGTACATACTGCCCACCTTCATACACTCCTCTGTGTACATACTGCCCACCTCCATACACTCCTCTCCTGTACATACTACCCACCTCCATACACTCCTCTCCTGTACATACTGCCCACCTTCATACACTCCTCTCCTGTACATACTACCCACCTCCATACACTCCTCTCCTGTACATACTACCCACCTCCAAGAAATGAAGGAGACGAAGGAAACACAGGTAACATGGGAGGAAATGAAGGAGACGAAGGAAGAGGAAACATGGGTAAGATGGGAGGAAATGAAGGAGACTGAGGAAGAGGAAACACGGGTGTAGAGGAGAGGTCGCCGACAACGGCTGAAAATACCTGGGCAATGTCACCCATAGGATTACTATGGGGCATCCGATGTCGGCTGTCCTTTCTCTACATTGAAGCCTCTGCTGACAGCTGATCATGAGACCGCACCGGAGTGGCTTGAAAAGAACTAAGGGGTTAGCACCTCAGTTGGGTTATTGCTGTCTGTGGATTCTGCTCACTTCCTCTCCAGCTGAGATGAAAGGAAGTGAGGAGAAACTTTCCCAGTCAGGACACAGAAAACAAGGAACCTTGGAAAATTTGGAAATACTCAAACCCTTTCCCCTCCCCATCTAAAATTTATACAAAAACATTTGGGCAGAGTTCCACTTTAACATTTCTTCTTCACTTCAACTCACCATTTTATTTTTTTCTTTATAGGTAAAAATGACTAACCGAGTCATCTACGATCCGATGGAGGAGGCGTTCAGTGAGAAGGCGTTCAGAGAAAAGAAAGACAGGCCCGGAGCAAAAAAAAATAAAAAATAGGCGCAGGGCCTCATGATGGGGTGGACAGGGGACACGGTGAGGAGAGGGTTAAATGGTGGGCTGTGGCCGGTGGTCAAGAGGGGGGATTGGATATTTCAAGGTGGGGTGGGGTCAATGGCATGGTAACACTGGGGGGGCTTGGAAGCAGCAAGCAGTGCCGCGCGGGATCGTGAGGAAGGAAGAAGAATCATGCAGTGCCGCGCGGGATCGTGAGGAAGGGATCGTGAGGAAGGAAGAAGAATCCTCCATGCTGTGCTGCTTGCCCCTGCCAATGGAGGACTTGGACAATTTGTTTGGGCCGGCTCCGGGAGGCTGCTGCCTCGAGGGGGTCGTCCTGGCTGCGGACGCAGGTCTCCTTACTGCTCGAGGGGGGGCCTGCTGCGGAGGGGGACCGGCGTTCCCGCTCTCGGCGGTCACGGCCGCCGGAGCATTATAGCCCTCCTGTGTCCCCCCGAGCTGAGCGCCGATCCGGGAGCCCACTTGTGGACCCTCCAGGCTCGTCGGCCCGGCGTTCTCCTGCTGCGGCCGGCGGGGCCTCGTCCAGGCGGGGTCCCGCCCGCTCCTCGGCCGGTCCGAGGATCTTTGGCCGCCCCGGCCTGTGAGGGACATCCGGTCGGGGCGGCTCGGCGAGGGAGGCGGCTTTTCACGGGCACCGGCCAGTCGGTGGGAGCGGCCGGAGGCTTCATTCGGCGCACGCTCAGTGCGGTGGCAGAGGCGGGAGTATCGGCGATGGATGGAGGCGGATCGGGGCCTAGTCGGAACCAGCCCAGGCGTGCGGATGGCAGAACGTCGGCCTGTCGGCGGCAGGGGGGATGGCAGTCGGCCTGACCCCTCAGTGCCTTCCTGTCCCGGTCCGGAAGGGGATCCTGATGAGCCGGAGGACCGTTCGGAGGGAGAGCTGTCGGGCTCTGGGGAAGGTGATGCTCCTGGGCCTTCGCCAGCGGGGGATGCCGGATCTGCGGCGGTGGGGCCTGGCCCTGCCTGGCCTGGTGAGTCGCTTCATGTCCATTCTTCTGTGTTGTCTGTTTTGCGGGCTCTGTCTGGGGGGTTGGGGGGGGGGGCTGGGGGTATGCCTCAGGGGTCCGGGATTCCCCCTGCCCCACAAGTAGCGGGCCAAGGGCCCGCTGCGTCGGCGGGTGCTGGCCTTGGGGACTTGCTGGCGGGGCTGCACTCTTTAGTGCAGCGTTTTGATGAGGGGGGAACTGGTGGCGGTGCGCCGACTGCGGCTTGGGGGCAGGGGACGTCCCCCTGCCCGGCTGCTGCAGGCGCGGTATCGGCAGGGACTGGGTCGGTGGCTGCCGCTCCTGAAACGACCGTTCCGGCGCTAGGTGTGACGCCACCTGTGCAGACGGCCGGGGACAAGGCCGCGGATCCCAAGCCTGCAGGTAAGGATGCGGACACTGTTCGGCTCACGGATGCGGCGAAATGTGAGGTGTAGGTTTGCTTTGAGGGCCCCTTGGGGGCGCACCTCAAGCCTGAGGTCAGGGAGAAGATTTGGAAGGATGAATACGTTGAAATTTTTACGTTGCTTCCTTTTGGAGAAGTTCAACTTGGATCGGGTGAAGCCGGAGGAATCCAAGAAGGAGGACGAGGAGCAACGGCGCTATAGGCTGATTCTGCGCACTTTTGGCAATTGGTTACAGGCCTTCGCCATTTTTGCGAGCGTGGTGGGTGAAACATCTGGAGCATTGCTCCGCCTTGTTTTGTTATCTGGACGCGATTGGGGAGGCGTACAGGGTTTACGGTGGGGTTGCTTGGCTTCGTTATGACGAGCAATTCCGCCAACGCAAGGCTGTTCGCCCTGCATTGCGCTGGGATCATAAGGACATCAGTCTGTGGATGCGCCTCATGACGTCAGCGCGGGCGTCGTCGTCCTTTTTTCCAGGCGCGGCCAGAGGTCAGAGCTCCCCTGGACAGCCGGCCGCTAAACGATGGGGTTTCTGTTGGCAATTTAATGAGGGGACGTGCAAGTTCGGGTCCGCGTGCCGCTTTAAGCACGAGTGCTTCGGCTGTGGTGGAGCGCACCCCCTCTCCCGTTGTTTCAAGCAGGGCAAGTCGCGTTCCGGAGACGCTCAGCAGAAGAGGGAGGACGCCGGTGAAGGTGGAAAGGATGCGTCCTTTTCTAAGTAAGTATCCGGATCGGGCAGCTGCTCGTTTGCTGGAGACTGGGTTTTCGGTGGGGTTTCTTATTCCGTGCGTCATGACCACTGTTCACCCTGTGGCGGACAACTTCCGGTCGACGCGGCTGAATCCCGGGGTGGTGTCGGACAAGTTGACCAAGGAGGTTGCGTTAGGCCGCATGGCGGGGCCTTTTTCCCACCCCCCTTTGGCCGACTTGGTGGTCTCCCCTTTGGGATTGGTGCCCAAGAAGGAACCGGGCAAGTTTCGCCTGATTCATCACTTGTCCTTTCCCAAAGGAGGGTCGGTCAACGATGGCATTGATCCTGAGGCCTGTGCGGTGTCCTACACTTCCTTTGATGCGGCCATATTTTGGGTGCGTCAATATGGGCGGGGCACGCTGCTAGCGAAGACGGACATTTGAGGCCGCTTTTCGGTTGCTTCCCGTCCATCCACACAGCTTTCATCTGTTGGGCTGCCAGTGGCTGGGTTCATTCTATGTGGATCTGTGCTTGCCCATGGGTTGTTCAATCTCATGTGCGTTCTTTGAGCAGTTCAGCTCCTTTGTGGAATGGGTCGTGCGGAAGGTGGCCGGGGTGAATTCGGTCATTCACTATTTGGATGATTTCCTGTGTGTGGGCCCTCCTTCGTCCACTTTGTGCGGCACTCTGTTGGCGACTGTCCAACATGTGGTGGAACGTTTTGGCATTCCATTGGCGGCGGACAAGACTGAGGGCCCGAAGACAATAATTCGTTTTTTTGGGATCATTATTGATTCGGTGGCCATGGAATGTCGATTGCCGGAGGACAAGCTGCTGGACCTGAAGGCGGAAATCTGCTGGCTGGTCGGTAAGGTAAAGTGCAGCTCCGGCGGTTACAGTCTCTGCTGGGTAAGCTTGCCTTTGCGTGCCGTATTATGCCTATGGGCCGAGTTTTCAGCCGACAAGCTACAGCCGGTATCCGGTCACCACATCACTTTGTTACGTTGACTGCGGAGCATGCGGAAGATTTGCGGGTCTGGCATGTCTTTTTGACGGCCTTTAACGGACGGTCGCTTTGGCAGAGGGGCCCGGTCAGCAGCTGCGATCTGGAGCTGTATACGGATGCGGCTGGCTCGACTGGCTTTGGCGCTTTCCTCGGGGGATGGTGGTGTGAGGAGCGTTGGCCGGCGGCGTGGCACAGGGCAGGGTTTTTGCGGAATTTAGTTCTGTTGGAACTTTTTCCCGTGGTGGTTGCGGTGGAACTGTGGGGGGTGGAGTTCAGGGACAAGAAGGTTCGGCTGCACTGTGACAACATGGGCGTGGTGCAGGTTATCAATCGGTTTTCCGGTTCGTCTCCGCCGGTAATCAGGTTGCTACGTCACTTGGTTTTACGTTGTCTGCAGTTGAATATTTTCTTGTATGCTGTTCACTTGCCTGGTGTGGCGAACTCGGTGGCTGATGCTTTGTCTCGGTTTCAGCTGGACCGGTTCCGGATGTTGGCGCCGGCTGCGGAGCAACGGGGGGAGCCTTGTCCGCCGGAACTGTGGCGCATTGCGTTGGGATCGCCTCTGGTTTGCTCAGAAGGTCGCTGAGTGATGTTACGTGGACTGCGTATTCCAAGGTATGGCGGGAGTGGGCGGGCCTTCTGGAGCGGGTTGGAGCAGGTGCGGTAAGTATGGTCTATCCGTCCCTTGTGCTGTATTTCCTGTGTTTGAATTTTGAGCAGGGGGTGTCACCCTCGGCCATCGGCCGCAAGCTGGCGGGTTTGGCCTTCCTGTTCAAGGTGGGGGGTCTCCCTGACTTTACGGAGGATTTTGTGATTCGCCAGGCCTTGAAAGGTTATCGGCGGGGTTCGCGTCGGCCGGACGGCCTTCGCCCGATTTCGTTCGGAATGCTGGGGGAGTTGGTGCAACAAGTGGGCAGCTCATGCTCTTCCCAGTATGAGGCCTTGCTGTTCAAAACGGCTTTTGTTTTGACCTTTTTGGGGTGTTCCGTATTGGGGAACTGGTGAGCAATAATAGGAAGGTTCCTGGAGGCCTGTTGGCGGGAGAGGCGAGTTGCTCTGGCTCTTCTGTGGCGATTTTTTTTAGGAAGTCCAAAACCGACCAGGCGGGCAAGGGTACGTATGTTCGCCTATACCGGGTAAGGGTGTCCGTGGTGCAGGAGTTTCTGGGGGCGCGCCCCCCGTTTAGGGGTTCTTTCCTAGTGCATCTGGACGGCACATTCGTGTCCAGGTTTCAGTTTCGGGCGGTGCTTCGGGGGGTGTTTGTCTGTGTTGGGTTATAGACCCGGCGATTATTCTTCGCACTCCTTCCGCATCAGGGCGGCTACGGAGGCCGCCAAGTGGGGAGTGGATGACTCTGTTCTAAAGCGGATTGGTAGGTGGGAGTCTAACCGTTTTAAACTGTACGTTCGTCCTCATTTGTTGTGAGTGGTGGAACTGGGGGCGCTGTCTGGTGTTTGCTTTGTTTGTCATGTTTTCTTGCTGTTTTCATTACAGAAGGAACTGCCTGCCTTATATGGATCCTGGGGCATTCATATGTGTTCTGGGGGGCCAGGGGGGCGGAGGTTCGGCCCAAGGGGGTGACAATTGTTTTTTTCCAGGGAAGAGACCATTGTTCGATGGATAGGTGTGCCGGGATTGCTCTGGTGCAAGGTCCTGCCGGAAGTGCACCGTTTTGCTCGGCTGGACAGGGCACCGGGCGTCTTGGTGCTACACGCTGGGGGAAACGATTTGGGGGTCCGTTCCATGCGCCACCTCATCCGCGATATCAAATTTGACTTTCTGCGGCTGCGCACCTCTTTTCCCGATATGATCATTATTTGGTCAGAGATTGTTGGCCGGACTTCGTGGAGTTTTGCGAGGTCGGTCGCGAGGCTGAACAAAGCATGCATTAAGGTGAACTTGGCTGTTAGCCGTTTTGTTTGCCATAATGGGGGTTTAGTGGTCAGGCACAGGGAGCTGGAGGTTGACACGTGGCATTACCTGCGGAGTGAGGGAGTGCATTTGAATGCTGTGGGCACCGACTTGTGGGCCCTGGGTATTCAGGATGGTGTTCAACGGGCTCTGCGAGTGTGGCGGGGCTCACAGGTGTAAGGTTTCACACCTGTGTGCTGTGGCGGTTGGGGGTCTTTGGAGGCGTTAACAGATTTTTGGTCAGTGCATAGGGTGACCCATCTGAGGCATGGAGCCCTCTAGTGTATCCCGGTTAGTAGGGGATTAACCGGGAAGTGGTAACAAAGAGGTATCAGTGGTGAAGTGTGTTTGTTCCCGAGCTGGTGTTGCGTGGCTGGGGACCGTTAGATTTTTGGATACTGATACAGTTTTAATTGGATTTTTTTGGTGCCTCCCAAGACCAACAACCCCTTTTCCTTATGTGATACTGGAGTATTTATGGTTTCCTGTTTAAAATGTTTATTTTGATATTTTTTGTATTTGTTAATAAAATGGCCTACCAGGCCACAAGTTGGTTGTCAGTAGCATTTTATTTAGAAGTAAGAGAATGGGTGTGGGTTTAAGTTTAAGACCAAGAGTGGGCATCGGTTATACCCTAATCAAGCAATAGTGGACGCAGTTAAGGCAGATAAAGCAAGGATGAAGGAATCAAAAAGGAAGAGAGAAGAGCAGCTAAAAAGAGATGTACTCCTCCTCCCCCCCCCCCACCGTGTGCTCCTCCTCCCCCCTGTCCTCCTCTGCCCCCCCTCGTGTGCTCCTCCTCCTCTCTGACCCCCCCCCCCCCCGTGTTCTCCTCTACTACCCACCTCCATACACTCCTCTCCTGCACATACTACCCACCTCCATACACTCCTCTCCTGTACATACTACCCACCTCCATACACTCCTCTCCTGTACATACTACCCACCTCTATATACTCCACACTCCTCTCCTGTACATACTACCCACCTCTATACACTCCTCTCCTGTACATACTACCCACCTCTATACATTCCACACTCCTCTCCTGTACATACTACCCACCTCCATACACTCCTCTCCTGTACATACTACCCACCTCCATACACTCCTCTCCTGTACATACTACCCACCTCCATACACTTCTCTCCTGTACATACTACCCACCTCCATACACTCCTCTCCTGCACATACTACCCACCTCCATACACTCCATACACAGGAGGAGAGAAGAGAAGCTAAAAAGAGAAGCGCATGAGGCTCGGGAAAGAGCAAGGAGGAGGGAGGAGGAGTTAGAGAAATAGCGCCTGATAGAGCTCTTAGCCAAACAAGAAAAGGTGGCTAAAGAAAGGGGCAGGAAAAAACGGGCAAAAAGCGTTGGAGGAAGAGCTAAAGAAAAAGATCAGGCAGATAGAGATGAGGTGGGAGAGAGAAGAACGGTTAAGGGCCGAGGCTCTCGCCAGAGACCAGAAAAAGAGACTTGAGGAGGAAAGGAAAGAAGGTGATCTCAAAAAGAAAGGACATGAGATGCGAAGAGCTTCCGATATCAAATTTAGAGAGCTGATCCACTTCCAAAGTGAATACGAATATTCACAATGGAAAGTAAGAGAGGAAGAAGAAAGAAGAAAAGAAGAGAGGGAAAGATCAGAGATGGAAGTGGAACAAGGAGGAGCAGAGAGCAGAAGAGATGAAGAGGTTCCATACAGCCAGGCCAGCATAGTAAGTATTCCGTAATATTATACTGCTTAGGTAGTTAGAGATAAAGTGCTTCTAAAGCAGTGATGGGGAACCTTGGCACCCCAGATGATTTGGAACTACATTTCCCATGATGCTCAACTACACTGCAGAATGCATGAGCATCATGGGAAATATAGTTCCAAAACATCTGGGGTGCCAAGGTTACCCATCACTATAAGAAAGCCCGCTGCTGCAACGCAATGCTGAATTGCTTGTTAGGACCTCTGTGGGCATGTATGAAACAAGTACCGTGTATTATTATACTGCTTAGATAGTCTCTCACAAACTGTAGCAGTTTAGGACTAGAGGAAGGAAGAACAAAGACCTCTTCCCAATTCTCCGCCACGTTTTAGGCCGACCTCCTCTCTGGAGAAAACTACCTGATAAAAACTGGCATATTTGGAGAAATCTATAAATCATAAATGGCCAAGTCCTATACTGAAAAGTATTGCAGAAGTGACAGGCTGTCTGATGTAAGTGAAAGGTGATAGTCCTGTGTTATATCAATATACCAATAAATCCTTTTCTTTCCACAGAATTTCTGCAACTTGAACTGCAACTACAAATGCGGATACCCAGAAGAGTAAACAGACCACAGTGAGGCAAAGCAAGGCTGTTGTGAGAAATAGCAGGATCCAACTACACTTGGGAGGGGAAATATTGAGGAGGCGGGATTTGGGCTGTGTGTACATACTACCCACCTCTATACACTCCACACTCCTCTCCTGTACATACTGCCCACCTTCATACACTCCTCTCCTGTACATACTACCCACCTCCATACACTCCTCTCCTGTACATACTACCCACCTCCATACACTCCTCTCCTGTACATACTACCCACCTCCATACACTCCTCTCCTGTACATACTGCCCACCTTCATACACTCCTCTCCTGTACATACTACCCACCTCCATACACTCCTCTCCTGTACATACTGCCCACCTCCATACACTCCTCTCCTGTACATACTGCCCACCCCCATACACTCCTCTCCTGTACATACTACCCACCTCCATACACTCCTCTCCTGTACATACTGCCCACCTCCATACACTCCTCTCCTGTACATACTACCCACCTCCATACACTCCTCTCCTGTACATACTGCCCACCTCCATACACTCCTCTCCTGTACATACTGCCCACCTCCATACACTCCTCTCCTGTACATACTACCCACCTCCAAGAAATGAAGGAGACGAAGGAAACACAGGAAACATGGGAGGAATTGAAGGAGACGAAGGAAGAGGAAACATGGGTAAGATGGGAGGAAATGAAGGAGACGGAGGAAGAGGAAACACAGGTGTAGAGGAGAGGTCGCCAACAACGGCTGCAAATACCTGGGCGATGTCACCCATAGGATTACTATGGGGCATCCGATGTCAGCTGTCCTTTCTCTACATTGAAGCCTCTGCTGACAGCTGATCATGAGACCGCACCGGAGTGGCTTGAAAAGAACTAAGGGGTTAGCACCTCAGTTGGGTTATTGCTGTCTGTGGATTCTGCTCACTTCCTCTCCAGCTGAGATGAAAGGAAGTGAGGAGAAACTTTCCCAGTCAGCACACAGAAAACAAGGAACCTTGGAAAATTTGGAAATACTCGAACCCTTTCCCCTCCCCATCTAAAATTTATACAAAAACATTTGGGCGGAGTTCCACTTTAACATTTCTTCTTCACTTCAACTCACCATTTTATTTTTTCTTTATAGGTAAAAATGACTAACCAAGTGATCTACGATCCGATGGAGGAGGCGTTCAGTGAGAAGGCGTTCAGAGACAGAAAAGCAATAGTGGACGCAGTTAAGGCAGATAAAGCAAGGATGAGGGAATCAAAAAGGAAGAGAGAAGAGCAGCTAAACAGAGAAGTATGTACTCCTCCTCCCCACCCGTGTGCTCCTCCTCCCCCCTGTCCTCCCCTGCCCCCCCCCCCCCTGTGTGCTCCTCCTCCCCTCTGACCCCCCCCCACCCCCGTGTTCTCCTCTACTACCCACCTCCATACACTCCTCTCCTGTACATACTGCCCACCTCTATACACTCCTCTCCTGTACATACTGCCCACCTCCATACACTCCTCTCCTGAGGAAACACGGGCAGGATGGGAGGAAATGAAAGAGACCGGGGAAGCAGAAACACAGGAAAGAGCGGAGGAAAATGAAGTAACCAAAGGGAAAAACGGCAGACCTATTGTGCTAGGAGAGATAAAGGAAGCCTGGCCAAGTGAAGAAAGCACAAGGGAAGAACACACAGGAAAAGGAAGTGAAGAGTCTGAAAAACACAAGACTAGGAAAAAGAAATGGAGAAAATTTTTAGGTAACTTCAATTTCTCCTGCATACCCAAAAAACACATCAATAAGAAAGCCCGCTGCTGCAACGCAATGCTAAATTGCTTGTTAGGACCTCTGTGGGCATGTATGAAACAAGTACCGTGTATTATTATACTGCTTAGGTAGTCTCTCACAAACTGTAGCAGTTTAGGACTAGAGGAAGGAAGAACAAAGACCTCTTCCCAATTCTCCGCCACGTTTTAGGCCGACCTCCTCTCTGGAGAAAACTACCTGATAAAAACTGGCATTTTTGGAGAAATCTATAAATCATAAATGGCCAAGTCCTATACTGAAAAGTATTGCAGAAGTGACAGGCTGTCTGATGTAAGTGAAAGGTGATAGTCCTGTGTTATATCAACTAATATACTAATAAATCCTTTTCTTTCCACAGAAAACCTGCAACTTGAACTGCAACTACAAATGCGGATACCCAGAAGAGTAAACAGACCACAGTGAGGCAAAGCAAGGCTGTTGTGAGAATTAGCAGGATCCAACTACACTTGGGAGGGGAAATATTGAGGAGGCGGGATTTGGGCTGTGTGTACATACTACCCACCTCCATACACTCCTCTCCTGTACATACTACCCACCTCCATACACTCCTCTCCTGTACATACTGCCCACCTCTATACACTCCTCTCCTGTACATACTACCCACCTCCATACACTCCACACTCCTCTCCTGTACATACTGCCCACCTTCATACACTCCTCTCCTGTACATACTACCCACCTCCATACACTCCTCTCCTGTACATACTACCCACCTCCATACACTCCACACTCCTCTCCTGTACATACTACCCACCTCCATACACTCCTCTCCTGTACATACTGCCCACCTCCATACACTCCTCTCCTGTACATACTGCCCACCTCCATACACTCCTTTCCTGTACATACTGCCCACCCCCATACACTCCTCTCCTGTACATACTACCCACCTCCAAGAAATGAAGGAGACGAAGGAAACACAGGAAACATGGGAGGAAATGAAGGAGACGAAGGAAGAGGAAACATGGGTAAGATGGGAGGAAATGAAGGAGACGGAGGAAGAGGAAACACAGGTGTAGAGGAGAGGTCGCCAACAACGGCTGCAAATACCTGGGCGATGTCACCCATAGGATTACTATGGGGCATCCGATGTCAGCTGTCCTTTCTCTACATTGAAGCCTCTGCTGACAGCTGATCATGAGACCGCACCGGAGTGGCTTGAAAAGAACTAAGGGGTTAGCACCTCAGTTGGGTTATTGCGGTCTGTGGATTCTGCTCACTTCCTCTCCAGCTGAGATGAAAGGAAGGGGAGGAGAAACTTTCCCAGTCAGGACACAGAAAACAAGGAACCTTGGAAAATTTGGAAATACTCGAACCCTTTCCCCTCCCCATCTAAAATTTATACAAAAACATTTGGGCGGAGTTCCACTTTAACATTTCTTCTTCACTTCAACTCACCATTTTATTTTTTCTTTATAGGTAATAATGACTAACCGAGTGATCTACGATCCGATGGAGGAGGCGTTCAGTGAGAAGGCGTTCAGAGACAGAAAAGCAATAGTGGACGCAGTTAAGGCAGATAAAGCAAGGATGAGGGAATCAAAAAGGAAGAGAGAAGAGCAGCTAAACAGAGAAGTATGTACTCCTCCTCCTCCCCCCAGTGTGCTCCTCCTCCCCCGTCCTCCCCTGCCCCCCCCCGTGTGCTCCTCCTCCCCTCTGACCCCCACCCCGTGTTCTCCTCTACTACCCACCTCCATACACTCCTCTTCTGTACATACTGCCCACCTCCATACACTCCTCTCCTGAGGAAACACGGGCAGGATGGGAGGAAATGAAAGAGACCGGGGAAGCAGAAACACAGGAAAGAGCGGAGGAAAATGAAGTAACCAAAGGGAAAAACGGCAGACCTATTGTGCTAGGAGAGATAAAGGAAGCCTGGCCAAGTGAAGAAAGCACAAGGGAAGAACACACAGGAAAAGGAAGTGAAGAGTCTGAAAAACACAAGACTAGGAAAAAGAAATGGAGAAAATTTTTAGGTAACTTCAATTTCTCCTTTTTTGGAGAAACCTATATATCATAAATGGCCAAGTCCTATACTGAAAAGTATGGCAGAAGTGACAGGCTGTCTGATGTAAGTGAAAGGTAATAGTCCTGTGTTATATCAACTAATATACTAATAAATCCTTTTCTTTCCACAGAATTTCTGCAACTTGAACTGCAACTGCAAATGCGGATCCCCGGAAGAGTAAACAGACCACAGTGAGGCAAAGCAAGGCTGCTGTGAGAAATAGCAGGATCCAACTACACTTGGGAGGGGAAATATTCAGGAGGCGGGATTTGGGCTGTGTACATACTACCCACCTCCATACACTCCTCTCCTGTACATACTGCCCACCTCCATACACTCCTCTCCTGTACATACTGCCCACCTCCATACACTCCTCTCCTGTACATACTACCCACCTCCATACACTCCTCTCCTGTACATACTACCCACCTCCATACACTCCTCTCCTGTACATACTACCCACCTCCAAGAAATGAAGGAGACGAAGGAAACACAGGTAACATGGGAGGAAATGAAGGAGACGAAGGAAGAGGAAACATGGGTAAGATGGCAGGAAATGAAGGAGACGGAGGAAGAGGAAACACGGGTGTAGAGGAGAGGTCGCCACGGGTGTGGAGGAGGCGTTCAGAGAAAAGAAAGACAGGCCCGGAGCAAAAAAAAATAAAAAATAGGCGTAGGGCCTCATGATGGGGTGGACAGGGGACACGGTGAGGAGAGGGTTAAATGGTGGGCTGTGGCCCGGTGGTCAAGAGGGGTGATTGGATAGTTCAAGGTCGGGTGGGGTCAATGGCATGGTAACACTGGGGGGGCTTGGAAGCAGCAAGCAGTGCCGCGCGGGATCGTGAGGAAGGAAGAAGAATCAAGCAGTGCCGCGCGGGATCGTGAGGAAGGAAGAAGAATCCTCCCTGCTGTGCTACTTGCCCCTGCTAATGGAGGACTTGGACAATTTGTTTGGGCCGGCTCCGGGAGGCTGCTGCCTCGAGGGGGTCGTCCTGGCTGCGGGCGCAGGTCTCCTCACTGCTCGAGGGGGGGCTTGCTGCGGAAAGAGACCGGCATTCCCACGCTCTGCGGTCACGTCCGCCGGAGCATTATAGTCCTCCTGTGTCCCCCCGAGCTGAGCGCCGATCCGGGTGCCCACTTGTGGACCCTCCAGGCTCGCCGGCCTGGCGTTCTCCTGCTGGGGCCGGCGGGGCCTCTGGGAGGAATCCCCATCCGCGGCGGAGCTCGTCCAGGCGGGGTCCCGCCCACTCCTCGGCCGGTCCCAGGATCTTCAGCCGCCCCGGCCTGTGAGGGACGTCCGGTCGGGGCGGCTCGGCGAGGGAGGCAGCTCTTCACGGGCACCGGCCAGTCGGTGGGAGCGGCCGGAGGCTCAATTCGGCGCACGCCCAGTTCGGTGGCGGGAGAATCGGCGATGGATGGAGGCGGATCGGGGCCTAGTCGGAAGCGGCCCAGGCGTGCGGATGGCGGAACGTCGGCCTGTCGGCAGCAGGGGAGATGGCAGTCGGCCTGACCCCTCGGTGCCTTCCTGTCCGGGTCCGGAAGGGGATCCTGATGAGCCGGGAGGACCGTTCGGAGGGAGAGCTGTCGGGCTCTGGGGAAGGTGATGCTCCTGGGCCTTCGCCAGCGGGGGATGCCGGATCTGCGGCGGTGGGGCCTGGCCCTGCCCGGCCTGGTGAGTCACTTCATGTCCTTTCTTCTGTGTTGTCTGTTTTGCGGGCTCTGTCTGGGGGGTTTGGGGCGGGGCCTAGCCGGGGGGGGTTCGGGAGGGCTGGGGTATGCCTCAGGGGTCCGGGGTTCCCCCTGCCCCACAAGTAGCGGGCCAAGGGCCCGGTGCGTCGGCGGGTGCTGGCCTTGGGGACTTGCTGGCGGGGCTGCGCTCTTTAGTGCAGCGTTTTGATGAGGGGGGAACTGGTGGCGGTGCGCCGACTGCGGCTTGGGGGCAGGGGACATCCCCCTGCCCGGCTGCTGCAGGCGCGGTATCGGCAGGGACTGGGTTGGTGGCTGCCGCTCCTGAGATGACCGTTCTGGCGCCGGGTGTGACGCCACCTGCGCAGACGGCGGGGGACAAGGCCGCGGATCCCAAGCCTGCAGGTAAGGATGCGGACACTGTTCGGCTCGCGTATGCGGCGAAATGTGAGGTGTATGTTTGCTTTGAGGGCCCCTTGGGGGCGCACCTCAAGCCTGAGGTCAGGGAGAAGATTTGGAAGGATGAATACGTTGAAATTTTTACGTTGCTTCCTTTGGAGAAGTTCAACTTGGATCGGGTGAAGCCGGAGAAATCCAAGGAGGACGAGGAGCGACGGCGCTATAGGCTGATTCCGCGCACTTTTGGCAATTGGTTACAGGCCTTCGCCATTTTTGCGAGCGTGGTGGGTGAGAAACATCTGGAGCATTGCTCCACCTTGTTTTGTTATCTGGACGCGATTGGGGAGGCGTACAGGGTTTACGGTGGGGTTGGTTGGCTTCGTTATGACGAGCAATTTCGCCAACGCAAGGCTGTTCACCCTGCATTGCGCTGGGATCATAAGGACATCAGTCTGTGGATGCGCCTCATGACGTCAGCGTGGGCGTCGTCGTCCTTTTTTCCAGGAGCGGCCAGAGGTCAGAGCTCCCCTGGACAGCCGGCCGCTAAACGAGGGGGTTTCTGTTGGCAATTTAATGAGGGGACGTGCAAGTTCGGGTCCGCGTGCCACTTTAAGCACGAGTGCTTCGGCTGTGGTGGAGCGCACCCCCTCTCCCGTTGTTTCAAGCAGGGCAAGTCGAGTTCCGGAGACGCTCAGCAGAAGAGGGAGGACGCCGGTGAAGGTGGAAAGGATGCGTCCTTTTCTAAGTAAGTATCCGGATCAGGCGGCTGCTCGTTTGCTGGAGACTGTTTTCGGTGGGGTTTCTTATTCCGTGCGTCATGACCACTGTTCCCCCTGTGGCAGACAACTTGCGTCGACGCGGCTGAATCCCGGGGTCGTGTCGGACAAGTTGGCCAAGGAGGTTGCATTAGGCCGCATGGCGGGGCCTTTTTCCCACCCCCCTTTGGCCGACTTGGTGGTCTCCCCTTTGGGATTGGTGCCCAAGAATGAACCGGGCAAGTTTCGCCTGATTCATCACTTGTCCTTTCCCAAAGGGGGGTCGGTCAACGATGGCATTGATCCTGAGGCCTGTGCGGTGTCCTACACTTCCTTTGATGCTGCCATATTTTGGGTCCGTCAGTATGGGCGGGGCGCGCTGCTAGCGAAGACGGACATCGAGGCCGCTTTTCGGTTGCTTCCCGTCCATCCGCACAGCTTTCATCTGTTGGGCTGCCAGTGGCTGGGTTCATTCTATGTGGATCTGTGCTTGCCCATGGGTTGTTCAATCTCATGTGCGTTCTTGGAGCAGTTCAGCTCCTTTGTGGAATGGGTAATGCGGGAGGTGGCAAGGGTGAATTCGGTCATCCACTATTTTGATGATTTCCTGTGTGTGGGCCCTCCTTCGTCCACTTTGTGCGGCACTCTGCTGGCGACTGTCCAACATGTGGTGGAACATTTTGGCATTCCATTGGCGGCGGACAAGACTGAGGGCCCGAAGACAATTAGTTTTTTAAAGGGTCATTATTGATTTGGTGGCCATGGAATGTCGATTGCCGGAGGACAAGCTGCTGGACCTTAAGGCGGAAATCTGCTGGCTGGGCAAGCGTAAAGTGCAGCTCCGGCGGTTACAGTCTCTGCTGGGTAAGCTTGCCTTTGCGTGCCGTATTATGCCTATGGGCCAAGTTTTCAGCCGACGCTTGTCGGCTGCTACGGCCGGTATCCGGTCACCACATCACTGTTACGTTGACTGCGGAGCATGCGGAAGATTTGCGGGTCTGGCATGTCTTTTTGACGGCCTTTAACGGTCGGTCGCTTTGGCAGAGGGGACGGGTCAGCAGCTGCGAACTGGAGCTGTATACGGATGCGGCTGGCTCGACGGGCTTTGGCGCTTTCCTCGGGGGACGGTGGTGTGCGGAGCGTTGGCCGGCGGCGTGGCACGGGGCAGGGTTGTTGCGGAATTTAGTTCTGTTGGAACTTTTTCCCGTGGTGGTTGCGGTGGAACTGTGGGGGGTGGAGTTCAGGGACAAGAAGGTTCGGCTGCACTGTGACAACATGGGCGTGGTGCAGGTTATCAATCGGCTTTCCGGTTAGTCTCCGCCGGTAATCAGGTTGCCAAGTCACTTGGTTTTACGTTGTCTGCAGTTGAATAGTTTCTTGTATGCTGTTCACTTGCCTGGTGTGGCGAACTCGGTGGCTGATGCTTTGTCTCGGTTTCAGCTGGACAGGTTCCGGAAGTTTGCGCCGGCTGCGGAGAAACGGGGGGAGCCTTGTCCGCCGGAACTGTGGCGCATTGCGTTGGGATCGCCTCTGGTTTGCTCAGAAGGTCGCTGAGTGATGTTACGTGGACTGCGTATTCCAAGGTATGGCGGGAGTGGGCGGGCCCTCCTGGAGCGGGTTGGAGCAGGTGTGGCAAGTATGGTCTATCCGTCCCTTGTGCTGTATTTCCTGTGTTTGAATTTTGAGCAGGGGGTGTCACCCTCGGCCATGGGCCGCAAGCTGGCGGGTTTGGCCTTCCTGTTCAAGGTGGGGGGTCTCCCTGACTTTACGAAGGATTTTGTGATTCGCCAGGCCTTGAAAGGTTATCGGCGGGATTCGCGTCGGCCGGGCGGCCGTCGCCCGATCTCGTTCGGAATGCTGGGGGAGTTGGTGCAACAAGCGGGCAGCTTGTGCTCTTCCCAGTATGAGGCCTTGCTGTTCAAAACGGCTTTTGTTTTGGCCTTTTTGGGGCGTTCCGTATTGGGGAACTGGTGAGCAATAATAGGAAGGTTCCTGGAGGCCTGTTGGCGGGAGAGGTGAGTTGCTCTGGCTCTTCTGTGGCGATTTTTCTTAGGAAGTCCAAAACCGACCAGGCGGGCAAGGGTACGTATGTTTGCCTATACCGGGCAAGGGGTTCCGCCCTCTGCCCGGTGTCCGTGGTGCAGGAGTTTCTGGGGGCGCGCCCCCCGTCTGGGGGTTCTTTCCTAGTGCATCTGGACGGCACGTTCGTGTCCAGGTTTCAGTTTCGGGCAGTGCTTCGGGGGTGTTTGTCTGTGTTGGGTTATAGACCCGGCGATTATTCTTCGCACTCCTTCCGCATCGGGGCGGCTACGGAGGCCGCCAGGTGGGGAGTGGATGACTCTGTTCTAAAGCGGATTGGTAGGTGGGAGTCTAACCGTTTTAACTGTACGTTCGTCCTCATTTGTTGTGAGTGGTGGAACTGGGGGGGCTGTCTGGTGTTTGCTTTGTTTGTCATGTTTTCTTGCTGTTTTCATTACAGAGGGAACTGCCTGCCTTATATGGATCCTGGGGCATTCATATGTGTTCTGGGGGGCCAGGGGGGCGGAGGTTCAGCCTTGTTTTTTTCCAGGGAGGAGGCCATTGTTCGATGGATAGGTGTGCCGGCATTGCTCTGGTGCAAGGTCCTGCCGGAAGTGCACCGTTTTGCTCGGCTGGACAGGGCACCGGGCGTCTTGGTGCTACACGCTGGGGGAAACGATTTGGGGGTCCGTTCCATGCGCCACCTCATCCGCGATATCAAATTTGACTTTCTGCGGCTGCGCACCTCTTTTCCCAATATGATCATTATTTGGTCAGAGATTGTTGGCCGGACTTCGTGGCGTTTTTGCGAGGTCGGTCGCGAGGCTGAACAAAGCCCGCATTAAGGTGAACTCGGCTGTTAGCTGTTTTGTTTGCCGTAATGGGGGTTTAGTGGTCAGGCACAGGGAGCTGGAGGTTGACACGTGGCGTTACCTGCGGAGTGATGGAGTGCATTTGAATGCTGTGGGCACCGACTTGTGGGCCCTGGGTATTCAGGATGGTGTTCAACGGGCTCTGCGAGTGTGGCAGGGCTCACAGGTGTAAGGTTTCACACCTGTGTCCTGTGGCGGTTGGGGGTCTTTGGAGGCGTTAACAGATTTTTGGTCAGTGCATAGGGTGACCCATCTGAGGTATGGAGCCCTATAGTGTATCCCGGTTAGTAGGGGATTAACCGGGAAGTGGTAACAAAGAGGTATCAGTGGTGAAGTGTGTTTGTTCCCGAGCTGGTGTTGCGTGGCTGGGGACCGTTGGATTTTTGGATACTGATACCGTTTTAATTGGATTTTTTGGTGCCTCCCAAGACCAACAACCCCTTTTCCTTATGTGATACTGGAGTATTTATGGTTTCCTGTTTAAAATGTTTATTTTGATATTTTTGGTATTTGTTAATAAAATGGCCTACCAGGCCACAATTTTTCTCCAAGTCGGTTGTCAGTAGCATTTTGTTTAGAAGTAAGAGAATGGGTGTGGGTTTAAGTTTAAGACCAAGAGTGGGCATCGGTTATACCCTAATCAAGCAATAGTGGACGCAGTTAAGGCAGATAAAGCAAGGATGAAGGAATCAAAAAAGGAAGAGAGAAGAGCAGCTAAAAAGAGATGTACTCCTCCTCCCCCCCCCCCACCGTGTGCTCCTCCTCCCCCCTTTCCTCCTCTGCCCCCCCCCCCTGTGTGCTCCTCCGCCTCTCTGACCCCCCCCACCCCCATGTTCTCCTCTACTACCCACCTCCATACACTCCTCTCCTGTACATACTACCCACCTCCATACACTCCTCTCCTGTACATACTACCCACCTCCATACACTCCTCTCCTGTACATACTACCCACCTCCATACACTCCTCTCCTGTACATACTACCCACCTCCATACACTCCTCTCCTGTACATACTACCCACCTCTATATACTCCACACTCCTCTCCTGTACATACTACCCACCTCTATACACTCCTCTCCTGTACGTCCTGTACATACTACCCACCTCTATACACTCCTCTCCTGTACATACTACCCACCTCTATACACTCCACACTCCTCTCCTGTACATACTACCCACCTCCATACACTCCACACTCCTCCTGTACATACTACCTTTTGCTACATTTCTTCTTCACATCAACTCACCATTTTTTTTTCTTTTCTTTATAGGTCAAAATGATGAAAGAAATGATCTGCGATCCGAGTGAGGAGACGTTGAGAGAAAGGAAAGCAATAGTGGACGCAGTTAAGGCAGATAAAGCAAGGATGAAGGAATCAAAAAGGAGAGAAGAGCAGCTAAAAAGAGAAGCGCAGGAAGTCAAGGAAAGAGCAAAGATCAGGGGGGAGGAGCTGGAGAGACAGCGTCTGATAGAGCTCCTAGCCAATAAAGAAAAAGTGGCTGCAGAAAGGGGCAGGAAAAAAAAATGGGCAAAAAGCGATGGAGGAAGAGCGAAAGAAAAAAAACAGGAAGATAGAGATGAAGTGTGAGAAAGGAGAACGGCTGAGGGACAAGTCTATCGCCAGTATAGCAAGTATTCCGTAATATTATACGGCTTAGATAGTTAAGAGTTAAAGTGCTTCTAAAGGCTGAAGGTTTTTTACCTTAATGCATTCTATGCAAAAACCTTCTACGTGTCTCCCCCCCCCCCCAGCCCCGATCTTGATCCATCTATGTGCATTAGAGCAGAGGCTCTCTCCCTCCTCATTGGCTCAGAGACAGCCAGCGAGGAGGGAGCGGGGGGGGGGGGTGGCAATACCGCACTCTGTGTGTCAATGGACATGTGCTTGCTCCTGAATGCCCCCATAGCAAGCTGCTTGCTATGGGGCACTCAGCAGAGGGGAGGAGCCAGGAGCGCTGGCAGGGGGCCCAAGAAGAGGAAGATGGGGGCTGCTCTGTCCAAAACCATTGTTAATTTTTAACAAACATGTTACACATTTCATCCTTTACAATCACAATCCCGGTTGAAGAAAGACCCGCGTCTATAAATTATAGTCTTTCATAAACTGCAGCAGAAGTTAGAATAAAGCCCTCTGTATAGGTGGAGGCGATATTCCATCATGGGGGGGGGGGGGGGGGGCAAACTGACAATAGGACATTGTCCAGTGTTAAAGTGATTGTAAAGTCTATTTTTTTTTTTTTTTTAAACAACCAAGTTATTCTTCCTCCCTCTGTGAAGATTGGTTTTGCTCAGAGCAGCCTGGATCCTCCTCTTTCCGGGTCCCTTTTTGCTGCTCCTGTCGAGTGCCCCCACAGCAAGCAGCTTGCTATGGGGGCTCCCGAGCTTAGCTGCAGCTCGGTGTGTCCTGTTCGCCCCCCTCTTTCTCCTGATTGGCTGACAATGACAACTGCGGGAGTCAGTGGCGCTGCGGTTGTGTCTCAGCCAATCAGGAGGGAGAGTCCCGGATGGCCATGGGACTCGTGGACATCACTGGACAGAGATGGGGCTTCAGGTAAGTATTAGGGGTGCTGGGGTGGCTGCTCCACCCAGAAGGCATAGAATGCATTAAGATAAAAAAATTCTTCTGACTTTACAACTCCTTTAATTTACAGATAGTTAATAAATGTTCCTTTCCTAGAGAATTGGGGAGTGAGTGGTGATGGCAGAATCTGTTCCTAGCATGCATTAAGATAAAAAAATTCTTCTGACTTTACAACTCCTTTAATTTACAGATAGTTAATAAATGTTCCTTTCCTAGAGAATTGGGGAGTGAGTGGTGATGGCAGAATCTGTTCCTAGCACTTTTTCCAGGGCGATAAATAGTGATTAGGACATGGGCCCCAATTACCTACTTCCCAAGCACAAACATTCCTTTTTTTACTATGCATAGACTGTGTAGATGGGCCCCTAAGTCCCAGGGGGTCCTTATGCAGCTGCAGATTTTGCACAAATGCCCCTGAATTATCTACACCCCCCACAAGCCTGTATTTTGAATGTTCAGAGCTTTACTTTTTGAAATACTTTAGTCACAAACTAATTAGAAACTCTTTGTAAAAATACTTTTAAAAACTAAAAATCTAAGTATAAAGCAGAACATGAAGTGAGACAGTTCATGGATTTGAAATGGAATGGGAAAGGTTTTTTTATAGCAGTCTGCAATCCTGATGGTAGGCTTCCGCTTACTACTTCTCCTCCTGAGATGAGATGAAGGGAAGCTTTCCCAGGACATTGAAAACCAATAACAAAACCTTGGAAAAATTTGAACCCTTTCTCCACTCCATCCAAATCTTAAAGAAAGAGTAGATTGGTAAATCTGTACTTCCACTTACCTTTTTTTTTTTTCATTTCTAGGCTCATATGGAGAGGAGTGAGAGTGACGAAAGGGAAGAGTCCCAGACAAGGGAGCTTGGTGAGATAAAACACACATGGCCGGTTGAGGAAATGAGAGAGAAGAGGGAGGAAATTAAAGAGATGAGGGAGGAGGGAACACAAGAGAGCAGGGAATGAAAGAGACCAGAGAAGTGGAAACACAGGTAGGAGAGAAGAAGAAAGAAAGAATTGAGGGAAGCCGAAACACAGACAAAAGAGAAGATGAAAGAATTGAGGGAAGCCGAAACACAGATAAGGGCGATGATGAAAGAATTGAGGGAAGCCAAAACACAGACAAGAGAGGAGGAAATTAAAGAGACCAGGGAACAGGAAACCCAGGTAGGAGAGGAAGAGATGAAGGAAGAGGAGACACAGGTAGGAGAGAAGATGAAAGAATTGAGGGAAGCCAAAACACAGATAAAGGGCGATGATGAAAGAATTGAGGGAAGCCAAAACACAGACAAGAGAGGAGGAAATTAAAGAGACCAGGGAACAGGAAACCCAGGTAGGAGAGGAAGAGATGAAGGAAGAGGAGACACAGGTAGGAGAGAAGATGAAAGAATTGAGGGAAGCCAAAACACAGATAAGGGCGATGATGAAAGAATTGAGGGAATCCAAAACACAGACAAAAGAGAAGATGAAAGAATTGAGGAACGTTGAAACACGGGTAGGAGAGAATATGGCAGAATTGAGGGAAGCCAAAACACAGATAAGGGCGATGATGAAAGAATTGAGGGAAGCCAAAACACGGGCAGGATGGGAGGAAATTGAAAATGGCAGACCTATTGCGCTAGGAGAGAGAACGGAAGACTGGCAAAGTGACGTTGAGAAAATTGTCAGATCTATTGCGCTAGAAGAGAGAACGGAAGCCTGGCAAAGTGACATTGAGAAAATTGTCAGACCTATTGCGCTAGGAGAGATAACGGAAGCCTGGCAAAGTGACGTTGAGAAAATTGTCAGACCTATTGCGCTAGGAGAGATAACGGAAGCCTGGCCAAGTGACGTTGAGAAAATTGTCAGACCTATTGCGCTAGAAGAGATAACGGAAGCCTGGCAAAGTGACGTTGAGAAAATTGTCAGACCTATTGCGCTAGGAGAGATAACGGAAGCCTGGCCAAGTGACATTGAGAAAATTGTCAGACCTATTGCGCTAGAAGAGACAACGGAAGCCTGGCAAAGTGACGTTGAGAAAATTGTCAGACCTATTGTGCTAGGAGAGATAACGGAAGCCTGGCAAAGTGACGTTGAGAAAATTGTCAGACCTATTGCGCTAGGAGAGAGAACGGAAGCCTGGCAAAGTGACGTTGAGAAAATTGTCAGACCTATTGCGCTAGGAGAGATAACGGAAGCCTGGCAAAGTGACGTTGAGAAAATTGGCAGACCTATTTCGCTAGGAGAGTTAACGGAATCCTGGTCAAGTGACGTTGAGAAAAACGGCAGACCTATTGCGCTAGGAAAGATAAAGGAAGCCTGGCCAAGTGAAGGAAGTGAGTCTGAAAAAGACAAGACTAGGAAAAACAGATGGAGAAAATTTCTGTGTAACTTCAATTTCTCCTCAAAACCCAAAAAACAAATCAAGACAAGAAAGCCCACTGCTGCCAAGGAATGATGTCTTGCTTCGTAGGACCTCTGTGGGCATGTATGAAACAAGTACCGTGTATTATTATACTGCTTAGGTAGTCTCTCACAAACTGTAGCAGTTTAGGACTAGAGGAAGGAAGAACAAAGACCTCTTCCCAATTCTCCGCCACGTTTTAGGCCGACCTCCTCTGTGGAGAAAACTACCTGATAAAAAAAAACTGGCATTTTTGGAGAAACCTATAAATCATAAATGGCCAAGTCCTTTACTGAAAAGTATTGCAGAAGTGACAGGCTGTCTGATGTAAGTGAAAGGTGATAGTCCTGTGTTATATCAACTAATATACTAATAAATCCTTCTCTTTCCACAGAAAAACTGCAACTGCGGGAACAAGGACGAATAAACAGACCACAGTGAGGCAAAGCAATGGTGTTGTGAGCAATAGCAGGATCCAACTACAGTTGGGAGGGGAAATATTGAGGAGGCGGGATTTGGGCTGTGGGGGGGGGGGAAGCACAAATTCAGGGGAGCAGCAATATCTAAAAAAAATTTTTTGGGTGGGGGTTCTGCTAGGAGAGGTGATTTTTTTTTTTTTCGCCGTCCCTGCGATGTTCTGATTCGGTTCAGAACAGATCAGTCATCAGGTCCAGGCCAATGATTTTTGGGCTTGACCTGTTAATCTGTTCTGACCAATTGCAGAGCGTCCTGTGCCTGTCTAATGTAAACACAGGCATAGGAAATGATGCAAACTTGTCTCCTGGAGCCCTTTTTTGGTTTCAGCTTGAGAGAAGAGAACATTAACTGTGAGTACACAAGCACTACACTGACATCACTACACATAGGCACACATTTAACCCTCTGATCACCTCCAGTTAACCCTTTCACTCCCTGTCACAGTGTACACTATATACAGTATACAGATCATTTACTGATCACTGTATTATTGTCACTTGTGACATCAGTTAGTGTGAGAGGTAGTTGTTGTAGAAATTATTGGTTGAGACTCTAAATAGAAGTTAACTCTGCATATGCAGGAACAGATTCACAGGACGTAATCTCTGTGGTTAAAAAGTCAGTTCATGACAATTTTTTTTATAACATGTTATTTTATACATAGATAGGAAAGGGGTGGTGTGTGATGGTTTAAATAACAAATATAAGTATCTTATTAAAGTCTACAGGCTTGGAAAGCTCAGTTTGTAAATGGATAGAAAATTGGCTAAAAGATAGAATTCAGAGAGTAGTGGTTAATGATTCTTACTCTGAATGGTCTAAGGTTATCAGTGGTGTACCCCAAGGTTCAGTGTTGGGACTCTTACTTTTTAATACCTTTATAAATGATATCGGGTCTGGGATTAAAAGTACCATTCGAGTCTTTGCAGATGACACCAAGCCCAGCCAACCTCTATGCACTGTTTCATTGGGCAACTATGTTTGTGCAATGTTGATAAATGTAAAGTTATGCACTTGGGGGCTAAGAATATGCATGCATCATACATACTAGGTGGAGTAGAACTGGGGGAATCCTTAGCGGCGAAGGATCTGGGTGTTCTGGTAGATCCTAAGCTTAATAATAGCATGCAATGCCAAGCTGAAGTTTCCAAAGCAAGCAAAGTCCTTTCTTGTATTAACAGAGGCATGGACTGTAAAGAGAGAGAGATATCATTTTGCCCCTGTGCAAATCATTTGAGACCTTATCTGGAGTATGCAGTTCAGTTTTGGCACCAGTTCTAAAAAAGGATATCGGGGAACTGGAGAAAGTGCAGAGAAGGGCAACCAAACTGATAAGAGTCATGGAGGAGCTCAGCTATGAGAAAAGATTAGAGGAACTGAATTTATTCTCTCTTGAGAAGAGGAGATTAAGGGGGGGGGGGGATATGATCACCATGTATAAATACATAAGGGGTCCATATAGTGAACGTGGTGTTCAGTTATTCACTTTAAGGTCAACACAGAGGACAAGGGGGCACTCTTTACATCTAGAAGAAAAGAGATTTTGTCTCCAAATACGGAAAGGTTTCTTCACGGTAAGAGCTGTGAAAATGTGAAATAGACTCCCTCCAGAGGTGGTTCTGGCCAGCTCACTAGATTACTTTAAAAAAAAATACCTGGATTCTTTCATGGGTGTGCATAATATAAATGGGTACTAATATTTATAGGTAAAATTGAGCCAGGGAATATCTGAGTGCCTCTCGGGGGATCAGGAAGGAATTTTTTTCCCCTGCTGTAGCAAATTGGATCATGCTTTGCTGGGGTTTTTCGCCTTCCTCTGGATCAGCTGCGGGTATAGGATTGTGTATATGGGATTGTATGTTTGGGTTTTCTTTACTGTTTTTATGTTTTTTAATGATTGAGCCAGATGGACTTGTCTTTTTTTCAAATATGTAAAGACTAGCAAATAGAAATAATGTCATACCAATTGCAAAAGTAAAACCCTGAGAGGGGAGGGGGAGTAACGATAGGGAGAGCTTCTAGCAGAAGTTGTGGCTGTGTGATAAGTGAAGGTTACAGAACACATTTCAACATTGAGAACAAGATGGAGTCTCTTGTGCTTAAATGAACAATACAATGAAAGTCTATGGCATTTTCCACCTTTTGTTTATGTGACACCATTCTTCTCCACGTTGCATTCAGCCGATTGCTGGTAACTCCTGCTACATTGACGCAGGGAGACGGCGTCCCGTTCAGCTCTCTTCTGGCTTCCTCAGAATAATAGGTTCATCAGGGATGGTGGACCATCTGTTGGTACAGTGGGTAGTCACACAGAGGCATAGCCTGATGAGGAAGTAAATAAGTATGAGAAACAGAAACATCACAATGTAAGCGCCAAATTTCTGTAACCATGTTGCTATGCCATATAAAAAGTCACCAAAACCTAATTCCTTAAAGAGGTTCCATCCATCTTTAGCAATATCTCTGGCCTTATTTTGTAATTCTCGTATTTTAGCTAGATGCCCTTTGATAATGTCCTCATTATCAGAAATGTACAGTGTAACGGAACCTCTGACCCACACTGTATTTGTGGTCTTCCTTACAGTCATGAACATATATAGATATTTCAGCCGCCCTCCATACAAAGCTAGCCTGACACTTGGCTTGTACTGGAATGTCTCTTTATTGAACAGTCACACAGAATTTACAGTATATACAGCATAGACCTCCCCCTCCTGATCATTTTACCACACAAAGGTCAGGGGTTGCATGATTACATTATCATATGCAGATTAAATTGTATACAGAAACAGATTTAACCTGAACTAATTATCTAGCCATCTGGACAGAACAATGTGGGCTCATTAACATTTAACAATGGGGCAGGCAGACTTAACACAATACTAGTGTTGAGCGAACACGGACTGTATTATTCGTGTTCGTACCGAATAATTGGATTTTTTGTACCCGAACACGGACACGGACACTTTACTGTATGTTCGGGTAAAAATCCGTGTTCGGTCGTTTTATTTCCGGGTTTTGCATGCTTTGGCGCTCTTTTCATGGCGGGCTTTCAACAGCCAATCAACAATCGTTTAACTGGTGTGCCTTAAGCCATCCCAGCCATGCCTGCAAATGTCTCAGTAGCTGTGATTGGCCGTCTGAAGCATGTGACCAAGTCTTTATAAGTTCGAGGCAGCCGCAGCGGCGTCATTATGCTGCTTAGATTCAGGGACAGAGCACACATCAACGTGCTGGCTGCTGATTAGGGAAAGATAGGCAGGAAAAAACCATTTGTGTCCGGATAGAATTGAGGGACAGGTCGGAGTGTTTAGGCAGGGCGAGTTGTAGGCATTTTAGGGATAGAGTCTGCTGAATTATATAGGGTCAGTGTCTTCTACAAACTACAATCGATATTGCTGTGTGGGGGGTGGGGTCTGCACTCAATCCTGATCTACGATCTCTTCTCAATCCTGTTAGGGACAGAGTCTGCTGAATTTTAGGGAAACTGTGTTCTACAAACTACAATCGATATTGCTGTGTGGTGTGGGATTGGAGATAGGCAGGTGTCAGTGATCCACATCCATTTTTCTGTGTGTGAGCTGCAGTGAACACAATCTTTTTGGGCTGCAGTGAACACAATCTTTTTGGGCTGCAGTGAACACAATCTTTTTGGGCTGCAGTGAACACAATCTTTTTGGGCTGCAGTGAACACAATCTTTTTGGGCTGCAGTGAACACAATCTTTTTGGGGTGCAGTGAACAAAATCTTTTTGGGGTGCAGTGAACACAATCCTTTTTGGTGTGCAGTGAACACAATCTTTGTGGGGTGCAGTGAACAAAATCCTTTGTGGGGTGCAGTGAACACAATCTTTTTGGGGTGCAGTGAAAAAAATCCTTTTTGGGGTGCAGTGAACAACATCCTTTTTGGGGTGCAGTGAACACAATCTTTTTGGGGTGCAGTGAACAAAATCCTTTGTGGGGTGCAGTGAACACAATCTTTTTGGGGTGCAGTGAACACAATCTTTTTGGGGTGGAGTGAACAACATCCTTTTTGGGGTGCAGTGAACAAAATCCTTTTTGGGGTGCAGTGAACAAAATCATTTTTGGGGTGCAGTGAACACAATCTTTTTGGGGTGCAGTGAACACAATCTTTGTGGGGTGCAGTGAACACAATCTTTTTGGGGTGGAGTGAACAACATCCTTTTTGGGGTGCAGTGAACAACATCCTTTTTGGGGTGCAGTGAACACAATCTTTTTGGGGTGCAGTGAACACAATCTTTGTGGGGTACAGTGAACAGAATCTTTGTGGGGTGCAGTGAACACAATCTTTGGGGGGTACAGTGAACACAATCTTTGTGAGGTGCAGTGAACACAATCTTTGTGGGGTGCAGTGAACACAATCATTGTGGGGTGCAGTGAACTCAATCTTTGTGGGGTACAGTGAACACAATCTCATACTGAAGGTTTGAGGGTGCTGCCTGTTCCATACTCCCCCTACTCCTCATCTAGCCTTTTAGGGGTACAAACAATAGTAATTGGGGCCTAGTGTGGTTGTGTACGTGTGATATACATACACTTTTTTGGGATCATATTTTCTATTCCGCTATTTAATCAAAAACCTTTGGGGATCAGTTAAATTGGGGGATAGTCTGTGTTGGTACGTGTGAGAGAGATCCACCTTTCCAAGTTGTTGGGGTTCATCTCATACTTCTGAAGGTTTGAGGGTGCTGCCTGTTCCATACTCCCCCTACTCCTAGCCTTTTAGGGGTACAAACAATAGTAATTGGGGCCTAGTGTGGTTGTGTACGTGTGATATACATACACTTTTTTGGGATCATATTTTCTATTCCGCTATTTAATCAAAAACCTTTGGGGATCAGTTAAATTGGGGGATAGTCTGTGTTGGTACGTGTGAGAGAGATCCACCTTTCCAAGTTGTTGAGGTTCATCTCATACTTCTGAAGGTTTGAGGGTGCTGCCTGTTCCATACTCCCCCTACTCCTAGCCTTTTAGGGGTACAAACAATAGTAATTGGGGCCTAGTGTGGTTGTGTACGTGTGATATACATACACTTTTTTGGGATCATATTTTCTATTCCGCTATTTAATCAAAAACCTTTGGGGATCAGTTAAATTGGGGGATAGTCTGTGTTGGTACGTGTGAGAGAGATCCACCTTTCCAAGTTGTTGGGGTTCATCTCATACTTCTGAAGGTTTGAGGGTGCTGCCTGTTACATACTCCCCCTACTCCTAGCCTTTTAGGGGTACAAACAATAGTAATTGGGGCCTAGTGTGGTTGTGTACGTGTGATATACATACACTTTTTTGGGATCATATTTTCTATTCCGCTATTTAATCAAAAACCTTTGGGGATCAGTTAAATTGGGGGATAGTCTGTGTTGGTACGTGTGAGAGAGATCCACCTTTCCAAGTTGTTGAGGTTCATCTCATACTTCTGAAGGTTTGAGGGTGCTGCCTGTTCCATACTCCCCCTACTCCTAGCCTTTTAGGGGTACAAACAATAGTAATTGGGGCCTAGTGTGGTTGTGTACGTGTGATATACATACACTTTTTTGGGATCATATTTTCTATTCCGCTATTTAATCAAAAACCTTTGGGGATCAGTTAAATTGGGGGATAGTCTGTGTTGGTACGTGTGAGAGAGATCCACCTTTCCAAGTTGTTGGGGTTCATCTCATACTTCTGAAGGTTTGAGGGTGCTGCCTGTTCCATACTCCCCCTACTCCTAGCCTTTTAGGGGTACAAACAATAGTAATTGGGGCCTAGTGTGGTTGTGTACGTGTGATATACATACACTTTTTTGGGATCATATTTTCTATTCCGCTATTTAATCAAAAACCTTTGGGGATCAGTTAAATTGGGGGATAGTCTGTGTTGGTACGTGTGAGAGAGATCCACCTTTCCAAGTTGTTGGGGTTCATCTCATACTTCTGAAGGTTTGAGGGTGCTGCCTGTTCCATACTCCCCCTACTCCTAGCCTTTTAGGGGTACAAACAATAGTAATTGGGGCCTAGTGTGGTTGTGTACGTGTGATATACATACACTTTTTTGGGATCATATTTTCTATTCCGCTATTTAATCAAAAACCTTTGGGGATCAGTTAAATTGGGGGATAGTCTGTGTTGGTACGTGTGAGAGAGATCCACCTTTCCAAGTTGTTGGGGTTCATCTCATACTTCTGAAGGTTTGAGGGTGCTGCCTGTTCCATACTCCCCCTACTCCTAGCCTTTTAGGGGTACAAACAATAGTAATTGGGGCCTAGTGTGGTTGTGTACGTGTGATATACATACACTTTTTTGGGATCATATTTTCTATTCCGCTATTTAATCAAAAACCTCTGGGGATCAGTTAAATTGGGGGATAGTCTGTGTTGGTACGTGTGAGAGAGATCCACCTTTCCAAGTTGTTGGGGTTCATCTCATACTTCTGAAGGTTTGAGGGTGCTGCCTGTTCCATACTCCCCCTACTCCTAGCCTTTTAGGGGTACAAACAATAGTAATTGGGGCCTAGTGTGGTTGTGTACGTGTGATATACATACACTTTTTTGGGATCATATTTTCTATTCCGCTATTTAATCAAAAACCTTTGGGGATCAGTTAAATTGGGGGATAGTCTGTGTTGGTACGTGTGAGAGAGATCCACCTTTCCAAGTTGTTGGGGTTCATCTCATACTTCTGAAGGTTTGAGGGTGCTGCCTGTTCCATACTCCCCCTACTCCTAGCCTTTTAGGGGTACAAACAATAGTAATTGGGGCCTAGTGTGGTTGTGTACGTGTGATATACATACACTTTTTTGGGATCATATTTTCTATTCCGCTATTTAATCAAAAACCTTTGGGGATCAGTTAAATTGGGGGATAGTCTGTGTTGGTACGTGTGAGAGAGATCCACCTTTCCAAGTTGTTGGGGTTCATCTCATACTTCTGAAGGTTTGAGGGTGCTGCCTGTTACATACTCCCCCTACTCCTAGCCTTTTAGGGGTACAAACAATAGTAATTGGGGCCTAGTGTGGTTGTGTACGTGTGATATACATACACTTTTTTGGGATCATATTTTCTATTCCGCTATTTAATCAAAAACCTTTGGGGATCAGTTAAATTGGGGGATAGTCTGTGTTGGTACGTGTGAGAGAGATCCACCTTTCCAAGTTGTTGAGGTTCATCTCATACTTCTGAAGGTTTGAGGGTGCTGCCTGTTCCATACTCCCCCTACTCCTAGCCTTTTAGGGGTACAAACAATAGTAATTGGGGCCTAGTGTGGTTGTGTACGTGTGATATACATACACTTTTTTGGGATCATATTTTCTATTCCGCTATTTAATCAAAAACCTCTGGGGATCAGTTAAATTGGGGGATAGTCTGTGTTGGTACGTGTGAGAGAGATCCACCTTTCCAAGTTGTTGGGGTTCATCTCATACTTCTGAAGGTTTGAGGGTGCTGCCTGTTCCATACTCCCCCTACTCCTAGCCTTTTAGGGGTACAAACAATAGTAATTGGGGCCTAGTGTGGTTGTGTACGTGTGATATACATACACTTTTTTGGGATCATATTTTCTATTCCGCTATTTAATCAAAAACCTTTGGGGATCAGTTAAATTGGGGGATAGTCTGTGTTGGTACGTGTGAGAGAGATCCACCTTTCCAAGTTGTTGGGGTTCATCTCATACTTCTGAAGGTTTGAGGGTGCTGCCTGTTCCATACTCCCCCTACTCCTAGCCTTTTAGGGGTACAAACAATAGTAATTGGGGCCTAGTGTGGTTGTGTACGTGTGATATACATACACTTTTTTGGGATCATATTTTCTATTCCGCTATTTAATCAAAAACCTTTGGGGATCAGTTAAATTGGGGGATAGTCTGTGTTGGTACGTGTGAGAGAGATCCACCTTTCCAAGTTGTTGGGGTTCATCTCATACTTCTGAAGGTTTGAGGGTGCTGCCTGTTACATACTCCCCCTACTCCTAGCCTTTTAGGGGTACAAACAATAGTAATTGGGGCCTAGTGTGGTTGTGTACGTGTGATATACATACACTTTTTTGGGATCATATTTTCTATTCCGCTATTTAATCAAAAACCTTTGGGGATCAGTTAAATTGGGGGATAGTCTGTGTTGGTACGTGTGAGAGAGATCCACCTTTCCAAGTTGTTGAGGTTCATCTCATACTTCTGAAGGTTTGAGGGTGCTGCCTGTTCCATACTCCCCCTACTCCTAGCCTTTTAGGGGTACAAACAATAGTAATTGGGGCCTAGTGTGGTTGTGTACGTGTGATATACATACACTTTTTTGGGATCATATTTTCTATTCCGCTATTTAATCAAAAACCTTTGGGGATCAGTTAAATTGGGGGATAGTCTGTGTTGGTACGTGTGAGAGAGATCCACCTTTCCAAGTTGTTGGGGTTCATCTCATACTTCTGAAGGTTTGAGGGTGCTGCCTGTTCCATACTCCCCCTACTCCTAGCCTTTTAGGGGTACAAACAATAGTAATTGGGGCCTAGTGTGGTTGTGTACGTGTGATATACATACACTTTTTTGGGATCATATTTTCTATTCCGCTATTTAATCAAAAACCTTTGGGGATCAGTTAAATTGGGGGATAGTCTGTGTTGGTACGTGTGAGAGAGATCCACCTTTCCAAGTTGTTGGGGTTCATCTCATACTTCTGAAGGTTTGAGGGTGCTGCCTGTTACATACTCCCCCTACTCCTAGCCTTTTAGGGGTACAAACAATAGTAATTGGGGCCTAGTGTGGTTGTGTACGTGTGATATACATACACTTTTTTGGGATCATATTTTCTATTCCGCTATTTAATCAAAAACCTTTGGGGATCAGTTAAATTGGGGGATAGTCTGTGTTGGTACGTGTGAGAGAGATCCACCTTTCCAAGTTGTTGAGGTTCATCTCATACTTCTGAAGGTTTGAGGGTGCTGCCTGTTCCATACTCCCCCTACTCCTAGCCTTTTAGGGGTACAAACAATAGTAATTGGGGCCTAGTGTGGTTGTGTACGTGTGATATACATACACTTTTTTGGGATCATATTTTCTATTCCGCTATTTAATCAAAAACCTTTGGGGATCAGTTAAATTGGGGGATAGTCTGTGTTGGTACGTGTGAGAGAGATCCACCTTTCCAAGTTGTTGGGGTTCATCTCATACTTCTGAAGGTTTGAGGGTGCTGCCTGTTACATACTCCCCCTACTCCTAGCCTTTTAGGGGTACAAACAATAGTAATTGGGGCCTAGTGTGGTTGTGTACGTGTGATATACATACACTTTTTTGGGATCATATTTTCTATTCCGCTATTTAATCAAAAACCTTTGGGGATCAGTTAAATTGGGGGATAGTCTGTGTTGGTACGTGTGAGAGAGATCCACCTTTCCAAGTTGTTGAGGTTCATCTCATACTTCTGAAGGTTTGAGGGTGCTGCCTGTTCCATACTCCCCCTACTCCTAGCCTTTTAGGGGTACAAACAATAGTAATTGGGGCCTAGTGTGGTTGTGTACGTGTGATATACATACACTTTTTTGGGATCATATTTTCTATTCCGCTATTTAATCAAAAACCTTTGGGGATCAGTTAAATTGGGGGATAGTCTGTGTTGGTACGTGTGAGAGAGATCCACCTTTCCAAGTTGTTGGGGTTCATCTCATACTTCTGAAGGTTTGAGGGTGCTGCCTGTTCCATACTCCCCCTACTCCTAGCCTTTTAGGGGTACAAACAATAGTAATTGGGGCCTAGTGTGGTTGTGTACGTGTGATATACATACACTTTTTTGGGATCATATTTTCTATTCCGCTATTTAATCAAAAACCTTTGGGGATCAGTTAAATTGGGGGATAGTCTGTGTTGGTACGTGTGAGAGAGATCCACCTTTCCAAGTTGTTGGGGTTCATCTCATACTTCTGAAGGTTTGAGGGTGCTGCCTGTTCCATACCCCCCCTACTCCTCATCTAGCCTTTTAGGGGTACAAACAATAGTAATTGGGGCCTAGTGTGGTTGTGTACGTGCGAGATACATACACTTTTTTTGATCATATTTCCTATTCCGCTATTCAATAAAAACCTTTGAGGATCAATTGAATTGCGGGATAGTCTGTGTCGGTACGTGTGAGAGAGATCCACCTTTCCAAGTTGTTGGGGTTCATCTCATACTTCTGAAGGTTTGAGGGTGCTGCCTGTTCCATACCCCCCCTACTCCTCATCTAGCCTTTTAGGGGTACAAACAATAGTAATTGGGGCCTAGTGTGGTTGTGTACGTGCGAGATACATACACTTTTTTTGATCATATTTCCTATTCCGCTATTCAATAAAAACCTTTGAGGATCAATTGAATTGCGGGATAGTCTGTGTCGGTACGTGTGAGAGAGATCCACCTTTCCAAGTTGTTGGGGTTCATCTCATACTTCTGAAGGTTTGAGGGTGCTGCCTGTTCCATACTCCCCCTACTCCTCATCTAGCCTTTTAGGGGTACAAACAATAGTAATTGGGGCCTAGTGTGGTTGTGTACGTGTGATATACATACACTTTTTTTGGATCATATTTTCTATTCCGCTATTTAATTTAACTGGGCCTCCATGCGAGACCTGTGTGCCTTGTTGCGCTGTTTTGAGTACTCCACCAACATGGCCAGTGGCAATGACGCCGTTCTCAGCTTAACTATCCCACTTCTATGCCTCCTTGAAAAAACAATTCGGGCGATGATGGAAGAGGATGTGGCACAGGATGAGGAGGAGGAGGAGGATGAAGAGGTAACATTTCCAAGGCTTTCAGGGCAGTCATTCGCAAGGGGCTCCGAGGGTGGGTTCCTGCACACGCAAACGCCAGGGACGCAATTGTCCAGCAGGGGCACAGTTCTGGAGGATGAGGAGGATGAGGAGGAGGAGGAGCTGGAGGAGGAGATGGAACCATGTTCACAGCAGGGTGGCACCCAGGCCAGCTCATGGCCATCACTGGTGCGTGGCTGGGGGGATACAGAGGACACGGACCATACACCTCCCACAGAGGACAGCCTTTCGTTGCCTCTGGGCAGCCTGGCACACATGAGCGATTACATGCTGCAGTGTCTCCACAACGACCGCCGAGTTGCCCACATTCTAACTTGTGCTGATTACTGGGTGGCCACGCTGCTGGATCCCCGTTACAAGGACAACGTACCGTCCTTAATTCACTCACTGGAGCGCGATCGCAAGATGCGCGAGTACAAGCGCACGCTGGTAGACGCCATGCTGCTGGCATTCCCATCTGACAGCGGGGCCACAGTGGAAGCACAAGGCAGAGGAGGAGGAGGAGGAGGTCGCCAACGCAACCAGGGCACCGCCAGCACCTCAGAAGGCAGGGTTAGCATGGCCGAAATGTGGAAAAGCTTTGTCAGCACGCCACAACAAACAGCAGCACCAGCAGCTCAGATGGAACGTCTTAGCAGGAGGCAGCATTTTACCAACATGGTGGAGCAGTATGTGTGCACACGCCTACATGTAGTGAATGACGGGTCTGCCCCCTTCAACTTCTGGGTCTCCAAATTGGGCACATGGCCTGAGCTTGCCCTTTACGCCTTGGAGGTGCTGGCGTGCCCTGCAGCCAGTGTATTATCTGAACGGGTATTTAGCACGGCTGGGGGCGTTATAACAGACAAGCGCAGCCGCCTGTCCAGAGACAATGTGGACAAGCTCACGTTCATTAAAATGAACCAGGCATGGATCCCACGGGACTTTTCCGTACCTTATGCAGAATAGCAATGGATACCGACCTTACCCACCCATTGTTCCATTTTTGCTCTTTCTCACTCTTTTGGGGTGTACCCTCATTTAAAATTTGTGAAAAGAAGCAGTGTTGGCTACCTCGTCCTCCTCCTCAGGGCCAGATTAATGTAGGGGCTATTGGAGCTGCAGCTCCAGGCCCCTACCTTTTATATAGGCCCCGGGTTGGCCATATTCACTGTTACCGCTCTTCTGTCACTTGTAAACACAGAAGTCTGGCTTCTATGCTCGCTTCCCCAGGCAGCACCCTCAGAACCTCCCCACACAGCGTGAAGGCCGGACAAGGAGGGACAGTTGGCGATGCATGGATGTGTTTATGGGCTTCAGAGACAGCATCCCATGTTGAATTAGGCATGCATGGCTGCACCCTTCCTCCTCTGGGTGCATGGCAAGGCACGGCCCTAAGGCCCTTCAAAATCCTCAGCACCAAGCCCATGATGCTGTTAATCCGGCCCTGGTCCTCCTCCACCGCCGCTTCCACCTACACCGCCCATAGGTGTGCGCAGCCTATTGCATTAAGGTGTGCACCCCAAAGTTGAAATACACATGCATGTGTTTGCCAGCAGGGAGAGTAATGTATCGGGGCCATGTACCTGTAGGCAAGGAGAAATAGAGCAGAGCAGGTCCCAGGGAGATCTTTCCCATCTCCTCACTGGCAATGCTATGTGCCCTAGGTGATTAGGGTGTGCCCAGGCACACCCAGCACACCCTGTGCGCACGCCTATGTCACCGCCACATCCACCACCACCTTAACCTCCCTCCTACTCCATATGGGCCTCGTCCTTCAGAGATGAAGAAGAACATTGTTTTATTTTTCTGTTTTTTTTTGTTGTTTTAAGTTATTTCCCTATCCACATTTGTTTGCAGAGCACTTGCCATGCTCTTAATTACGTTTTGCTGCCATTTGCAGCACTCTAGCCCTTTCCTTTGGTGTTTTAGAGCCATTTTAGTGCCTTAAAGTTCGGGTCCCCATTGACTTCAATGGGGTTCGGTGTCCGGGAAAAGTTCGGTAAAAGTCCGGGACACGGACCCGGACTTTTTTTTAAAGTTCGGCCGAACCCGTCGAACACGGACATCTAGGTGTTCGCTCAACCCTACACAATACACATTATCTCAATACACAAATAATAGGACAAGTCTAAAAGAAAGAAAAGGAGGCGCAACACCTAGCTCATTACCCATGGTCACCATATAAAATGTTTTATTAAAATGCCAAATGCATACTCACAGACGAGAAGAATGTAAAATCGCATTAAAAGATTCCACCACACATGGAATGGAACACGTCCTTGTAGATGAGACCGTAACGCGTTTCGGGAGTCAAGCTCCCTTCATCAGAGCTGGTAATATCAACAGCAAACCCAAATATATACTAGTATCCATTGAACCGGTTCCTCCCACCTCCTACGGGCGCTGGGCGGAGCCGTCCAGTGCACAGTTGAACCCACTGTCCTCATTTGCCTCAAAACAACCACAAGTGTCTCATAGTATCCACTGGGCTGTGGTCAATGACAGAACCAGACAAAAAACAAAACAAAAAGCAAAAATCATACAAAAAAACTGAAAAAAAATGTGCAACTCTAGGTCCTAATGCTGAATGCACATGCACTGCGTATAATCATTGGAACCTGGGAATCAAGTAAAGAGGGCAGTGTGTATTAAAAACTTACCAAACAGGAAAAAAGCTTTCTCCTAAGACCCTTCCCAGTTATACCACACTTCTACCATATTCCCAAAGTACCATATTCCCAAGGACTTATTGAACCCTCCGGGCAGGCCCATAATAGCGGGCATTGATAGCCTCACATGCAATTTGTGGAATTACATTGATTTCTTCCTTCAGGATATGGTGGTGCAGTTACCCTCCTATGTTCATGACTCAGGCCACATGCTTGAAGTCCTGACCAAATATGAATGGCAAGAGAGGTATAGATGGGTATCGTTGGACGTATGCTCCTTATATACCTCTATCCAACATGCGTACGGACTACAAGCAGTACAGCACTTTCTTTTCCAGGATCAGACACTCCATCATACTCAAATAGAATTCTTATCAAGGTGCATTGAGTTTACACTGACCCACCACTATTTTACGTTTGTGGGAGAATTCTACAGGCAGATCAAGGGCACAGCCATGGGAGCCAGGTTCGCCCCTAGTTATGCAAATCTCTTTATGGGTTTCTGGGAACATCACCACATTTGGAGGAATAACCCATATGGGGCGAACCTGGTTCTCTTTGCCCGCTACATTGATGACATAATTGTCATCTGGGATGGATCTGATGCAGAGCTACAGTGTTTTTTCCAGTACTGTCAAAATAACCCTTACGGGATCCAGTTTACACATGTCGTGGACAAGGAAAAATTGATTTTCCTGGATCTGTAACTTATGGCAGAGCCAGGTAGACATACTACATAAAAAAAAAACATTTTAAAAACCCACAGCAGGCAACTCGTATCTACATGCCCGCAGTCACCACCATCCTAGGTGGATACGCAATGTCCCTCTGGGACAATTTTGCAGGTTGAGACGGACATGTACTAGACTCGAGGACTTTGAATAACAGAGCACAGTTCTAATCAAAAATTTCCGGCAGAAGGGATACGATAATCAATGTATCACTACAGCCTACAATAAATATTATCAGGCACAAAAAGGTACCGTGTAATAGGGCCCATACCCCTAAGTGATCTACAAAACAATGGAAGAAAGAAAAAAGTGGGGCTTTGCGGGCCGATGGGAGGAGAAGGATCACAACAAAACCAAGATGTATAAAAAATACATTTTTATTTTACAAATTTTAAAGCACATGTATGACAAAAAAAACACTGAAAAAAAGGGTATAAAACCAAAACATGTAAATGGAGTCAACAAGGTAGAAATATTTCCCAATAAGGGAAAGCCAATAGCCTGTATAATTAGATGGTATAGAGGTCTCAGATGGAGCATGGTAAATGAAGGTCCCCAGCAAGCCGACACATTTCGCTCAAGGCTTCCTCAGGGCCAGAGAGACCATAACAGACCGGTGTTTCCTTTTGTGACTCAGGGGGTGGCAGACAATAGCAGGACGCAGTAAATAAAATTAGCAACAGTAGAATTGGTATTACATTTGGCACCTGTGGCTCATAGCTGCTCTTATAGTATACATGGATATATGTCCATCTCCTTACTCCACACCGGGAAACCACCTAATATATTCAAGTGGATAACATCTAGTCACTCCCAAATGAGGGGAAAGCTGCAGCCAGTTAGCTAGAGAGTCCAAGAGCCAGGTCTCTAGAGGCGGCACTTCATGTATACGGTTAGTAATCAGTGACCAATCATATAAGGAGAAGGGAACGGTCTTTGTTAGATGTAGAGGTGCCAGATAATTAAAGCCTATATGCAGTATATAGTTCGCCCCAGGCAGGTAATTCACGACATCACAACATCCTAAATTAGGGAAAAGGGTATCAACATGTACTGGGCCACCAGTAAGCCTTGCGTGTGTTCCGCGCTGTCAAGCCTGCCAGGAATATAAGCAGGAATACATTGATGGGAGGAAACCGAGGAGCAATAGCCACAGTCACGATAATAATAAAAGAAAAGATGACTATCAAGTGACATTCTGCACTAAATATAATCAGAAAGAGTTTGCCATCAAGAGAATCCTAGAAAAACATTGGAGTATCCTTGAGAAGGACCCTTTATTACTAGGAGCGATTTTGAGTAAACCCAAGGTCATCTACCGTAGACGGAAAGACCTGAAGTGTGTTATAGCATCTAGCCGAGTTAAACCTACTAGGACAGAGTTAGCAACCATGTGGAAAACCCTATTGATCAAAAGGGCGACTTCCGGTGTGGAGTTCCGAACTGTGGTCTATGCCAGTACAAGTGGCATAGAAAAAAGGAGGTCGCGGGGATGGATTGACGAGTACATCCTACCAGACAGTTTATCAACTGTTCCACAGAGTTTGTGATATATGGCCTCCTCTGTCATGTCTCCGCTGACATCCGATGCCCCATATCGATGCATGGGGCATCCGTTCGGATCCGCCTGAAAAACTGACAGGCGGATCTGAACGGTCCGCCTGTGTGAAAGGGGCCTAACAGTGATAACAGTGTGCTTTAATATACATATAAAAATCACTGTGCAATACAATGAAAGATTTGCTTGCCCAGGACTATTCATCTCTTGGATGCAACACCCCACACTGCAGCTTCCATTACAGATATCTGTAGGTCACTAATTTATTTCATTTTATTGCATAGTCATTTTACTGTTTATACTGTATTTGAAAGGACTGTTGTTCCTCTTAAAAGCAATCTGCATTTGGATTGCTTTTCAGAAGTGTTTGATAGGTGGCTAGGAGGACATATATTGCCACCTCACCACCTGTTTTAAGCCCCTCATACTGAACTACTGCACTGCAACGCTGTGCATTGCAGGCAGTTGTGGGGAGGTTGTAGTTCATTTGAATGGGTTGCATTTGGCAGACGGTAGTGCATGCACAAAGTGGCAGGGGGTGTAAATTATTGTGGCCATGGCATCTGTACACCCCCAGCTGCTGCCTCTGCAACTAAAAAGAGAAGTATGGGTTAAAAAAACAAAAAAAACATTTATACTCACCTAGGTGGAAGCAGCATTGGTCCGATGCTGCATCTGTGGCCCGCTGCCATAAGGATGAAGCAGTCAAAGCCTTCAGTGAGGAGAGAGCGGTGACTGTCAGTTGTTGGCTCCCTGCTCTGCCTCTTCAGCGCTCACTGGAGTGCTAGCCTGTGATGGATACGGAACTGGCTAGTGATAACTGCTTTTAACTTCAGTAAATTATATAGAGTACACAAATAAATAAGTGATTATAAATATCTGTGCTATGTGTGGCGTTTTTTGTTGCCACTTGGTGAAGAGTGAACAAAAATAAGTTAAAATAAAGAATGGGGTTGCAATTCCTTCATGCGTCCACTAGATGTCACCCCTGATATACGACCTGTATTGCTGTGAGGTGGTCGGTTATTTCCGGGGTTCTCCAGCGGAATGGACGTAGCTTTGAATCCCTCAAATAGAAGAAAAGGGCCCCATGATGTAGTATACAATCTGTAGCGTGGAGCAAAGAGAGCAAAAAAGACTCACGTTTAGGCTGTCTAAGATCAGCGGCAACGGCCGGGAAGCTTCCGCGTTCCACGGCCCAGGCTCCGAAATCGGAAGTGACATAATGACGTTGCGACGTAATGACGTTGCAACTTCGCCCAACGGTTTCGGAGCCTGGGCCGTGGAACGCAGAAGCTTCCCGGCCGTTGCCGCTGATCTTAGACAGCCTAAAAGTGAGTCTTTTGCTCTCTTTGCTCCACGCTACAGATTGTATACTACATCATGGGGCCCTTTTCTTCTATTTGAGGGATTCAAAGCTACGTCCATTCCGCTGGAGAACCCCGGAAATAACCGACCACCTCACAGCAATACAGGTCGTATATCAGGGGTGACATCTAGTGGACGCATGAAGGAATTGCAACCCCATTCTTTATTTTAACTTATTTTTGTTCACTCTTCACCAAGTGGCAACAAAAAACGCCACACATAGCACAGATATTTATAATCACTTATTTATTTGTGTACTCTATATAATTTACTGAAGTTAAAAGCAGTTATCACTAATAAATTGCACCCTTTGGAATCCACTGTTTTATATTTATTGAGTATATATACAGCACAGCACCTGCACTTAGGTTGCACCTCTTGGGTCCAGGATAAACAATTAGTTATCCTTGTCACATCACAAGTCACTAGTGCACTTTACTTTGGACCCGTGTTATGGTACATTTTTAATTTACTGGCACTTTATTCTTAAGTTGGCACTTATATAGCACTTATTCACTTTAAAGGTAGCGCCGTTGCAACCTCCTTATATTTCACTCTTTAATCCCTTGTGGGTTCGGTTGTTGGCAGCTTACACCTTTTCAATTGTTCAGGATCTCTTACTCCATAGCGCTGGTCACCCCTATCTTCTTAAGCCCTAATAGTCGGCTACAGGAAACATGGTACATGGTGCAAACCCACAGTGATCATATACTTAGTGGAAAACAGCAGTGCATAATGACACTGTACCTGTACTGCGGCTAGATTTGTCTGGGTTTAGGCAAGGCATCTTCTGTCTGCTTTTGTCCCCGCCTCCCGGCTTACCCAACTCCTATCAGACCTGTAGAACAAAGGCTAGAAAAGTGTCATAAGTGCTGCAGGGGTGGGCCAGCCACTGAGTGGGCAGGTCAGAGGGTGGGACAGCCGGCGGGTGGGCGGGCGGGGACCGAAGCCGAGGGAAATGCCTGGCCTAGGCAGATCTAATCATACAATAAAGCCTTACAGGAGGTAGGCAGGCACAGAAGCTGGTAGAAGATGTAGAAAATGCAAAAGCTAGAATCGTACATACTGAATCCTTACAGGTAGTGGGCAGAGAGGTCGGCCGGCCGGCGGGGACAGAAGCAAAAAATACTTTGATCCTGTCATTGAGATAAAAGAAGAGCTGACACTCCCAACCCCCCCCCCCCAACACTGCGCCCAGGACAGGTGTCCCCCCCTCGGACCCCCCCCCCCCCCGTACCGACTCTGAGTACACCCCTAAAGGACAATGTTCAAATTGGGCCCAATTAGCTATTTTCCTTTCCCGGTGTCTTGTGACTCGTTAGTGTTACAAGGTCTCAGGTGTGAATGGGGAGCAGGTGTGTAAAATTTGGTGTTATCGCTCTCACTCTCTCATACTGGTCACTGGAAGTTCAACATGGCACCTCATGGCAAAGAACTCTGAGGATATGAAAAAAAGAGTTTTTGCTCTACATAAAGATGGCATAGGGCTAGGCTAAGAAGATTGCCAAGACCAAATGGGCGTTCTTGTCAAACCAATCTCTTAACATTCTACGAGGAGGTGAGCTGTGAGCTAGATAGGGGCAGACCAGTGGATGTGGTGTACTTGGATTTTGCTAAGGCGTTTGATACAGTTCCCCACAAGTGCTTAATTTATAAAATAAGGTCTGCAGGTATCGACAGCAGGGTTTGCTCTTGGATACGGAACTGGCTAAAAGGGCATGTCCAAAGGGTGGTAATAAACAGCGCATACTCAGACTGGTCTGAGGTAGTAAGCGGGGTGCCCCAGGGCTCAGTCCTGGGACCAACCTTGTTCAATTTATTCATAAACAGCATTGAGGACGGGATCAGTAGTTCGTTATCAGTTTTTGCAGATGACACAAAATTGGGCAGGGCAATAACTGCACAGCATGAAGCAGATATCCTACAGGATGACCTGGACAAAATAACGGAGTGGGCAACGACATGGCAAATGAGGTTTAATGTGGAGAAGTGTAAGGTTTTGCACTTGGGGACTAAAAACATAAAAGCACAATACACTTTAGGAGGGGAACCCTTGGGGGAATCAAAAATGGAGAAGGATCTGGGAGTCTTGGTTGATGATAGATTAGGCAACAGCATGCAATGTCAAGCGGCAGCTGCCAAAGCCGGCAGAATATTAGCATGCATAAAGAAAGGGATGTATTCCAGAGATAAGACTAAAATCCTTCCACTTTATAAAACTCTGGTCCGACCGCATCTGGAGTATTCTGTCCAGTTCTGGTCGCCAGTCCTCAGGAGGGATGTGTTGGAGCTGGAGAGAGTCCAGAGAAGGGCAACTAAACTGATAAGGGGGTTGGAGGACCTTAATTATGAAGAGCGGCTGCAATCGCTAGATTTATTCTCCCTGGAGAAGAGACGCCTGAGGGGGGACATGATAGCAATTTATACATTTTTCAATGGGGATCTCAGCTTAGAAAAAAAGCTGTTCATTCGAAGGGATTGCATGAGGACTCGAGGGCATACAATGCGATTAGAGGAGAAGCATTTTAACCTCAGGCAACGAGGGGGGTTCTTTACTGTTAGGGCTACAAGAGTGTGGAATTCTCTACCACAAGAGGTGGTTTCTACGGGTAGTATGGTGGCTTTCAAAAGACTCTTAGATAGAGTTGAGCGGACACCTGGATGTCAGTGTTCGGGGGTTCGGCCGAACTTGGAAAAAAAAGTCCGAGTCCGTGTCCCGGACTTTTTCCGAACTTTACCCAGACACCGAACCCCATTGAAGTCAATGGGGGCCCGAACTTTCAGGCACTAAAATGGCTCTAAAACACCAATGGAAAGGGCTAGAGTGCTGCAAATGGCAGCAAAACGTAGTTAAGATCATGGCAAGTGCTCTGCAAACAAATGTGGATAGGGAAATAACTTAAAACAACAACGAAAAAAAAAAAAACAGAAAAATAAAACAATTTTCTTCATCTGTGAAGGACGAGGCCCATATGGAGTAGGAGGGAGGTTGAGGTGGCGGTGGATGTGGCGGTGTAGGTGGAAGCGGCGGTGGAGGGGGACGAGGTAGCCAACACTGCTTTTTTTCAGTCATTTTAAATGAGGGTACACCCCAAAAGAGTAAGAAAGATCAAAAATATAACAATGGCTGGGTAAGGTCGGTATCCATCTCTATTCTGCACAAGGTACGGAAAAATCCTGTGGGATCCATGCCTGGTTCATTTTAATGAACGTGAGCTTGTCCACATTGTCTCTGGAAAGGCGGCTGCGCTTGTCTGTGATAACGCCCCCAGCTGTGCTAAATACACGTTCAGATAATACACTGGCTGCAGGGCAGGCCAGCACCTCCAAGGCGTAAAGGGCAAGCTCAGGCCATGTGCCCAATTTGGAGACCTAGAAGTTGAAGGGTTCTTCTGAGGTGCTGGCGGTGCCCTGGCTGCGTTGGCGACCTCTTCCTCCTCCTCTGCCTTGGCCTTGTGCTTCCACTGTGGCCCCGCTGTCAGGTGGGAATGCCAGCAGCATCGCGTCTACCAGCGTGCGCTTGTACTTGCACATCTTGCGATCACGCTCCAGTGAGTGAATTAAGGACGGTACGTTGTCCTTGTAACGGGGATCCAGCAGCGTGGCCACCCAGTAATCAGCACAAGTTAGAATGTGGGCAACTCGGCGGTCGTTGTGGAGACACTGCAGCATGTAATCACTCATGTGTGCCAGGCTGCCCAGAGGCAACGAAAGGCTATCCTCTGTGGGAGGTGTATCGTCTGTGTCTCCGGTATCCCCCCCAGCCACGCACCAGTGATGGCCATGAGCTGGCCTGGGTGGCACACTGCTGTGAACATGGTTCCATCTCCTCCTCCATCTCGTCCTCCATCTCCGCCTCCTCCTCCAGAACTGTGCCCCTGCTGGACAATTGTGTACCTGGCGTTTGTGGGTGCAGGAACCCACCCTCGGAGCCACTTGTGAATGACTGCCCTAAAAGCCATGGAAATTATCCCTCTTCCTCCTCCTCCTGTGCCACATCCTCTTCCATCATCGCCCGATGCGTTTTTTCAAGGAGGGATAGAAGTGGGATAGTTAAGCTGACAACGGCGTCATCGGCACTGGCCATGTTGGTGGAGTACTCAAAACAGCGCAACAAAGCACACAGGTCTCGCATGGAGGCCCAGTTATTGGTGGTGAAGTGGTGCTGTTCCGCAGAGCGACTCACACGTGAGTGCTGCAGCTGAAACTCCACTATGGCCTGCTGATGCTCGCACAGTCTTTCCAGCATGTGCAAGGTGGAGTTCCACCTTGTGGGCACATCACATACGAGGCGGTGAGCGGGAAGGCCGAAGTTACGCTGCAGCGCTGACAGGCGAGCAGCAGCAGGGTGAGAACGCCGAAAGTGCGCACAGACGGCCTGCACTTTCTGCAGCAGCTCTGACATATCGGGGTAATTTTGAAGGAACCTCTGCACCACCAAATTCAGCACATGCGTCAGGCAAGGGATGTGCGTCAAACCGGCTAGGCCCAGAGCTGCTATGAGATTTCACCCGTTATCGCACACCACCATGCCGGGCTTGAGGCTCGCTGGCACCAACAACTCATCGGTCTGCTGTTCCATGCTCCTCCACAACTCATGCGCGGTGTGGGATTTTTCCCCCAAACATGCAAGTTTTAAAACTGCCTGCTGTTGTTTACCCCTGGCTTTGCTGAATTTGGTGGTGAAGGTGTTACGCTGACCGGATGAGGAGGCGGTAAAGGATGAGGAAGCGGAGTAGGAGGAGTTAGGAACAGGATGTAAACTGAAGCGCCCTGCAATCCTCGGTGGTGGAAGGAGATGCGCCAAACAAATTGAAAGGGTGTATCTCACACGTACACATACAGACTATGCCGCAATTTGATTTTTTTCACCTGCATGGGTGTATATTGAATAGCGGAATAGAAAAATAGTATCCAAAAAGGGTGCATCTCATACATATAGACTATGCCGCAATCTAATTTTTATCACCTGCATGGGTGTATATTGAATAGCGGAATAGAACAAAAGTATATAAAAGGGTATATCTCACACGTACAGACTAGGCCGCAATTGAATTATTTTCACCGGCATGGGTGAATATTGAATAGAGGAATAGTTCATCCAGGAGGAAACTGCTTTGCAGGTTTTCTGGGAGTGCCCCTTTGCGAACGTCAGTATTTGACGAAACGTATGTCGGTCGCGGCGTGCTGACGTCACCTCTACGAGACGAGACGATACTCAGGCGGGTGTTTGAAGCCGACTGGCCGGCGGCTCCAATTCAGCGCTTTTCTATATCATTCTTGTAAGTGCAATTCTTTGTTTTATTTATTTTAATAAAACGGTTTTACGCTATGGGCTCTCCCCTTATCATTTATTCTATGTGATATCGGAGTACCTTTGTGGACCAGCCTCATTATTAAGGGAGTGTTCATTCCTATTGTCTGGTGGACTGCCATACATCAGCTGTACCCTGATTACTACATGCGTTTGGTTGCTGACATCTGGTAAGCAGGAATTACTGGTGGTGGCCGTGTTTTATTTGAGTGATCAATATCGCATGATTTGCCTACAGATTTCTGGTAATTAATTGGGAGCACGGAGGTGGTTCTTTATTTCTACTTGTTCAGTTAAGACCTGTTATGCTCACTCTGTCTTACTTCTGGTAAGCAGCCTGTGTTGGTGGTGGTGCACATTCATTATTTCCTTGACACACACGGGAGATATAATATTTATACAGTATCACGCTATGTTTATTTTATGTTTTATTACATTATTCACTGATCTACATCCCTGAGCGGATACCATCTGTGAGGAGTCCCCTGCAGAGTTCCATTTGGCTTGGCTTCTGTATATACCAATGCTCATCTTGCTGCTACATCTGGTAAGCAGTACCTATACATACTGAATTCATTCGGGCTTTGTTGGACTGGACTTCAGCTGTTTATTCATCATTTGAATAATTTTGGGACTTTTTTGTATTTATTTTTCTGGGACTTTTTATATATATTTTTGATCATATCATCTATGGTCTATATCACTTAGCGCAGCTTTTTCACATTATTTCCCTTTGCACAGAGCCTGTTTAGGGCCTTGGAACCTGAACTTAAGGACTTTGTACCACAGACTGCCATCACACACTTTGGTGTGCTAAATGGATTATTTGGTGGAACTTTTTCCCAAGAGGACATTGACAACGCCTGGCAGGTTCTGTGTTCCTTTAAGGACGCTTTATGGTGCGCCAAAAAGTGCCTTATCTACCAGCGAGAGAGGATGCCCATTGAGGACTGTCACAGACTGGTCCATAGTCTGCTCAGAGACTATAACCTAATGGATCTCATGGAGGAATAGGAGGTCTAGCGTTTTTCCCCTTTCATTAAAGCTTCGGGCTTGCACTTCTCCACCTCCCTTTCCCCCACTCTTTAATGTTTGTGTGTTTCACGTTTGTCTTTTTGTAATGTGGCGGTACACATTTGCACACATAATCCGATTAGTAGGGTGTAGGTCCTTTGGACTGTCCCTGAACGTCTTGGGTCGGGGGGGTATGGATATGGCCTTTTGGCTTGGTTCACCCACCTAGTACTTTGCCAGTGTAAGTACACCAGTCCCTGTCAGCAGCCTTGTGCCCCGGGGGATCAGGGTCAGGGTCCTTCCTCTTTCGGGAGGAGGACCATGTGTACACACTGTGTACTTTTTTATGCACCCGCAGGGTGATAGTCTGAGTGTGTTCACACACCATGGGCTTATAAAAAAAATAAATAAACTGGCTGGTGGTCCTGGTTTTTGTGGCGTGCCGACAAACCTTTTCCACATTTCATACATGCTAACCCTGCTCTCTGAGGTGCCGGCGGTGCCCTGGCGACCTACTCCTCCTCTGCCTTGTGCTTTCAATGTGCCCCTGCTGTCATATGGGAATTCCACCAGCATCGCTTCTCGACCTTTTGGCTAAGATCAAGTGTAGTATCAGTTGTTATAAGTTATACAGTGGGGGCGCTGTGATGTCATTCTGCCTGACCAAGATTGGGTGGCGGCTATGGAAACCTGCTGGAGTGATGGGGCTTGGAAGGTTTGATGTGTGGCCCTCAGGTTCCTTCCTCCTGGGGGGGGGGTCTCTCTTCGGGAGAGCACCCCTGACCTAGTATGCGAGGTGGCTTCGGCTACCATGAAGAACGGGGTTCTGCCAGGCCCTCTGGCTAGGCAGATCGTGGAAACCCTATGTCCCCGTCAGGAGACTTGTCAACCAGGCGGTCATTGCAGCATGTAATCGCTCATGCGTGCCAGGATGCCCAGAGGCAACGAAAGGCTGCCCTCTGTGGAAGGTGTATCGTTTGTGTCCTCGTATACCTTTTTGAAAAATTGCTGGATGATGGATGAGGATGAGGAGGAGGAACCATGTTCACAGCAGGGTGGCACCCAGGCCAGCTCGTGGCCATCACTGGTGCGTGGCTGGGGGTATACAAAGTGGGATAGTAACGCTGAGAACGGCGCCATAGGCACTGTCCATGTTGGTGGAGTACTCGAAACAGCGCAACAAGGCACACAGGACTCGCATTGAAGCCCAGTTATTGGTGAAGTGGTGCTGTTCTGCAGAGCGGCTCACGCGTGTGTGCTGCAGCTGAACCTCCGCTATGGCCTGCTGCTGCTCGCACAGTCTTGCCAGCATGTGCAGGGTGGAGTTCCACCTTGTGGGCACGTCACATATGAGGCAGTGAGCGGGAAAGCTGAAGTTACGCTGCAGCGCTGACAGGCGAGCAGAAGCAGGGTGGGAACGCATAAAGTGCGCACAGGCGGCCCGCACTTTCTGCAGCAGCACTGACATATTGGGGTAATGTTGAAGGAACCTCTGCACCACCAAATTCAGCACATGCGCCAGGCAAGGGATGTGCGTCAAACCGGCTAGGCCCAGAGCTGCTATGAGATTTCACCCGTTATCGCACACCACCATGCCGGGCTTGAGGCTCGCTGGCACCAACAACTCATCGGTCTGCTGTTCCATGCTCCTCCACAACTCATGCGCGGTGTGGGATTTTTCCCCCAAACATGCAAGTTTTAAAACTGCCTGCTGTCGTTTACCCCTGGCTTTGCTGAATTTGGTGGTGAAGGTGTTACTCTGACCGGATGAGGAGGCGGTAGAGGATGAGGAAGCGGAGTAGGAGGAGTTAGGAACAGGATGTAAACTGAAGCGCCCTGCAATCCTCGGTGGTGGAAGGAGATGCGCCAAACTAATTTAAAAGGTGTATCTCACACGTACCGATACAGACTATGCCGCATTTTAATTTTTTTTTACCCCAAAAGGGTGTATATTGAATAGCGGAATAAAAAAAATTTATAAAACGGTGTATCTCACACGTACAAACACAGACTAGGCCCCGATTACAATTTTTTGTACCCTAAAGGCAGGATGAGGAGTAGGAGGAGTTCGGAACAGGCAGGAGGCAAACTGAAGCACCCTGCAATCCTCGGCGGTATAAGATGCGCCCCAAAAATTTGGAAGGTGTATCTCACACGTACCGATAGACTATGCCGCAATTTCATTTTTTTACCCCAAAAGGGTGTATATTGAATAGCAGAATAGAAAAAATTTTATAAAACGGTGTATCTCACACGTACCAACCCAGACTAGGCCCCGATTACAATTTTTTGTACCCTAAAGGCAGGATGAGGAGTAGGAGGAGTTCGGAACAGGCAGGAGGCAAACTGAAGCACCCTGCAATCCTCGGCGGTATAAGATGCGCCCCAAAAATTTGGAAGGTGTATCTCACACGTACCGATACAGACTATGCCGCAATTTAATTCTTTTTACTCCAAAGGGTGTAGATTGAATAGCGGAATAGAAAATATATGATATAAAATTGGTGATTTTTCAATAGCACATGTGAACACAGCAGTGTCTTATGTTTTATGTCACGGTCAGCTCTGCAGCAGGCTATGAAGGGGAAAAAAAAAATTCCCCTTTAACTTGTAGTAAAATATAGCTGATGAACGCTGCACTCGACTGACTGATAAAAATAGATTTTTTTCTCCCTCCTCCTCAGTGGGCTCAAGTGAGGGCAAAAAGATCGTTCCCTGCACCACCCCCCACACAGCAAAATCGATGTAGACTGTCCCTGCCTAATCTCTGCAGCCTGTCCCTAAAATGCTTAAAAAGATCGTTCACTGCACCACCCCCCACACAGCAAAATCGATGTAGACTGTCCCTGCCTAATCTCTGCAGCCTGTCCCTAAAATGCTCAAAAAGATTGTTCACTGCACCACCCCCCACACAGCAAAATCGATGTAGACTGTCCCTGCCTAATCTCTGCAGCCTGTCCCTAAAATGCTCAAATAACTTTCCCTGCCTACACTCCGACCTGTCCCTGCATTCTTTTCGGACACAATTTTTCACTGAATCACTGTCTGTCCCTAATCAGCAGCCAGCACGTATGATGTGTGCTCTCTCCCTAATACTACAGCAGAATGACGCAGCGCGCTGGGTCTCGAACTTATAAAGACATGGTCACATGCTTCAGATGGCCAATCACAGCTACTAATACATTAGTAGGCATGGCTGGGATGGCTTAAGGCACACCAGTTAAACGCTTGTTGATTGGCTGTTGAAAGCCCGCCATTAAAAGCGCAGCATTACATACAAAACAGGAAATAAAATGACCGAACAAGGATTTTAAACCCTAACATACAGTAAAGTTTTCGGGTCCGTGCTCGGGTAACAAAAATCCAATTATTCGGTACGAGCCTGAATAATACAGTCCGTGTTCGCTCAACACTACTTAGACTTACATCTCAAAAATCAGAACATTCAGGGCTATGTGAGATGATTACAGCCACACACACCCACACAGGTTGAACTGGATGGACTATTGTCTTTATTCAACCTCACCTATTATGTAACCCTGGAACTGAGCTGGTAAAGAAAAGATGGTCTAACACTTGCAATTGTGTGCACCTCCATCCCTGATTATTTGCAAAAACAAAAGAAAGGTAGCCCTAACAGGACTTTACATGAGGTGAACACAATAGTCACTGGGAGTCAAAAGAGTACATTTTGGGGGGCGTGGTCTCGGCATGGTGGTGTGAGGACGCACTGTAGGAGAGCTCCCGGCACTTCGCCCGAAATACCGCTGTTAATACTCACAGAGACACCCGCTTTGTTCCTCCCCGGATGCCTCCCAAGCGGCGACCGCCCCCGCAGCCTCAGCGGACACCTCGGCCTCGCTCCAGCTCCATCGGTGACTTCTTCTCCGGCAGTCGCCGGCCCGGGCCTACAACACCCAAGATGGCGGCGGACCTCCGGGAGCCTGTGCTGAGAGCGCTCTCTCCTATTCTCTCCCCGCGCCTGGATCCCACGGCGCCACCTTCCCCTGCCTCCACCAGCTCTATCCCTGATTGGGCCGGCCCGATGGATGCAGCAGCCCTGACAGACACCATAGACTTGCGGGCCCACATTCTATCTCTCCCCACGGCCGCTGACCTGGACAGGCTGGCCGACCGGGTTGAGAAGGCCCTGCGCCAGGAGATTGAGGCAGTGAAGGCGGATGCTACGCACCTAGGCCACAGAGTAGAGACTATGGAAACTAAGCTGGATGATCTCATTCCTGCGATGCAAGCTCTCTTGGATCGCTGCAAGCTCCAAGACAGACGTATTGACTCCCTTCTAGACCAACTAGATGATGTGGAGAATAGGAGCCGCAGGGGGAACATTCGCATCAGGGGCCTCCCTGAAGCCATTGCAGCAAGAGACATTGTCCCTACCCTCCAAGGAGTATTCAAGCAGATTCTAGGCAGAGATGCCCCGGACCACATTGAAATTGACCGGGCTCATAGGGCGCTGCGCCCTCCCTCTGATGACCCGGATAGACCTCGGGACATTACTTGTGAAGCTTCACAAGTATACGGTGAAGGATCGCATAATGTACCACATGCGCGGGGTCCCTACCATTGACTTTGATGGAGCGCAACTGTCCTTGTACCCGGATGTTTCCCGCCGCACCCTAATGCAGCATAGAGCTCTGAAACCCTTACTGGAGACGATTAGGGAAGCCGACCTGACTTATCGTTGGGGCTTCCCCTTCAGCCTCTCGGTCACTAAGAACGGTAAGCAGCACGTCCTGAGGAACCGGGACGACCTACCACACTTTCTTGCCCAACTTGATCTCCCTCCAGTGGATATTCCGGATTGGCGCTCTGCACCTGATCTACCCTTGCTGGCTCGCACACCACCTTGGCACTCGGCGCGCCCGCAACCGTAGTCGTTCCCGCAACAGGCCTCCCAGCCCGGACCCCTGAGGCCTTGAAGGCTTAACGGAACTGTGTGCTCTCCCTCCTTTTGCGGCTGCATCAGGATCTTTGCAAGTTGCCCGGATCACGGGGTCCTGCCCCCGGACATAACTGTTGCGCTGGCATTGCCGGTGGAGCCTTGGCGGTAGGTCCCTGCCGGTAGGCCTTGAGTGCTCAAGTTCGTGGGACCCCCCTTCTTCAATTGTGGACTGTCGTTTGCAGCCTAATCCCTTCCTCTGTTTGGCTCCGGTTGGACCTGGAGGTCCGCACTTGTTCTCTCCTTACAAACTTGGCGGAGTGCCCTCGCTCCTCCTGCCCTACCATTTTCCCCCCCTTTTTTCTTGTTTATACACAGGTTTTTCTTGTGTTCTGGTGCTCCGATGAGCGCGAGTTTGGCCCTGCTTTTTTGGGGCATATGCTGTTGGCGGTCGGGGCTGGGACCCCTCCCATCACACCCCCTTTGGGTGGGGTGGCTGAGGTCTCCCCTGGCCGGCTGCGGTCTTGGTTTCTTTTTTCTGGGGTGGCGGGTGGTCCCCGGCCTCTCCGGGAGTGCCCTCGCCCCAGCACTGTAATTGCTGGGTTGTATTGTTTATGTTCTGTCTAACCCCCCCCCCCTGCCCCCTGTCTTTTGAGTCTGTGGGTCACATGTTGTTGGTTCTTATTTTACAGGGTCCGCTGCCGGGTGACTGGCGGTGCAGCCGGGTCTCTCTCCTGCTCCAGCGTTGGGCGCTCGGGTCCTTGGTCCTGACACCTTCTGAATGGCTCCGTTAAAGATTCTGACGTATAACGTCCGAGGACTGAGCTCCCAATTTAAGAGAGGTAAGTTGTGGCTTGAACTGCGTAGACTAGGTGCGCAGGTGGTCTTCTTGCAGGAGACGCACTTTGCCCCCCAATCCATGCCCAGACTACCCACTCACCTGTATAACCAATGGTTCCACAGCCACTCTCCAAGACCGAAATCCGCGCGAGTCGCCATTGCACTACACAGAGACTTTCCTTTTGTCCCGACAGATTCCCTCTTGGATGCGCAGGGCCGATACATTTTTCTGAAGGGGACCCTATATGGGCGCCCTCTGACCTTGGCCTCCCTTTACGCCCCGAACTCGGGTCAGCTGTCCTTTCTCGAGTCGACCCTGGACTCGCTAGCCACATTTCGGGAGGGCCAACTGGTCTTAGGGGGAGATTTTAACTTTTGCTTAGACCCTCGCTCTGACACGTCCGCGGGTAGATCAGCACACTCGTTTGCGGTGCACCGTCGAATCCTCCGGCTGCTGCAGACGCACGGCCTAGTGGACTCCTGGCGACTTCTCCACCCCTCCCGGCGTGACTATAGTTACTACTCTGCTACTCACGACTCCTACACCCGTATTGACCTGCTTTTAATCGATCAAACTAGACTGGACTCTCTGACTGGAGCGGACATTTCTGTCCATACTCTCTCGGACCATGCCCCAGTGACCGTACAGCTGGATTTCCTCCACAGTGAGGAACGTGACTGGACGTGGCGCTTGAACGAGAACCTCTTAGACGACGCGGTGGTGACGCAATCGGTGACTGACACAATTTCCAATTATTTCCACGAAAACGACGGCGAGGAAGTTGCCCCGTCGGCGATCTGGGAGGGACATAAGGCGGTCGTGCGGGGAGAACTGATCTCGCAGGGGGCGCGCTTGCGGAAAGGCCGGCTAGCGGACCTTAATCGACTTTTGGAGCAGATACGGGAGGCAGAGCTGTCTCATAAGAGATCACGGGAGCCAGGTGCTCTTCAATTACAGGGCCTTCGGGAGGCGCTGTCTACGCTCTTGGAGACGCAGATCCGTAGCCGCCTCAGGTACATGTCCCATAAGTTCTACGAATATGGCAACAAGTGCGGGCGCTTGCTGGCTAGAGCGCTCCATATGCAAAGGGCCTCCACTCATATTCCTAAATTGCAGACTCCTCAGGGCCAGATCACCCAAATCCCGTCTCAGATTGCGGATGCATTCCGGGAATATTATTTCCGGCTCTATAACCTTTCGCCCCCCCCCTCTCTAAGGCAGCAGAGGCGGCGAGGAGTGATAGGATCCGGCAATACCTCGCAGAGGCCGATGTTCTCCATCTGACCACCCGTTCCGCTGCGACCCTCGAACGGCCCATCTCGGAACAAGAGCTCGAATTGGCCCTCAAGGCTCTGCCGAAGGGCAAGAGCCCGGGCCCTGACGGCTATACCAATGCTTACTATCTCAAATTTCGCTCCTCCCTGTTGTCCCCTATGTGCAGATACTTTAACGCCCTGGCACGAGGCTGCCCGGCCACTAGAGACGCCCTTCTGGCACACATCACTGTCCTCCCCAAAGACGGTAAGGACCTCACATTGCCCAGTAGCTATCGACCAGTAGCTATCGACCTATATCGTTGATCAACACGGATGTCAAGATCCTTGCCAGGATCTTGGCCGACCGTCTGAAACCCCTGCTGCCCTCAGTGATCCACCCAGACCAGACGGGGTTTATTGCGGGTCGGGAGGCCCGTGATAACGCCAACAGGGCTCTTCAACTCATACACTGGGTTGGGCCCCACCCCCGTCATCCGCCCTGTCTTCTGCTGTCCACAGACGCCGAGAAGGCATTTGACAGGGTGGATTGGCTGTACATGCGCCTGGTTCTAGAACAGTTGGGCCTGGGTTCTCGGATGACGGGCTGGGTGGCGGCGTTATATGCATCACCGGAGGCTAGGGTAAAGGCGGGTGGTCACCTATCCCTCCCCTTTCCGATCCGCAATGGCACGCGCCAGGGCTGCCCCCTTTCGCCATTGCTCTTCGCCCTGACCCTAGAGCCTTTTTTGGCGAGAGTCAGGGCGAACCCGGACATTGGGGGGGGTCACGGTGGGCCCCACAGAACACAAACTGTCTGCATATGCGGACGATGTCCTCTTTTACATTACCAGACCTCAGACATCGCTTCCGGTCCTGATGTCTGAGCTTAGGTCCTTTCATACCCTATCCAATTTTAAAATTAACTTCGACAAGTCGGAGATTCTGCCCCTCACCATCCCCCGGGATACAGCTGCGGCCTTGCAATCCTCCTTTCCGTTCACTTGCTGCCATTCCAAACTCAAATACTTGGGGGTTTACCTTATAAGGCATATAAGGTGGTTTTAAGGAGTAATTAGTTTTGTGCAGTCTATGTTTGTGCCTGTATATATTTGAGTATATATTAGGCTGGCTTAACCCAAAACTAGCATATATAAAGTGTTTCTGTATAGACCACAGAAAAAAGAAGGTTCATTTAGTCAGCAGTAATATCTGAGGCTCTTGGTGTGTTAAACATAGACATTTTATTGGTAAAAATATTGGGGTTTAGTAACACCCGTGCAAGATAAGGTTGTTGGTGAATACAGTCAGTACATTAACAAGAAACAAGACAGACATGACATAAAACATAATGTTTAACACACCAAGAGCCTCAGATATTACTGCTGACTTAATTAACCCTCTTTTTTCTGTGGTCTATACAGAAACACTTTATACTTGGGGGTTTACCTGCCTGATTGCTCCACGGACGTGTTCAGGCTCAACTACGCACCCTTGTTGGTCACGATTCGGCGGGACCTGACTGACTGGACCAAACTGACCCTGACATGGATTGTCCGGGTGAATGTGCTCAAAATTAACATCCTGCCACGCATTCTTTTTTATTTACAGATGCTTCCTGTGCGCCTACCGGGGTCTTTTTCGAGCCTCAACAGCCTATTTACACGTTTCGTGTGGAATAGCAAGCGTCCCCGTTTGGCTCTTCGCCTCCTGCAGCGCTCCAAGCGGGCGGGTGGTTTGGGGATCCCCGTGATGCGGAGATATTATGAAGCGATAGCATTGCAGAGAATCCTGTACTGGCACCACCATGCCCGGGACAAATTATGGGTCCCTATGGAAAAATACATGGCAGGCAGGAACCTAGCTCATGCCCCTTGGCTCCCCGGAGCGCACAGGGGCCTCTCCACATGGGTTTCCCCATCCACGACCCACGCCCTGCAGGTATGGGACGCGGTAAATGCCAAACTACAGCTGTCGGGAGCGATCTCTCCACTGGCGCCGCTCGGGGGTTACCCGTGGTTCCTTCCAGGGGAGGATGTCTCCTTCTTTGGAACGCGGGCAGCCGGTGGGGAGACACGCTGTGGACGCTTCGCACAAGAGGGGAGGATATTGCCCCTATCAGAGCTCAGGAAACGTTACGGGAGATTCCCGCTGGACTCCTGGCGTTACCGTCAGCTGACTCACTTCCTTCTTCCAAAGATGGGGGTGATTCGCTCTCCAACACTGATGTCCCCGTTTGAGAAGCTCTGCATTTCCAAGGACCCGATTTGCCACTCCATTGCGCTCCTGTACCAACTTCTTTGCCCTGTGGACCAGGAGTCCAAGCCTCTATTTGTGCGGCAATGGGAGAGAGACCTGCAATGTACCTTTTCCGAGCAGCAACTAACTCACATGTACCACCTGACCCACTCTAGTACGGTCGATACTAAGATGCAGGAAAATGGATATAAACTGATGACAAGGTGGTACAGGGTACCCTCCAGGCTCGCACGGATCTTCCCGGGAGCCTCGGACCGCTGTTGGAGGGGCTGCGGGGACCGGGGTACATTCCTACAGATTTGGTGGGAGTGCCCGCTCCTGCGGCCTTTCTGGACAGACATCCGGGCTCAGGTTCTGGCGATCTTGGATGTGGACATCCCAGATGACCCACGACACCTTCTGCTGCACGTGCCATCCATCCCTCTTAGCCACTATAGGAAGAGTGTTTTGCCGCACCTGCTGAACGCTGTCCGTCGTCTGGTCCCGATTTTCTGGAAACAGACGAGAGCGCCAGACAGGGCGGATTCGATAAAGTTACTGAACAATATCATGTCGGCTGAGGAGTGGATGGCTCGCTGCAAAGACCGGTACGACAAGTTCTATACGAAGTGGGCAGTTTGGATTAACTATGCTTCCTCCAGCTCGGGTAGCCCTGTCTCTGCACTGACCGCAGCCCCTGACCCATGACGTTTCTTTATCACCAATCCGGTAAAGCCCGGCACGCATGGTGACGCTGTGTAAGGTTCTGGCACTCTCAGTGCCTCCTATCACATCATTTCCGGGTGCTTTCCATCTACCTAAATAGATGAAGCACATATAGGTGTGTTTCCCTTTAAGAGTGCTGACATCATCACTGAGCGCCGGACTGAACAGCTATTTAAATCACCAGCTCTCACTCACATGTGTTCGTTCATCCTGCTGTGTGCCTAGATGTGCCTTGATGCTAACCTGTCTTGAAGCTCTCATGCTTGCAAGCATACCTCGCTGTTGGAACCACGCTGCGCTGATCCGTGTATCCCGCTACCGGATCATCCGCTCTTGTCGAACCTCTCCTCTGCTACATTGCTACTAGTGATAAGTACCCCACAGAGGAAACCTCAATAACCTTCATACTAAAGCTTACACTGTCTAGCTCTGCATACTAAGGACTGTTACTACATCTGCACTATCTAGATTGCTAGCTCTTGAGCCTATCATCTGCTCTTGCACTGGGTTAGTCTCTCCTGTATGTCATCTGCTAACCTATCATCTGCTACCATACATGATTGCTAACCTATCTGCATCCCACCTGTTACTATCTCATTCTCAAGAACATTCCTCTCAAGTGTCTGTCACCTATCGTCTCTACTCAACCTGTCTCTTCAGCCTATCACCTCTATACTACTATATACATAGATCACTCCAGGAACTTCTTATTGAGTGTGTATATTTACTTGCTGAATTGAGATCATCCACACATGATGAGTCTTGGGAGTTGGGACTGGTGTCTCAGCGTTTCTCTACATGACTACTGAAGTGGAATATTTCTGCAGCTGTAAATCCACATCATACATAAAACGCAGGAGCGTTACAGATTGAACGAACTAGATAAAATGGATTCAGCAGAAATGACCACTCAGGTGACACAGTTAACACAACAAGTAACTGCGTTAATACACGCTTACTGAATTAAAAGAAGACAATCAGGCTCTGACGCAGCAGGTGGCCAGACTGACACAGCCTACTGCTGCTCAACCCCCAGAACCTCTTGTCCTTCTACCAGACAGGTTTGATGGTTCCCGTTCCTCTTTTCTTTTTTTTCGTATGGATTGTGAGCTCCTATTTATCCTTAAGCCTAGGACCTATCATAATGACTTTATTAAAGTGCATGCTGCCATTAATTTGCTTTCTGGCAAAATGAAAACGTGGGCATACGAGAAACTGCAAGAAAAAAGTCCGATCCTAGACAATTGGGAATCATTTGCAATTGCGATGCACTCCCAGTGTCTCCCCTCCCAAAAATCTACTCCTAAACCTGCTCCAGGTAACCGCAGACCCCGGCTACCTGGGGGAAAAAGGAAACCAAATGAATATGGTGATCCTGCCTGGTCATGGTCCAAGCCTGCCTTAAACAGTCAGCCTTGTCACTCTGACACCTCATTTGAACCCTGATCCTACAGAGATGGATGAGGAGCCTATGGAGATTGGTGCCGTACATACTAAGTTGTCCTTACAAAAAAAAAAAAAGATCACAGGAGAATCTGTGGCCTTTGTTTTTATTGTGGAGAAGGGGGACATTTCATTACATCCTGCCCAACCAGACCCCATAGGCCTAAGGCTCTCCCAATGGAGGCCAGGCGAATCCGAACTGTCTTCCCTGAAAAACAGCCTGGAAATTACCAAGGCTGTTGCCAGCCCTGTCCCCGTCCTATATCAAAAAAGGGCACCCAGACTTTGACAAATATTGGAATAGATATTCCTTCAACTCCAGTGAACTCGATACCACGTTCTGAAAAACCTCCTGTACCACCTCCTGAGGATACTCTTATTTTTGCAAGCACATTTTTAGCTTCCAATGAAAACATTGAGATTCTTGCACCTGACTGCGTACGCGCTTCTAATGGCACAGTAGTACGTAGGGGGGATCTGAGGATGTTTGAAGAAGCATTGGTTGCTATGACTACTTCGGATGTTTATGCGTCCGATTTTAGGGAGAGGTTCATGTAGCAGACACCCTAACAACAAGTGATCCGATTCTCACATCGGTTACCAACCTGATCCGATTCTCGTATCGGCAACAAGTGATCCGATTCTCACATCGGTTACCAACCTCATCCGTTTCTCATATCGGCAACAAGTGATCCGATTCTCACATCGGTTACCAACCTGATCCGATTCTCAGATCGGTTACCAACCTGATCCGATTCTCATATCGGCAACCATTTTTTTTTTTTTTTTTTCCGATTTTCACATCGGCAACCAGTCTCATCCGATTCTCGCATCGGCAACCAGTCTTATCCGATTCTCGTATCGGCAACCAGCCTTATCCGATTCTCGTATCGGCAACCAGCATTATCCGATTCTCGTATCGGCAACCAGCATTATCCGATTCTCGTATCGGCAACCAGCCTTATCCGATTCTCGTATCGGCAACCAGTCTTATCCGATTCTCGTATCGGCAACCAGTCTTATCCGATTCTCGCATCGGCAACCAGTCTCATCCGATTCTCGCATCGGCAACCAGTCTCATCCGATTCTCGTATCGGCAACCAGTCTTATCCGATTCTCGTATCGGCAACCAGTATTATCCGATTCTCGTATCGGCAACTAGTCTTATCCGATTCTCGTATCGGCAACCAGTCTTATCCGATTTTCGTATCGGCAACCAGTCTTATCCGATTCTCGTATCGGCAACCAGTCTTATCCGATTTTCGTATCGGCAACCAGTCTTATCCGATTCTCGTATCGGCAACCAGTCTTATCCGATTCTCGTATCGGCAACCAGCCTTATCCGATTCTCGTATCGGCAACCAGCATTATCCGATTCTCGTATCGGCAACCAGTCTTATCCGATTCTCGTATCGGCAACCAGTCTTATCCGATTCTCGTATCGGCAACCAGTCTTATCCGATTCTCGTATCGGCAACCAGTATTTTCCGATTCTTATATCGACAACCAGCCTTAGAGGCCTTCCGGAGCCGGCCTTACGGGGGGGGGTACTGTAAGGTTCTGGCACTCTGTGCCTCCTATCACATCATTTCCGGGTGCTTTCCATCTACCTAGATAGATGAAGCACATATAGGTGTGTTTCCCTTTAACAGTTCTGACATCATCACTGAGCGCCGGACTGAACAGCTATTTAAATCACCAGCTCTCACTCACATGTGTTCGTTCATCCTGCTGTGTGCCTAGATGTGCCTTGATGCTAACCTGTCTTGAAGCTCTCATGCTGGCAAGCATACCTCGCTGTCGGAACCACGCTGCGCTGATCCCTGTATCCCGCTACCGGATCATCCGCTCTTGTCGAACCTCTCCTCTGCTACATTGCTACTAGTGATAAGTACCCCACAGGGGAAACCTCAATAACCTTCATACTAAAGCTTACACTGTCTAGCTCTGCATACTAAGGACTGTTACTACATCTGCACTATCTAGATTGCTAGCTCTTGAGCCTACTATCATCTGCTCTTGCACTGGGTTAGTCTCTCCTGTATGTCATCTGCTATCCTATCATCTACTACCATACATGATTGCTAACCTATCTGCATCCCACCTGTTACTATCTCATTCTCAAGAACATTCCTCTCAAGTGTCTGTCACCTATCGTCTCTACTCAACCTGTCTCTTCAGCCTATCACCTCTATACTACTATATACATAGATCACTCCAGGAACTTCTTATTGAGTGTGTATATTTACTTGCTGAATTGAGATCATCTACACATGATGAGTCTTGGGAGTTGGGACTGGTGTCTCAGCGTTTCTCTACATGACTACTGAAGTGGAATATTTCTGCAGCTGTAAATCCACATCATACATAAAACGCAGGAGCGTTACACGCTGTTGCACCCTAGTCATACCCGTTTGCTGTATTCTTACCACATGACCCATGGACTCATTCTCCCTTCTTCCTGTCCCTCCCCCCCCCCTTCTGTCTCCTCCTCTCCTTGCCTCCTTGCCCCCTTTCCCCCTAGGCGGCTGCCTCTTTATTACTGACCCTGGTTTTTCTGGCTTCACCTACCTTACCTCTGGAGTATAGGGCATGTATCAGGGAGATTGAAATGTTTAGTTGTTGCATGTTCGGGCTACGGCCCTTGCCCATACGTCTTTGCCACTATGCATGAGGTTTTACTGTTCTCGGATGGTCATGGTCATTATTATCATTACCTACATTGCCTCTAGGGGACACCCACCCCCTACGTGTTGTATATTGTACGTACTGTATCTGACTGATATGTCCCTTTCTGTTTGTGTGTTTGCATTTTTGAAAACTAAAATAAAGATTATATAAAAAAAAAAAAAAAAGAGTACATTTTAATACTGGGTAAAAGTATACAATAAATATATGTACATAACCACAAGCATAAATGCAAGACATATAAAGCATGTTGAACATAATGCCAAAGTAACAGCATTACAGCATATTGAACATAACAGCATCAGTATTGCATGACGGTAAATTATCTGTATTGCAAACTCTACGCGTTTCGTGGGTCCATACGCCCACTCATCAGGAGTATATAGGTAGATATGTCTAAAAGTAATCAAATAAAGTGTCAATGTCTACTATGCATTATATTGGCCAGCAAATGTGAAGTTTCAACAAATGTATAACCCAAGTGGGGAAACCACACTTAGCTAAATCAGACTAGTAGACGCTGCCGTAAAGTGGGGGTATAATCGTCTGATCTGGGAGCTGAAAGGACAAGAATATGCTGCAACAAAGTGGGGGGAGCCAGGTGAGGAGACATATGTGGTAAAGAGTGTGATCCTGGCTGAAAATACATAAATGAATATATCAGAGTATAGAAGTGTCAGAGGCGTAACTAGAACCTTCAGGGCCCGGTGCAAGAAACCATCAAGGGCACCCCGGACCCCTAGCCGGGGCCCTTCCCTTCAAGCCTGCGGCTCTTCCCACTGATCCTCGGTCCATTTACCTTCATTGCGGGGCCCTTTATTACAGTCCCGCAGCGGGATCCTTTCACAATTTCTGCAGTGAGCCCCCTTCCCGCCATCTTGGGGCCTCCCCACAGTGGTGGAATGCCAGGGCCCGGTTGCAAGCGTGACCTTTGCGATCCTGGAAGTTCACCCAATGGGGTCAGTAGTTTTTATTTTTTGGTATTTTAATTGTATTATTTTTTATCATTTTATTTTATTTTTTTTTACAATGTCACTGACTATGACTCTGTCCATTCAGAAAAGGAAGGAGCTGGTAAATTACATATTTACCGACCCCTTCCTGGTTCTGTATTGTGACACATCCCCTGCAGCAGCTGGCAGGAGAGGGAAGAGAGTACAGTGGGGGGGTGGGGGGGGGGACCAGGGGAGCACACAGGGGCTCAGAGACAGCAGAACACAAGTGAACTGGATAGGAGGAGTGGCGGGGGCAGCATACAGAGGAACCAATCTTCTCCATTTTCCTCCTGCAGCTACAGGAGGAAAAAGGAGGACCATGATTTCTCTACATGCTGCCACCGCTGCCCCTTCTATTCAGGTGTACAGGGGAGCCGCCCAGGCTCCCTGGAGCATGGGGCCCAGTTGCAATTGCAACCCCTGTAGTTACACCCCTGAGAAGTGTGTACTGTATCACGTAGTGATACCTAAATAAAAGAGGAGTATTCATGTACGGAAAGTATATTCCAGCAGAACCAGAATGAAAGAAAGAAAACAAACAGAAAAAAGAAAAAGGGACAAAAAAAGGAAAGCTCTTGACCCAAGGAGAGGTGCTGATCTCTGTGCATCCAATAAACCGAAGGGATAACAGGCAGTGCTGTATTTTGGCCTAGGCCAGCAAGGCCCAGGCCTAGGGCGGCACTTTGCAGGGGGGCAGCAAAAAAGCCACCTCCCGCCTCTACCTGAGACTTTATTGGCCACTGGTTGCTAGAGCTGCCTCTCTCACACCCCTCTCTCTCATTTACCCCCTCTCTATCACCCCTCCTCTCTCTCTCACCCCCCTCTCTCTCTCACCCCCCCCTCTCTCTCTCACTCTTTGATTCTCCCCCTCTCTTTCATCCCCTTCTCTCTCCCCCCCTCTCTCTCTCTCTCACCCCCCCTCTCTCTCCCACCCCCTCTCACCCCCTCTCGTGAGATCTCAGGGGTTCATGCTGGGACTTGTAGTCCTTCAATTTTGGAGGGAGTCTTGCCTAGGGCAGCACAAAACCAAAATACATAACTGATAACAGGAGTGCTGTGACACAAAGGATTGAGTGAAGGAAGTAGACTTGTTTGATTATAAAACACTGGCTGAATTGACAAATGTAGGGAGTGGTAGTAACACAGGATAATGGTGATACAAAGTAGCAATGTACTGAAAATATAGTCAGATTGAGACAAGTGTAGAGACCATAAAGATAGTGACCTCACAGAGTGATGCCTGTGCTTAAACAGTAATAACCAGAGAAAGTGAAAAAAACAAAGGTGTGAGGTGTCCCTGAAGTCGGGAACTGGAGACAGTGAAGAAAATGATGTACAGTAAATGGAACAAAGTGTGCAATATAGCCACATAGTATACCCAAGAAGGGGAAATTGAGAGATATCAAAGCGTGATAGAGAAGAGTGCATAGAGAGGTGGTTCCTCACCTCAGTATCCACATAGGTTGCATGCAAATCTCGTCCCCAACGCCATGTGTATGGTAGGACAAACACATACCATGGGCTCATGTTCGTCAGCATGGGGAAACCCAGCATAGGCTGGCAGCCATGACCATAAGTTTGAAACTGAGCTGCAGCACGGTGGCCAAGACCATACAGCGGTTTAACAGGACAGGTTTCACTCAGAACAGGCCTCGCCATGGTCGACCAAAGAAGTTGAGTGTACATGCTCAGCATCATATCCAGAGGTTGTCTTTGGGAAATAGACGTATGAGTGCTGCCAGCATTGCTGCAGAGGTTGAAGGGGTGGGGGGTCAGCCTGTCCGTGCTCAGACCATACGCCGCACACTGCATCAAATTGGTCTGCATGGCTGTCATCCCAGAAGGAAGCCTCTTCTAAAAATGATGCACAAGAAAGCCCACAAACAGTTTGCTGAAGACAAGCAGACTAAGGACATGGATTACTGGAACCATGTCCTGTGGTCTGATGAGACCAAGATAAACTTATTTGGTTCAGATGGTGTCAAGCATGTGTGTGGCGGCAACCAGGTGAGGAGTACAAAGACAAGTGTGCCTTGCCTACAGTCAAGCATGGTGGTGGGAGTGTCATGGTCTGGGGCTGCATAAGTGCTCCCGGCATTGGGGGAGCTACAGTTCATTGAGGGAACCATGAATGCCAACATGTACTGTGACATACTGAAGCAGAGCATGATCCCATCTATTTGGAGACTGGGCCGCAGGGCAGTATTCCAAAATGATAACGACCCCAAACACACCTCCAAGATGACCACTGCCTTGCTAAAGAAGCTGAGGGTAAAGGTGATGGACTGGCCAAGCATGTCTCCAGACCTAAACCCTATTGTGGGGCATCCTGAAATGGAAGGAGGAGCGCAAGGTCTCTAACATCCGCCAGCTCTGTGATGTCGTCATGGAGGAGTGGAAGAGGACTCCAGTGGCAACCTGTGAAGCTCTGGTGACCTCCATGCCCAAGAGGGTTAGGGCAGTACTGCAAAATAATGGTAGCCACACAAAATATTGACACTTTGGGCCCAATTTGGACATTTTGACTTAGGGGTGTACTCTCTTTTGTTGCCAGCGGTTTAGGGAGGCCCGTAGCAGGAGCGGAGTGATAGCATAGGGCCAGCATGACTAAGTGGACAGGGGAGTGTAGGGGTTAAGTCAGGAAACAAGTTAGCAGTGGTCATGGGGGGAGCCTAAGTTGTTTAGCTAGCTTTAGGGGGAGGTGGGGCTGGCAGGCAGGAAGAGGTGGGATCTGCTGGGGGGCGCCAAAATCCCCTCACTCGGCAGAAGAAGCCAGCGGTTTAGACATTAATGGCTGTGTGTTGAGATATTTTGAGGGGACAGCAAATTTACACTGTTATACAAGCTGTACACTCACTACTTTACATTGTAGCAAAGGGTCATTTCTTCAGTGTTGTCACATGAAAAGATAGAATAAAATAATTACAAAAATGTGAGGGGTGTATATATAACAGTCTGTGTGACTAACCTTCCACATCCCACCTTGAGCTGCAGTGAGATCATTTAACGTTAATCTATGCTCTAAAATTACTTTTTTTAGCTGAGCGATTTCTTCATTTAATAAACCCATATCAGTGGTAGTAAGGTACTAATATGCCGCATTGATGAGCACTGATAGGCGGCACTGATGAGCACTGAGAGGCGGCACTGATGGGCACTGAGAGGCGGCACTGATGGGTGGCACTGATCAGCGCTGATGGGCAGTACCATCAGTGGCCACACTCAGTGCCCATAGTGCTGCTAGTCAGTGCCCATCAGTGCCTAGATGAGCAGGCACTGATGGGCACTGACTGGCAGCACTATGGGCACTGACGGGGGCACTGATGGCGGGCACTGTGGGCAGTTGTGGCATTTTTTTCCCCTCTTCTTTTGTGCCCGGAACTCCGCTTTAAGTGTATGTGTTTTCATACATATACATACACATGCACTGTATTTGCCTAACTTTGCACATATATTTGCACTTTCAGTTCTTGTAAAGTGTATACAATTTTGCATTTCTCTTATGTGAGTTTGCACATAAGATATTTGCACCTTTTCGTGCACATACGGATACATGATTTGCACTTTATATTGTTTTTTTTTTTTTACTAGCGCTGCATTATATATTTAATGTTCTTTGCAAATTCTCATTTGTTTTTACTGGCTGCTGGATATTAAGTGTTGGCGCGGTATATATTTCTATATAACAATGCAATGCGGCTACCTGGAGCTGTTCTGTACACAGAATGTATACTGACCACACCCCCAGAAACATCATTTCCTGCTTGTGTGATTGGCTCACCAATTTACCCAGAAGTCTGCACTAAGGGCTCTTTCACACATGGAGTCCGTCAGACGGACTCAGTTTTTCTCAGTGGGGGAATCGATCCGCAGGAGGATGACAGCTGTTCTCTGCGCTGTGTGCGGAGACACGGCTGTCAGGTCCCCATGCATCTCTATGGGGGAATGGGATGGGAACGGACCGTCTGTCCGTTCTCATCCCATCCCATCTGCTGAACGGATGGAAAATAGGGTTTCCATCCATCCAAACAATTCAGCCAAGCACTCACTCCGAAGGGAAAGACTGGCGTGCTGCTCTCCTCAGGCAGGGAACTCCAACATGGGTGCATGAAAGAAAAGAAAAAGGAGGCGCAATCACCTAGTGCATTACCCGTGATCACCGTTTATAACATTTTAATAAAATGCCAAATGCATACTCAGACATGAAGATTGTTAAAATCGTGTTACAAGAATCCACCACACATGAAATGGAACATGTCCTTGTAGATCAGACCACTAACACGTTTCGGGAGTCAGGCTCCCTTCATCAGAGGAGTTTGTGCCTCCTTTTGCTTTCCTTTCATTTCCCATCCATCCAGATTTGACAGATCGGATGTCAGCGGACATGTCTCCACTGAGATCCAATGCCCCATAGAGATGCATGGGGTGACCGTTCAAATCCGCCAAAAACACTGACAGGCGGATCTGAATGGTCCCCCTGTGTGAAAGGGGCCTTAGATACAAGCTGATTTCTGGCATCCCCTGCAACAAAAATTTCATTTTTGGTGAGATATTCCCAATAGGAACACGTCTAAAGGGATGCAGGCCTAGTAGCTTTCCTCATTAGAGCCCTGCAGATGCCACAGCTGATAGATAATTATGAAACCACTCCCATTTTACCCACTCAGCACAGCGGAACAAACAATGATTTCTTGAGAATAACAAAATGTAGGAATATGCAACAAAGTTTGTTAAAATTCCTGCAATGTACAGAGATCACCCAGAGGGGAATGTTTTTTTTTTTCTCAACAAAAGTAGAATTACCTTTTAAGGGATACAGTAATATGCTAAAAGGAGAATTATGCACAATAGATGTATATAAAAAAATATATAAAAGGAGGTCATGGGACTTTGAGTGAGGCCACCCACTTTACCAAATAGATAGAGTACATATGTTAACAAGTAGATAAGAGTACATACTGTACGTTAAGAATACAGCTAAAATAAATGCAAAAAAAAAAATATGATTCCTGAATGAAGTAAAAATATATATGTATTTCAGAACTAACATAACAATTCATTATAGATACAGTAAATACATAATACAATTACATGATAATATATATAGGAAATAAATACATGATTGATATAGACGTGATGAATAATACCACTTGGCATTCTGACACGGTTCGCGGAACCCTGTCCGCTTCTTCAAGAGTTTACAGTAAACCCCCCCCCCCCCCCCCTCCATCGCAGGGGTTACGTTCCGGACCCATCCGCGAAAAGTAAAAAACCCTATTCAAATACACTGTAGGCATGTTTTTTTTTTTTACTGTCACTGTACTTTTAAAAGCATTTTAAGGTCTTTAAACACACTTTTAAAACAATAGAAACTCATTTAAACACATAAAAGATACTGAGAGGCAGAGCAAGAGCAATGGGAAACACAAAAATATTTCATTTTCAATGATTTATATACATTACAGAAAAAAAGCAATATACCGGGACCGCAAAAACTGAACCGCGATGGAGCGGGGGTTTACTGTAATGCAAAGAGCTCTAAAAATCAGTATCTACCAGCTTCTTCAAGAGTATAATGCAGAAGAGATCTAAAAATCTAAATACATGAAAACATGTATAAAAATAATGAATGGTTCCAAAAAAAATAATATAATAATAATAATAATAATAATAATAATAAATAGATAACAAAAAAAAAAATATTTTAAAATTAATTACCAGCATCTAAAAAGAAGGGTGAAGGGGCGGCAAAATCAAGCCTCACCTGGGGCTGTGGCAAAAGGACCCATCCAAGTCGAGAGGACATCCGGGGGGGGCAGGTCTATTGTAGAGTGTAATCCATAGTATAATAACTGTGGGCAAGTTCCAACCCATATACATCTAAAAAATAAAATGAATAAAAAATGTGCGATAAGCGTGTAAGTGAAGGATGAATGAGCAGTGAAATAGAGATGGTATAGAGTTAGGCTGAGGAAAAATATCCCACAATTCCAAAAGAAAAGACTCAAAATGTGTGCACATGAAGAACCAAACTCATAGAAGCAGATAGTGAGATAAGGGAAGGACATGGTGGACTAAGTGAAGGCAATATGTGAGGAGCAATAAAAAAAAAAAGTAAAAAGAACAAAAGGGAAAAAGAACCAAAAGTGCCTTGGCTGGAAAAACAAAAAATGGCAAGAAAAAAGCGTGAGAATGAAAAGTGAACATACCTCAATTAATTGAAAGTAGATGCCTGTGTGAGCCATGTGAAGGCGATATCTCCGTTATCCTTCAAGTGAAATGGAGCAAAAGATGTTGTTAATAGATGTGTGGAGATATCATCAATTAAAACACTTTATTAAAACTTATTATTAAAGCCCCCCTCGAGTATAAGCCGAGGGGGGCTTTTTCAGCATGAAAAAACATGCTGAAAAACTCGGCTTATACTCGAGTATATATGGTAATAAACGCTGAAAAATATTTAATCCCAAAGACAGGGCCGGTTTTAGACAAAGTGTGGCCCTGGGCAAACCTAAAAGTGGGGCCCCAAATATTTTTATATTCTACCAAAAATACAGGCGCATTTAATCAATTTAGCCAAATAAAACATACAACTACATGAAAATATGCTTTAATTAAATAGCATTAAATACAATAAATAAAATATAACAAAATCAATGCAACTATGAATTTTTCATCGAGAAAAAATCCAGTGTAGACAAGGCTTTAAGGCCACAGGCAGCACAGCGCTGCGCAGTGCATTGTATCCGCCCGCCGGCACATAGTGGAGCGGAGGCAGCTTGACACTGACAGGGGGCGGCTGGGGGCCCTTTGGAAGATGAAGCCAGCTCCTGACAGTGACGGGGCCCCTTTGTAAAATGGAGCCCCGCTGCTGACAGTGACACGGGGCCAGGGCCCGGACTGGGTATGAAAAGTCTTAGTTATTACCTGATAATTTCCTTTCCAGGAATCCTCCAGGACGGTTACATGAGAGAGATAGGCTCCTCCTTCTACAGGAAACACAAGCACAGATATGTTTAAAATGGTCACCCACTGGCTGCCCCTCAGTTATATAAAGATGAACTGGACAGCGTAGGCTTTTAGCCTCCAATAATCTATATCACAGTTATCCAATAGGGTGGGGGTCCACCGTCCTGGAGGATTCCTGGAAAGGAAGTTATCAGGTAATAACTAAGACTTTCCCAAGTCATCCTCCAGGACGGTCACATGAGACCCCAACGATGTATATCTAGGGTGGGACTACCGCTTGGAGGACCTTTCAACCAAATCTTTAGACCTTGGTTGGAGGCCAGAACAACCCTGTGGTAACCTACCACCGTAGAGTCCCTGGACCAGGAGGCTGTTCTGCCAATTTGACAGATGGAACCCCCAGTCTTTGCTGCCCAAGCAGTAAGAAGTGCCTTGACATATGAATGAAAGGTGTGACGTAAGGCCGATAAGGCCGCTCCTATGGCCACTTTGATCCACGTGGCAACGGAGTTCTACAAGGCTGCTTTGCTTATGTGAGTGGTAAAAGCAAAACATGTTGGATGCACTACCGAATGATTTAGTAGCCTCCAGATAATGCGGGGCGTCCTTCCAGACTCCTAGTGTGGCAGCAAATCCTACCTCCTGGTTTGAGGTATTTTCCAGACGGGAACGCTACTAACAGATCGGTGAGAGTCAATGCGACCTTTGTAGCCAGCAAATGGTCTGTTCAGCGTACCGATATAACGGGACCGGACTTTGATCGGTTTGAAGAACTTGTTTAACTACTGATTATCATGCCTAGGCTTCCCGGATTTCTATTTTTGGGCTGCATTATTAAGTATTTACTTTTGCATAATTTGTTGTAAAATTTTCCTGGTGAGCTTCCTACTTTACAGTAGGGTACTAGCTATCCGGCCGAGAGACTCCAGCTTGATAGTACCCGCTGTTTCGGATCCATGCTGCTAGTTTCAAAGTGCAGATGTGGGAGTGATGGGATCCTGATAGAATTTAGAAGGTTGCCCCTGTTCAGAATGAACTAGAAGGCTGTTCCGGAAGGAACCAGGAGTCGTCTTCTGCCATTTTTTCCCCCGGTGCGTAGACATGCCTGGGTCGGTGGAAATGTATGGGCGAAGCGTGGGTGTGCGCAGCCTTTTGCATTAGGGTTTGCACCCCAAAGTTTAAATACACATGCATGTATTTGCCTCCATGTATATGGCCCGGTACATTACTCTCCCTGCTGGCAAAGTGAAATAGAAGTGTGTGGCACTTCTCTTATGGCAGAGCAGGTCCGAGGGAGATCCTTCCCATCTCCTCACTGGCAAACGGAGAGATAATGCCAGTGTACCCTGGGTGATTAGGGTGTGCCCAGGCACACCCGGCACACCCCTATGGTGCGAGGCTGAATTTCCCCCCCGGAGCCCGAGGGGTTCTATCCCTAGAGAATCCCCTTATCTGTAGAAGAAGTAATCTGCCCCCTTATTGAGTCCGCCGTTCTCAATCAGTCGACTTCGAGAAGACCCCCGCTCCGAGGGAGTGCCTTGAAGACTTCGAGGTTCAGATTCCATTCCCCCGGGTCAGCGATTTAGAAGGTCCGCCAGTCCAATGATCTTCCTTTTTGTGGACTGCTGACATGGACCTGGCGCATCTCTGCCCCTGACAATAAGTCGTGTGCTACTCCTGAGATATTATGATCGTGGACCCCCCCTTGATGGTTGGTGTACACCCTCATCGTGACTTCGTCATAAAGTGACTTGACTGAGGTCTCAGGATGTCCGTGTGGGGTTTAAGCATCACTTTTTCCAGTAAGTCTCCTTATGGTTTCACTAGCCTTTAGAAACTTGATCTGCGAGCTGTGGTCCTTTCTCTGGTAAGAGCCAGCGCAGGGGTTCGAACCTATGCTTTTCCAGAAAGTCTCCTTTGACTACATTAACTGTCAAAGCACTTAGCCTGCCAGCTATGTCTGTTACCTCTGATATTACTCTGATATTCAGAGCAAGATGGGTTTCCCCTATCGCTGAGAGTTCTCTTACTGAAGTGTATCCGTGGTAGCTTCTGCTGATCAGGTGGATTGCGGGCTACCTCTGGAGCGGATATTTTCCCCCTCTCACGGGTTTGCCTGTGGAGTTGGGCCCCTTGGACTGTTTAAACTGAGGCCGACATGCGATCAGGTGGGATCAAATTGTGCCATCTTGTAGCCCCTGCCCTGGCAAAAGTATCCTTAGGGCCGCTGTGTCGATGGTGTAGCCTCAACCCCCCCACTGTTATGGGGTACTGTTGACGTATGTTGCTTTTCCCCCACGAAGGTAAGCAATATTTGTTAAGGGGTCCGTCCGATTACCGATGAGGGCATCATTCCATTAAGAAAATCCCCCTTTCATTCTAAGCTCCTGGCTCAGTTCTACCACCATTTTGGTGAAAACTGTGTGGGCTGCCTAAATCCCCAAAAGGGGAGAGGCTGATGTAGGAATCGGCAGCTCTGCCTTTCTGCGCGTATAGTAAATCTGGGGTCTGCCAAATGGCTGGGACGAACCAGAGCAGAAAAATAGGCCTACTTCAGGCCTAGGGTAGGCAGTAAAGCTGTCTCAGGAAACAGGTGTCTCTCTGGCAAGATGTATTACATTTTCTGTATCCAGTAATTGAGGCTTTTTAGGTTCCTGCTTGGGCATAGTTTGCCCGAGGCTTTTTGCTGTTAGAGGAACCAGGGAGTAAAAACCCCCGATACTCTGAGAAAGAAGGCGTTCTTTGATCCCCCTACCAACCAGTAAAGTCATGACTGCTACTTGTATGGCTTTTCCTTAGACAAGGAGGTTCAAGAAGGGGTGAGACAGAGGTTGGATGGCGAATTTGCCATAAGTTTGATTTCTGTCCATAGCTGGGGAAATGTCAGTCTGCCCTGCCCTTCTGGAGAACTGGCCTCCGCTGGGATATGTTCCTGAAAGTTCAAGGATTGGGGAAGAGGAGGTCTACCCCCGAGATCCGATGAGATAAGGAGTGTTCAGGGTGATGTGGCATAAACTACGATATTCCTTTTCAAGTGAGTTTATCCCTTGGTGCCTCCAAAGCCCTTTCGGCTTCTCTTTTTTTTTTTTTGGACTGGAAACCCCTGGCCTTGACCGTTGTTCTTGCCAGCACTGTGGTTAAGTACTGTACCAAGCAGGTTTCTCTCAAAGGAGATGTGGCACCACTCGCCCATGTCGAGTCTGGAGCCCGAAGGCCCCGGGGAGACTTCTTACATCGAGTACATGATAACATGATGACCCTGTGAAGCTCTTGCAAGGTCAACTTATGTACCGCTATTTAATTATCTCATCTTTGTCCAGGTTTGAACTCATGGTTGCGCGGTGCATAGCAAACCACTATACCCACTACGCCCCTCAGGTCCACCCCGGAAGAGGGGGGGGGGTGGTGGTACTGGAAGTCGACAGTATGTATATGTATACATACACGCACATGTATCTTACATACATGTGCCCCCACTTCTACCTACAGCGACTGGTGTTCCCGGGTGGATTCCCATCCAGGTACTAACCCTGCCTGATTCTGCTCAGCTCGGGAGCAGATGTGGTCGTAGGTGAATAGTGTCTAAATTTCACACTGCCACACGCCCAACGTGGGGCTTTCCCCTGAAAAAGGTGCTCTGGGTGGAGAGATAATAAGGGTGAGCCTGTCCCGAGGACAGATGCCCTTAAACGATGGTCCAGCTCCCGCTAGTACATGCCCTCCCCGTGTCTCCTGTGGTCAGGAGCAAAGGGAAATATAGCTGCTCGCGGATATGGTGCTTAAGCCTCCGCACCTCCCAGCGAAAGAAAGATCTACTTTTCTACCTACCTTGTGACCTAGCTGGTGCTTGATCACTCGGGTAGGGGTGTAAATATATGATGATGGGGGGAAAGACAACAGATCTATGCAATCTCCTGCACCCGGATGCTGCTCTACACTTCCAGCTGAGTGGCTCAGTAGTGTAGCCTGAGGAACCTGGCTTTACTCCCGCCGCTAGCTATGCCCAGCTAAAAGTAACGCCATTATTGATGTGTACGCTAACCGTCTGCACAATACTGGCTTGGGCAAGTAGAGAAAAAAACGAAAACCAAAACAGCGTAAAAAATGGCAGGAAAGCAAGGGTCCGTGCCTCCCCATTTTTCCCTTTAGGAAAACCCCCCCCCCCCCTCATTTCCAACTTACCGTACCAGGCTGGCCTGCTCCAACAGCCTCTGGTAGGTGGCTAGGTCCTCCGCCACAGGGACCGTCTGGAGGGGAGGTAGCACGCCATTGCTGAACCAGGGAACCGGTGCTTTTTTGTCCCATGATGGGAAGTCCGCCCAGGGGACAGCCGGTGGTGGTCGCAGGGGGTGGCGAACCGGAGCTGCTGTGTCTGTTCCGGGCCTGTGCCGCCAAGATTGGAAGCCCACTGAGGGTGGGCGGAAGGCGCCATGGCCCAACTGGTTTCGTGTATTGGTGGGGATAGACAGTGAGCAATGCTAGCTGCTATCTCCCGCACCTTCCCCAGCTCAAGATGGCCGCCGGCCTACTTCCGGTCACGGCGCCATTTTGAGAGCGTCACTTCCGCCGCGCTGCACACGGAAGTCCCCAGTCCTCTGGGGCCCGGTGTGCGAGCCTTAACTGGAGGGGTGGCGGGCAGCCTCACCAGGACCTCCGGCTGGCTGACAAGTAGAAACCACTCCTCTTAGGCTCTTCACTTACCTAGTCTGGCCTCAGCAGAGGTAAGTGGAAATTATTATCAAAATAGTGCAGCGCTAGGAACATTGAAATAAATCAATGGAAATTATTGCTTGATGAGGTACAAGCCCTCCCCCTGCTGCCATCCAAAACAACACCTGGTGCAAGATAGGGTAACCGGGGATCAAGCTGAGGGGGGAGTCCTGAAGTACAGGTCTCCCCCCAGGAAATCCCACCTTCCTTACCCCAAAGAAACCTGGAAATGGTGGCCTCACCAGTAGCATCCAGGTGTAGGAAGGGGGTGCCCAGGGACGCCTGCCTTGGACAAGGAAGAAAAATAACAAACAGGGGATGAATGTCATCTGCAGCTCATGCCTGTAGGACAGGAAACACAAGAACTGAGGGGCAGCCGGTGGGCGGCCATTTTAAACATATCTGTGCTTGTGTTTCCTGTAGGAGGAGGAGCCTATCTCTCTCATGTGACCATCCTGGAGGATGACTTGGGAAACCAGCCCTGGAAAAAATTACATACCAGCCCCATAGCATTGCGTCGTCATACCAGCACACCGTTGATTTCTTGTTCAGAAAAGGTAAAATCATGCAGTGCGTGCCCCGTCAATGCAGACTGACCACAGCGTGCCCCCTTTCAATGCAGAGAGACCAAAGCGTGCCCCCTTTCAATGCAGAGTGACCACAGCGTGCCCCCTTTCAATGCAGAGAGACCACAGCGTGCCCCCTTTCAATGCAGAGAGACCACAGCGTGCCCCCTTTCAATGCAGAGAGACCACAGCGTGCCCCCTTTCAATGCAGAGAGACCACAGCGTGCCCCCTTTCAATGCAGACTGACCACAGCGTGCCCCCTTTCAATGCAGACTGACCACAGCGTGCCCCCTTTCAATGCAGACTGACCACAGCGTGCCCCCTTTCAATGCAGACTGACCACAGCGTGCCCCCTTTCAATGCAGACTGACCACATCGTGCCCCCTTTCAATGCAGAGTGACCACAACGTGCCCCCTTTCAATGCAGACTGACCACAGCGTGCCCCCTTTCAATGCAGACTGACCACAGCGTGCCCCCTTTCAATGCAGACTGACCACAGCGTGCCCCCTTTCAATGCAGACTGACCACAGCGTGCCCCCTTTCAATGCAGACAGACCACAGCGTGCCCCCTTTCAATGCAGACAGACCACAGCGTGCCCCATTTCAATGCAGAGTGACCACAGCGCGCCCCATACAGGCCGGTCCCCCATAGATTCCCCCTTTAGAGCAGGCCTGACCAGGGTGAGGGTCCCCCATATTTATACATCCCTCTTTAGAGCAGGTAAGGTAGGCAGGTCCCCCATAGATCCCCCTTTAGAGCAGGCCAGAGTGAGGGTGCCCCATAATTATACATCCCCTTTAGAGCAGGCAAGGGCAGGCAGGCCCCCCATAGATCCCCTTTTAGAGAAGACAAGGGAAGGCAGGTCCACCATCCCCCAAAGATCCCCCTTTAGTGCAGGCAAGGGCAGGCAGGTCCCCCATAGATCCCCGTTTAGAGCAGGCATAGGCCAGGGTGAGGGTCTCCCATATTTATACATCCCCCTTTAGAGCAGGCAAGGGACTCCCTTGCCTGCTCTTAAGGGGGATGTATAAATATGGGGGACCCTCCCCCTGGCCTGCTCTAATGGGGGATCTGTGGGGGACCTGGGATGGCTGACCTGCCTGCTCTAAAGGTGGATTTATAAATATGGGGGACCCTCACCCTGGCTTTGGCCTGCTCTAAAGGGGATCTAGGGGGGGGGGGGGCTGGGATGGCTGACCCGCCTGCTCTAAAGGGGGATTTATAAATATGGGGGACCCTCACTCTGGCCTAGGCCTGCTCTAAAGGGGGATCTAGGGGGGGGGCCTGGGATGGCTGACCTGCCTGCTCCAAAGTGGGATTTATAAATATGGGGGACCCTCACCCTGGCCTAGGCCTGCTCTAAAGGGGGATCTAGGGGGACCCCCTAGATCCCCCTTTAGAGCAGGCCTAGGCCAGGGTGAGGGTCCCCCATATTTATAAATCCCTCTTTAGAGCAGGCAAGGGCAGGCAGGTCAGCCATCCTAGATCCCCCTTAGAGCAGGCCAAGCAGGGTTCCCTTCCCAGACCTCCAGTTCAGTGAGTCCACACAACCTACCGTTACCATCCTCCTTTTCTTCTCCTGGTCAGTCAGACAGTCCTTCCCCCAGCCAGCCCAAAGTCAGTCACAGAGGGAGAGATCACTGCGCAGCCGCGCACGCAGGTCTCTCTCCAGTCTCCACCACCACTCGACTTTGTGGGCGGTGCCAAGAGGTAGAGCCAAGCGGGAGGCGGGCGCGGACAATCCGAGGGAGGCCTGAGGCTCCGCCCCCAAGCGTTCGCATCGCATTGGGGGTTGAACTGAGATTCTTCTCGGCAGATGGGCAGAGTGACACTTGCGGCGCGGCGGACACTGCAAGGACCGCTCACAGACACCAGTGTCCGTGTGCGGACACCTTGCCGACCCCTGCCGATTGGCCAGTCCGGTGTCGTGTCGAAAAATGCCCTCCGGATAGTGCCCGGGTCGGACTGCGCATGCTCCGTAAGTGACGTCACTCCAGCTGATTTTTCCGATCGGCTGGGGTTGGCACATGCGCAGTCCGTCGGGGGCACAATCCGAGGAGAGACAGAGCGGGAAGAATTCAGATTCTGACTCGCTTTGTACGATCAGTACTCATATGGGACACATTAAAGGGGCACTCTGAAATACTACGATCAGTACTCATATGGGACACATTAAAGGGGCACTCTGAAATACTAAAGGGGCACTCTGAAATACTAAAGGGGCACTCTGAAATACTAAAGGGGCACTCTGAAATACTAAAGGGGCACTCTGAAATACTAAAGGGGCACTCTGAAATACTAAAGGGGCACTCTGAAATACTAAAGGGGCACTCTGAATGCAATAATAAAGGGGCACTCTGAATGCAATAATAAAGGGGCACTCCGAATGCAATAATAAAGGGGCACTCCGAATGCAATAATAAAGGGGCACTCCGAATGCAATAATAAAGGGGCACTCCGAATGCAATAATAAAGGGGCACTCTGACCGTGGGTCATAAAGGAGCTATGTGACCGGGACACATAACGGGGGACTCTGACCGGGACACTGATGTAAAGGGGGCCTCTGACCGGGACACTGATGTAAAGGGGGACTCTGACCGGGACACTGATGTAAAGGGGGACTCTGACCGGGACACTGATGTAAAGGGGGACTCTGACCGGGACACTGATGTAAAGGGGGACTCTAATGGGGACACTGATGTAAAGAGGGACTGATAGGGAAGCACTAGATGTAAAGGAGCACTCTAATGGGGACACGGATGTAAAGGAGGACTCTGACAGGGACACACTGGATGTAAAGGAGGACTCTAACGGGGATACTGGATGTAAAGGGGGATTCTGACGGGGACACTGATGTAAAGGGGAACTCTGATGGGGACACTGATGTAAAGGGGAACTCTGATGGGGACACTGATGTAAAGGGGAACTCTGATGGGGACACTGATGTAAAGGGGAACTCTGATGGGGACACTGATGTAAAGGGGAACTCTGATGGGGACACTGATGTAAAGGGCGACTGAAAGGGAAGCACTAGATGTAAAGTAGCACTCTAATGGGGACACGGATGTAAAGGGGGACTCTGACCGGGACACTGATGTAAAGGGGGACTCTGACCGGGACACTGATGTAAAGGGGGACTCTGACTGGGACACTGATGTAAAGGGGGACTCTGACTGGGACACTGATGTAAAGGGGGACTCTGACTGGGACACTGATGTAAAGGGGGACTCTGACTGGGACACTGATGTAAAGGGGGACTCTGACTGGGACACTGATGTAAAGGGGGACTCTGACTGGGACACTGATGTAAAGAGGAACTCTGACTGGGACACTGATGTAAAGAGGAACTCTGACTGGGACACTGATGTAAAGAGGAACTCTGATGGGTCACTGATGTAAAGGGAGACTCTAGGACACTGATATAAAGGGGGACTCTGATAGGGAAGCACTGGAGGGAAGCACTGGATGTAAAGGAGCACTCTAATGGGGACACGGATGTAAAGGAGGACTCTGACAGGGACACACTGGATGTAAAGGAGGACTGACGGAGGCACAAACACAGGCCAAATTACAGCGGGGACACAGGGTGAATGACGGCAGGGACAGGGGCTGAATGACGGCGGGGACAGAGGCTGAATGACGGCGGGGACAGAGGCTGCATGATGAGGGACACACTGATGAGGCACAAATGAGGAGGCAGTCATTGGCATGATTTAGGCACAGATGGGCATGAGACACAGGTGGGCATAAATAGGGCAGAGATGGGCATGGATGAGGCAGAGATGAGCATGGATGAGGTAGGGGCGTTGCTCATCGGTGTGTACAGCGTGCGAGGAGAGAGCTAAACCAGACATGCAGCGTTCTGTTGACAAATGATCGCTCTGTCATTGGATGGCGCGATCACATGGTAAATGGCCCCTGTCGTTGGCCCTTTAACACAATCCGTGGGAAGAGCAATTCGGATGTCTCTGTACGCCCTCCCAGAATAGGCCGACCACTCTGTAGCCATCATTGGGCTATGCCCTGGTCGACAAGTAATTAATCCCCATAGTCTTAGCTATCCGATATTACCCGTAAAGCGGGGCTTTGCATTACTTATGTTCTGCAATATTTGGCCAAACTCAATCACCATGCCAGTCTCTGTGAAAATTAGGCGTTGCCCCCAAAAAATGTGTGTGGCTACTGGAGGTCCTCTAGTATAAGTTTGCCAAGTATGGTGCCCTGAACCCCCGTGGTTTGGGCTCTACATTTATAGTACCTTGGCCTGCTATGTTAATCTATTGCAGAGTCTTAGTCTGGAAATTTGAGGGGCTACAGCTAGGACCCCAAATGAGTCCGGGAGCCATATTTGGCACAGAGGTAGGGGGGTCCTTCCTTTACCACCCCAAACATTTTGGGGTTTGTTAGCTCAAAATTTCCTGAATTTCCTGGATCAACTTTTTCTAGGGCCCCTTGAGAGTATGTGGCCCCCAGGCCATACGGCACAGCAGGGAATGCTGGATACCATTGGACTATTCTGCGGTGGTCAGCTAAAGTCTACCCCAATGCAGGTCCCTGTGAAAATAAAGCATTGGCCCCAAACAAATGTATGTGCCAAATTTGGTGCCCCTGAGCACCGTGGTTCGGCTACCACAGGGCCCTACATTTAAGCTAGCCTGGCCCGTTATGTTAATCTATGGTGCAGCCGCGATCGGGAATTTGAGGGGCCACAGATCGGGCCCCAAATTAGTCCAGAGGCCCAGAGGTAGGGAAGGTCTTCCTTTACCACCTCTACATTTTTGAGGTCGCTAGCCTGAAGTTTTATGGTCAGCTTTTTAGGGGGCCCCTTGGGAGTGTGTGGCCCTCGGGCACTAATGCGGAGTGGGGATTGGTGAGTACTGCAGGAATCTCTGGACTCTTAGCTATTTAACAATATTTGCAGAGCCTGGCTCTGCAGTTCCTATGTCCTGCGGTGGTTGGGCAAATTCCACCCCCATGAAGGTCCTCATGAAAATTAAGCATTGGCCCCAAAAAAATGTTGTGGCCCATGGGGGTCCTCTAGTAACCCTATACCAAGTTTGGTGCCCCTGGGCAACATCGTTCCGCTACCGTGGGGCCCTAGATTTAGGCTAGTTTGGCCTAGCCTATGGTAATATATGGTGCAGTAGGGAATTTTGGAGGGGCCACAGCGTAGGCCCCAAACATGTTCAGGGAACCTGGACTCTTTTAGGGCCTGGGCTGTGGTCCCTCAAATTCCCACCCCCATCAGAGTCATGGATTAACATAGCGGGTCAATGTACCATAAATTTAGTGCCCTGTGGTACCCAAATCACGGGGGGTTATGGTCACCAAACTTGGTACAGGGATACTAGCTGACCCCCAGGGTCACACACATTTTTTTGTGGACGATGCCTAATTTTCACGAGGACTGGCATGGGCGTCAAATTTGCACAAATACTGTAGAACATAGGTATCAGTGAGCCCTGCTCCGCAGGTAACATTGGATAGCTAAGAATATTGAGATTAATATGGTTTCCAGCAGTCCCTTCTCCACGGTACTGCCCCAGGGCCACACACTCCCAAGAGGCCCCTGAAAAAGTTGACCACAAAATTTCAGGCTAGCTACTCCAACATTTTCAGAGTGGTAAAGGAAGATCTCCCCTACCACTGTGCCAAATATGGTCCCCTGGACTTGTTTGGTGCCCGAGCTGGGGCCCTGCAACTGTGCCCACTCGAAGATTGCCATACAGCACCAAGCTGACCTAAATTATGGGCCTAGTGGTACCTGAACCCTGGTGGCTAGGGGCCTCAAACGTGGCAGGGGCTACATGCTTTTTTCAGGACCAATGCTTAATTGTTACAGGGACCTGCATAGGGGTCGATTTGGCTAACCACTATGGAATACAGGAACTGCAGAGCAGCGCTATACAGATACCGCTGAATAGCTAAGAGTCCAGCTAAGAGTCCAGGGATTCCTGCGATATCCAGCACTCCCCGCTGCATGGTACGGGCCGAGGGCCGTAAACTCTCAAGTGGCCCTGGAAATAGTTGACCAGTACATTTTGGGCTAGCAACTCCAAAATGCTTGGTAAAGGGAGACCTCCCCTACCCCCGTGCAAAATATGGCCCCCCAGACTCATTTGGGGCCCGAGCTGCAGTCCCTCAAATGTCCAGACTATGACAGTGCCAAAGTTTAACTTAGCGGGCAAGCTACTATAAATATAGGGCGCTTAACCATGGGGGGTTAAGGGCACCATACTTGGCAAACTTATACTAGAGGACTTCTAGGAGCCACAAATTGTTTGTGGCCAATGCTTCATTTTTACATGGGCTTGTTATGGGGATCAATGTATATGTGGTGTGGGGTGCGCTAAAGAACAAATAAATAATAAATATATAACATATATCTATGTGTGAACCAAATCAACAAAAGTAAATATATATAACATATATCAATCCGTGAAGCCAATTAATAATGCAAATCAATTGGTGCATAAACATAAAAGTTCATAAATGTCCATAAATATTGTGCAGGTGAGTAGAATTGTATTCTATCCAAATAATACGTGTATCCACCACCGAGTGAAATTTATCCTTACCAAACGGAAATAAATAAGGTGCAACTATATTTTCTTGTGCTGAAAAAATATCCAATCTCCTTTATCTATATTCAAAAGCACTGAATACCGGGAGCAGCTTCAACACACTATCAGCGCACCCATCCCCCCTTACAACACTTGTTATGGGGATCGACTTTAGCCAAATACTGCAGAATATAGGTAATGCATTTGAGGGACTGCAGCTCGGGCCCCAAATTAGTCTGGGGGGCCATATTTTGCACGGAGGTAGGGGAGGTCTCCCTTTACCAAGCATTTTGGAGTCGCTAGCCCAAAATGTACTGGTCAACTATTTCCAGGGCCACTTGAGAGTTTGCGGCCCTTGGCCCGTACCATGCAGCGGGGAGTGCTGGATATCGCAGGAATCCCTGGACTCTTAGCTATTCAGCAGTATCTGTATAGCGCTGCTCTGCAGTTCCTGTATTCCATAGTGGTTAGCCAAATCGACCCCTATGCAGGTCCCTGTAACAATTAAGCATTGGTCCTGAAAAAAAGCATGTGGCCCCTGCCACGTTTGAGGCCCCTAGCCACCAGGGTTCAGGTACCACTAGGCCCATAATTTAGGTCAGCTTGGTGCTGTATGGCAATCTTTGAGTGGGCACAGTTGCAGGGCCCCAGCTCGGGCACCAAACAAGTCCAGGGGACCATATTTGGCACAGTGGTAGGCTTGTGACGGTATCAGATTTTCATGCTGCGATTAATTGATTAAGGTTTTGCCACGGTATACGGTATTATCACGGTATTCTATTATTAAATTTAAATTATTAAATTTCCACCTCACTTCAATTTCATTGCTGAATTTAGGGGCTTTGGTTCACTTATGCACATTATTATATAGTCAGTCAGTACAGACTCTGTGAACCAGGCCTAAAATAGGTAATCAAGCAGTGTCTGGCCTAACTGGTGATAACTGGTCCTGGCGCTCGGCTCCGATCCGATGGCCTGGTCATTAAGAGGGCAAATCCTTGTGGTCAAGAAGTGGTTAAACCTGAAGGAGGTGTTGTTTATAAATGACTTTACTATTGCTTTAGGCCTGGTTCACATGTATGCGGGTTGGTGGTTCACATGTATGCGGGTTGGTGGTTCACATGTATGCGGGTTGGCGGCCCACATTTGCACAGGCATAGCAGCCCATTGATTTGAATATTAACATAACGGCCAGGCTAGCCTCTGGACTAATTTGGGGCCCGATCTGTGGCCCCTCAAATTCCCGATCGCGGTTGCACCATAGATTAACATAACGGCCAGGCTAGCTTAAATGTAGGGCCCTGTGGTAGCCGAAACCACGGTGCTCAGGGGCACCAAATTTGGCACATACATTTGTTTGGGGCCAATGCTTTATTTTCACAGGGACCTGCATTGGGGTAGACTTTAGCTGACCACCGCAGAATAGTCCAATGGTATCCAGCACTCCCTGCTGTGCCGTATGGCCCGGGGGCCACATACTCTCAAGGGGCCCTAGAAAAAGTTGATCAGGAAATTTTGAGCTAACAAACCCCAAAATGTTTGGGGTGGTAAAGGAAGGACCCCCCTACCTCTGTGCCAAATATGGCCCCCGGACTCATTTGGGGTCCTAGCTGTAGCCCCTCAAATTTCCAGACTAAGACTCTGCAATAGATTAACATAGCAGGCCAAGCTACTATAAATGTAGAGCCCAAACCACGGGGGTTCAGGGCACCATACTTGGCAAACTTATACTAGAGGACCTCCAGTAGCCACACACATTTTTTGGGGGCAACGCCTAATTTTCACAGAGACTGGCATGGTGATTGAGTTTGGCCAAATATTGCAGAACATAAGTAATGCAAAGCCCCGCTTTACGGGTAATATCGGATAGCTAAGACTATGGGGATTAACTACTTGTCGACCAGGGCATAGCCCAATGATGGCTACAGCATGGTCGGCCTATTCTGGGAGGGCGTACAGAGACATCTGAATTGCGCTTCCCACGGATTGTGTTAAAGGGCCAACGACAGGGGCCATTTACCATGTGATCGCTCCATCTAATGACAGAGCGATCATTTGTCAACAGAACGTTGCATGTCTGGTTTAGCTCTCTCCTCGCACGCTGTACACACCGATGGGCACCGCCCTTACCTCATCCATGCCCATCTCTGCCTCATCCATGCCCATCTCTTCCCTATTTATGCCCACCTGTGTCTCATGCCCATCTGTGCCTAAATCATGCCAATGAGTGCCTCCTCATTTGTGCCTCATCATGCAGCCTGTTTCCCCCTGTCATTCAGCCCCTGTCCCCGCCGTCATTCAGCCCCTGTCCCCGCCTTCATCCACCCTGTGTCCACGCCGTCATCCACCCTGTGTCCCCGCCGTCATGCAGTTCATGTCCCCCCGCCGTAATTTGGCCTGTGTCTGTGCCTCCGTCAGAGTCCTCCTTTAAATCCGTGTCCCCATTAGAGTGCTCCTTAACATCCAGTGCTTCCCTATCAGAGTCCCCCTTTATTTCAGTGACCCATCAGAGTTCCTCTTTACATCAGTGTTCCCGTCAGAGTCCTCCTTTACATCTAGTGCTTCCCTATCAGAGTCCCCCTTTATATCAGTGTCCCAGTCAGAGTCCCCCTTTACATCAGTGTCCCCGTCAGAGTTCCCCTTTACATCAGTGTCCCCATTAGAGTGGTCCTTTACATCCAGTGCTTTCCTATCAGAGTCCTATTTTACATCAGTGTCCCAGTCAGAGTCCCCCTTTACATCAGTGTCCCTATCAGAGTGCCCCGTTATGTGTCCCAGTCACATAGCTCCTTTATGACCCACGGTCAGAGTGCCCCTTTATTATTGCATTCAGAGTACCCCTTTATTATTGCAGTCGGCGTGCCCCTTTAGTATTGCAGAGTGCCCCTTTAATGTGTCCCATATGAGTACTGATCGTAGTATTTCAGGGTGCCCCTTTATTATTCCAGAGTGCCCTTTTATTATTGCAGTCGGCGTGCCCCTTTAGTATTCCAGAGTGCCCCTTTAATGTGTCCCCGGACTGGGACAAAAAATAGGCCCAGGCATTTTGGACCTGAGCAGCCCGCGAGGGGGGGGGCGTGGCGTTCGTCGGGATGGTTGATGACAGGATTTAATGTTCTAAGATGTGTGGAGACTGGGTCCAATTTAGATCAGAGCTGCCATATGATGCGTTTTTTTTTTGTCTTACTTTAAATCCTGTTTTGATCGTTGAGTCCTAAAAATAGTATAAAGCAGCACAAGATGAGGGTTACTCTAATCAAGGGGTAGACAATCTTTTTGGCCACAGTGTGCCGAAAAATGTTTTCAAAGAAAATGGGAGTGCCAGATACATAAAAAACAACTGTCAGCTTCATATAAAGTAACTGCTGTAAACCGCTTGAATAATAGTAAGAAATCAAGTGAGCTTTGTACCTTCACAAATCAGATCACCCCAATTCCTGCACCTTCACACCTCAGATCACCCCAATTCCTGCACCTTCACACCTCAGATCACCCCAATTCCTGCACCTTCACACCTCAGATCACCCCAATTCCTGCACCTTCACACCTC